>NW_021604601.1:2173640-2262760 GCF_004785775.1 Grammomys surdaster | reverse complement strand
TTTCTATGTACACATGTACACGTACAGATAGAAACATGAACACACACGCGTACCATGAAGATAATTTCTATGCAACAGTTTTATTAGCTGTACAGTGGAAGAAATGAATGAGATGAGATAGCAAGTGTGTATCAACATGTGGAAATTGAGGAGAATTTTGCTTCATAAATTCCCTTTGCAAAGTCATTTATCTGCAGAGAGTGTTTTGTGCAGCAAACTAGGCTAGGCTCTGCTGCTCCTTTTTGGTTTGCTTTTCTGCTGTGACAGAACAGCTTTTATTAAGAAGAGAATTTTTGACAGTGCTGCCATGGTTGTTCTTATTCTGAAGCCGTCATCTTGCTTAAGTGATTTGTTGGGCCAGGGCGCTCACACAGGCTGTATTGTAGCCCTGGGCTGGGGGGAAGTACCATTGGTTGAGAATTTTTGTAATGTCCGCTTTACCAGAATCAGTTGATTCCCTAAGGAAATGGAGATACTGGACAATCACAATCAATAGACGTCAAGAGGAAGTGATGTCTTAACTTTCTAGGTGTTTTAAATTTCTAGAGCATTCTCATTCATGCAGTCAACAGTTTACCAGTAGTACAGACAGGGGAGTTTTTATCCTTGTGAAGGGTCCCTGAATTAAAACTAAAATTGAGGTCTATGTACACGAAAATCAATATTATATATTAAGGGTGAAATATATAAAAGATCCTATTTATTTACCTGCAATT
The DNA here is from genome assembly GCF_004785775.1 of Grammomys surdaster. Lineage (NCBI taxonomy): Eukaryota > Metazoa > Chordata > Mammalia > Rodentia > Muridae > Grammomys > Grammomys surdaster. The sequence continues at coordinate 2,262,044 of NW_021604601.1, read as the reverse complement.
CACAATGAGCCTAAAAATAAAACCATACTCATTGTTTATATAGTTTCCTCCATTTTTGTATTTAAGTTCAAAGACTCATAAAGACTCAGACGAGTGAGCACATGGATGGATTTTGATGATCCTGTATGCCAGCTCCCAAGGATAGTCTTGTGTTACCTTTCCAGCTGCAGCCATCATCTGGCTTCTGGGCTTCTCAGAATCCTGAAACTCTCACGATTCGCCTGCAGACATCAAGTCACTGCTACCTGTCAGTGCTTGGGGCTTAGAGGAGTTTGGACTTTTAGAAATATATCATAAGTTGTATTTCTTGTCTTAGCTAAGAGGCGAAGTCCAGATATTATGACATTCCTAGGCACCTGCTTTAAATGAACTTGATTTCTATACTAAGTAAAAGGCAAATTCTCCAAGCCAGTTATTTTAAAATAACATTATTAGCATCGGCAGTGTGTTTTTCCAATTGGCCAATTAATTTGTTAGAAAATCACTTTCTATTTGGAATATAATTCATACTGCCTAGGTAACTTAAGATATACTAACAGTAGTATTAAAATCAGTAAAATAATCCAGACAAGACCAATTCTATCTAACTCTAAATATGTAAAAATGCCATTTTATCATGTGACCACACATACAAAACTGAGATATTCACATTCTTCTCTGTATGCAAAAGTATTTTGTCATGTAACCTAACACACAGAATTGAGATATTTCAAAATTCTAAAATCTGGTACGTGTTTTGCATTCGCAACACATCTAAACTTGGACTGACCACATTCCAGGTACCCAATAGCCGTGCAACTTGTGTAAATCATATTGGACTTTGCTCTAGACTGAGGATGTATGTGCAATTATAACTGTTTCAGTTCATTCTAATTAGTGAAATTAGCAGTTATATACTAATTTTTGTCAGATTCTTTTTTAACAAACATTTATTCAACACAAATTGGTTGAGGACCTCCAGTCTTTCAGAGGTGAAATACTAGAAATGTGTTAGCCTTGATGAGCTCACGGTCCAGTACCTAAAATGCCTTATAAACTGATAACTACCAACATTTTAATAGTTGTTGATAAAGGCAGATGCACATGCTGTTCTGGACTGAAGATAGGTAGAAATCATTCACAAATTCAGGACATGTAAGTATAATCTTTAAGGAGAGGGTTGTTATGAAGCAGAAAAGAGCAGGGCGAGATTATTTTAGTGAGAATACATAAAGGTACAAACACATCGAAAGCAGGGCATCATCAGAAACTATAGTGTCTAGCACGGGTAGAGTTCTGACGTGTAGCAGGCAGTGAAAGCAGAGCCGTGTATGATGAAGACTACACGTTAGAATATATGAAAAAGTATGAACCTCATGCCAAGACTTAGTAAATGGCTTTTCAGTACTACACATAAAATTGACATCTTAAAATCATGGCTTTTATGGTGATACATCAAGATGACCTGACAGGTTGCCAGTTAGTGAGCAGCTGAATTAAGAGTAAATAAATACAGTTTCAGCATTGGCAGGGAAAATGGATACGCATGATGAAATTCTGGAATAAATGTCGGTGGGAACGTGGTGAGTCAAGGCATGTTCTTTAATTTATATGTACTTAATAAAATCAGAGCAAGAGCATTTCTTATGTTTAGGAATTGGTTTCTTTAGAATTAGATGTAGATCATTTGCTTGGGCCAGTGACATCATTTAAAACACTCAACTTGGGAAAAAATAAGAATGTGCATGAAAAATGATTTGTGCATGGAGAAACACATAACTTACAAATGAATAAAAATTTGTAAGACTGAATACTAAAACACAATCGAAGCAGTTTCAAAAGACAATTGAGAAGAAAAGAGTTAAGGGTCTTGTCCTTAGCTAGTTTTCATAGAAAATCTACAAACCTAGTTTCTAAAAGCTCAGAAAATGATGGCCTCTGAATGTTGCCAGCTGTGTGAGACTGGAAAGCCCCCTCCATGGAGAGTGCAGCACTCCTGCAGAGGACCCGAGTTAGTTCCCAGCACCCACATCAGGAGGCTCAGGGGAACTGACAACCCCCTCCTGACCCCTTCAGATGCCTGCCATGCTGCTGCGGTTCTGTCCTGTACATTCTCCCTTAGAATCAGGACTGCGTTAGGGTTGTCTGCCCAGGGAATATTCAGACATGCAGTTGCTATGCCTAAAAGCTGAGCAGTTTACTAAATATCCGCAAAGGTATCTAGAAAGACAGTGGTTCGTAAGTGGAGAGAGAAGCCAGCCAAGCCTGAGCGCTTCCGTATTTATTTGTAGCGGTTCTGTTAAAAACGTAATATGCAAGACAAGTGCTCTGCCTCTGAGCTAAATGCTAAGCCTCATTTTCTCCTTTCTCATTTTTAATCTGTATTTGTTCGAGAATCTATTTAGATTGACTGCTTCTTCTTGAGTCAGTTTCAGTACTTAACTTCCTATGATTTTTATATTTTTGTTTTTAAGTGTGTGTGTGTGTGTGTGTGTGTTTTATGCATGTGGATGTACATGCATGTAGACCTCAGAAGTCAATGCTGGGTGTCCTCCTTGACACCCAGATTTCTTTTATGGCCTAATGAGGTCTGCTTTGAAAATGTTTTAAAGGTACTTAAGATTGTCTATTTTGTTTTGTTACGTGGTGTGCTTTGTAGATGTCTGTTGATCTAATTAACATTAGAAGCTTCAGTTTTCTTGTTAATTTTCAGTTCCCTTATCCATAGGAATTCCTGTCCTCTAGAAATTAAGGTATTGAAGTTATTAAGTATTATTATTGACCTGTCTGCTTTTATCTTCTTTGGTTCAATTTTGTTTCATATACTTTAATGTCCTAATAGTAAGTATTACTATTTGTGTGTCTCCCTGGGGTACTGGCCTTTAGATTGCCAATGGAAACACATGAGGTCTCAGACTTGGAAAATAATTTATTCAAATGTCCTTTTCCTCAGAACTTATCCCAAAGAAATAGCCAGAACTTGTTCATTAAATATTTACTGGATACCCAATACAAGCCAGAGAGTGTGAAAGGAGAAATATTTAAACACACCACACACACACATCCACACACATTTGCTGAACAAGGACAAAGAGAAAGAGCAAGCATGACTTGCACAGACTGTGGTAGGGTCTTTGGCCCAAGGCTCATGTTGTGAAGGAGGACATACATAGAGTGGGGAGTGTGAGTTTGTAAGGGTCCTTGAGACCATTTCCAATTTCCATGATCTGCTAGAAGAAATGTAATGATGCTGAGAGTAATTAATCTGATTTTTAAAAAATAAAAATAAAAACAGGAGGATAGATGTTTACATTTTCTTGGACTTTTATGTTTCTGACATGAACCTCTAAAATTAGATGAAGAATAATAATATTTTTTAAGTAATGAAAGTGTTTATAGCAATTGTTTTGTTTATAATCATTTGATCATAATAGATCCATGGGATTTTCTCTAGAAGAGATGTCATTGAATTTCTTAACAATTTTGCAGCCCTGGGAAGTTAGGTGAAAATGTGATAGACTTCTTTTTCTCAAATTTTGCTATTTTAAATATTTATTCACGAGGCAGACTGAAGTCCTCTTTTGCTTATCTATAGGTACAGTTAACATTCTGGAAGACTACCATTTTCTCTTGCAAAGATTTAATCACATAAATATTAGGCTATTCAATTTATTTGCTTTTTCTATAGTAGTTCACACAGTAATTTAACTTCATCACTATAAAATATCTTATTTAAAAAAAGAAATATCTTATTTTGTACTAAATGTTTTAAATTGTTTTAAGACATTTCTTGGTGGGTTTCCTTAAATTTTATTTTTATCTCAGTAATTATACATATATGAAATTAAGAGTTATTTTGTCTAATGGTGGGTTTCATTATATTTAATTTTCAGTTTATAAATTATCAATGTAAGAACATAGAGTCATCTAGAATTTAATGCAGGAAAATATATTTTAGGAAAACAGTTGAAGGATGGGAAGAAACCAGAGCCATGCAAGCCTATCCTCAAGGTGGAGTTCAAGACGACGAGATCTGGGTAAGATGGCTCATGGCCATGCTCCTTATACAGGGCGGTGCCAGCATCACGCAAGGCTACATAGTTGAGTTTGAAGCCCTACTGTGAAATAGTCCAATCTGGTCTTAAGGTTTATGCTTTCATCAATTACCCATTGGTTTCTGTCTTTAGCAGTTTAACTGTACATGTTGGAAAGTGAATTATTTTTCATACCAAACATGATATATTCTGTTGGTCCAGGGAAATGGTAATATATATTTGCTAGTGTGAAAAGTATGGAAAAGTGATAAAGGGGAATAATTAAAATATACTCTATCCTGTATATAGGTAAGAGTCTTCTATTCAGAAATTAAATTTCATAAGACTGTTTGACAGTCCCAGAAATGAATGCAGCTTACTAAGTGAACAAAGTTGTCAGTGATATCCTAACACAGATACTCTGATGACACTGAGATGAAGTAGGCGTAAGAACTAGTTGATTCCCACAATCTAAATGTCTTAATTTTATGTATGAAATGCTGTATTGAATATATAAATCTAATATGTGTGTTTAGAAAAAAACTTTTAAAGTATTTCTTTGGGAATTTTGCTTCTCTTTAACTTCCAAAGGCATTTTTACTTCCGTCTTACTTATTATAGTTGTCTTTACCCAAGGTATCTAAAGACGGACGATCTGTATAGGATAGTTGAGTGGTCCTCAAATGGAGGGAACTGAACCAAAAACAGGGTTAGCTGAGGCTTGTCCCTCAATCCACTCAGGCATTAAATCAGAAACTGTGCAGTGAGAGCCAGAGACCAGTTTTGATTTACTTTGTAAGAAACTCTGATGCTGTTGGTACATTTTCATACTCGAGTTTGTAAACAAGGGTGTTGGAGCTGCCTGCCCTCTTTCCCTCTTTAACCTGTCATCTGACTCAGCTTTGCTCTGACCTCTTTTGAGAAAAGGCCATAGACTTTTTTTTAAAGAAAGAAAGAAAAATTATTCTTATTTATGTATGTCTTCATCATTTCTAGCCTTCCTGTGAGATCTAGTATGAATATATAGAATCGATTCAGAAACAGTTAATAATTTCATTGACATCCAGGGGAAAGAATTATCCATTCAGTTGAGCTTGGAAGCCCTCACTATATGATCTTTGACACAGAATTATCTGGTTGCTTTGTGCTTAGATGTTATCATTTTTTACACTCATGTAGAATGGATGTGATGACTTTCTTGAGTTGCTCATGTATGCATAAAAGTTACCCATTACCCAGTACATAATAACCTACAAGTGGGTAAAAAACCTTTTTTCATTAAGAAAGCTTCAGGCACCGAACAGCTATAGTTTGTCATATTTACCATATCATAAAAGAATCAAAATAGGGAAAAGGAAGAGCAAAAGCAACAGCAGCAGAAGATCTAAAAGGAAACAAACCAGAAAAAATAATCTGTGCTTATGTGCACCATGGAGGTGAGGTTGTTAAACTCTGCAAAGGGGCAAGCCCAGACCCTGCCCTCAGTGCATAAGCCTGCTGCCTCCCTCAAACTGAGCTGCTGCTGGCTGCTGCAGTTTCTCTACACTAAGGAAAGTAGCACTGATCCTGTCACAGATTTGAAAGGGAAATGTTAAAAGGATGCATTGCTCATTGGCAGGCTTTTGTCTGAGCTATTAATGTGATCAGTAGGATCTCCCTTAACTATCTCCTCACCCCCACCCCTCTTCCTCCTACCTGGGATAGAAAATTCAATAAATTAAATAAGATTTTATTTTCCCTTGCTTCGTGGCTTTCTTCTTTGATTAGATTGAGACCCTTAAACCAGCCCCTGCTCGCCTGCTGCTTCAGTTCCTATTGGCAAATCAGGAGATCTTATGGAACTGTCATCATCCATTCAGGGACCTTGTACATTTTTTTTCTCTTTGCTTAGAAGTCATTCTAGGAGTGAGGACCCTTCTCCTTTCCTTCTTTCTTGGGGTATTCAGAAATATGCTCTTGAGATACGCAGTTTTCTATTCTAGGATGTGTGTGTGTGTTTGTGTGTGGTTCTGTTTATTGATTACATATATCTGTTTAAGTATTAGACTTGGTGAAAGCATGAGGCATGAAAGCAGCTGTCTCACTTTAAAGCCCCACCCACTCTACACCCTGGCTATTTTCAACATACTTAGAACAGCAGATGCTGACACAGGGATGTGGGAAAGGGGACCCTTTATGCCTAATGGGCATATAGACTGGCATGACTGGAATATAAACTTGAAATCAATGTCAAATATTCAATTACAGACCACTTTGGGATATATGTCCAAACAATAAGTCAATACTAGGCACACACTTGTAATTCAGTTTGGGCAACAGAGATGGAAAGATTACTGATTACTGCAAATGTGAAGATAGCCTCTTTGAGTTTCTAGGGAGGCACAGTGAAACCTGTCTCCTGGCAAGACACAGGCATTGCAGTCAGAAATGCACAGCAGCTCTAGGTGCCTGCATTGGTTGGGTCTGCATAAGTATAAATCAGTCAACAGTCCAGCAGAGATGGTGGAAGGAAACAGAGAGTTACACATCTCATCACTGAACTGAATATGACTGATAGATACAGGGAGGTAGGTCATTGCCTTCCGTTGTACACATACTAGACATCCTACCAGGTGCCAAGCAGTGCTCACAGAGATGGTTCAACAAAATGAGTCACAGAATGAAAACCAAGTCATGAATCTGGGAAATGGATTTGTACAGATGCGAATAGTAAGAGTGGGAGGGAGCTAAGAGAGCATGGATGGGTGGGTTATTCATAATACTGTGTGGGTGCACGCATGTATGTGTGTTCATGCATGTGTGTAAGTGTGCATGCGCGTGTGGGCAGGAGCATGCACGTGTGTGTGTGTGTGCGTGTGTGTGTGTGTGTGTAATTGTCAAAGAACAAAATCAATCCAAAAATAAATGTTTAACAGACTTGCACACCTATATTGATTACTTTTGCTCATAATAGCTAAATTGTGGAACTTGCCTAAAGGTTTATCAACACATGAGGAGAATACTATGTTTATACACAATGGAATCATATTCAATATAAAGGACATAGTTATGACGTTGTCAGGAGAATGGATGTAACTGGAGATTTTTATGGGAATCAAAATAACTCAGTTCAGACATATATTTCACATTTTCTCTTGTAAGTAGAATCTCAATTTAAATTTCTATAGGAAGTTAACAGAAAATGCAAAGAGAGGGAGGAAGTCAAGGGGAGGATAAAGGGAACAGGAAGTATGAAGTGTGTTTGTAGATGGAATGTCACAATGAGATATGTTACTTTCTATCATAATATACACTTGAAAAAAATTAAGTAAAATATGGAAAAAAGGAAACAAAATTTTATACATTATGGTATAAAATCTTGGCTTAAGACATGTATTCGCTGAATTCGAGAGTACGTATAAAAATCAGGCATGTCTCCCAAGATTAAGAGACATGATTTCTTGTTTTTATTTTAAATTAGTGAAGGTTTCTCTTGGCACAAATATTGGAGCGTAGAGAGGGATGTTGAAACTGCAAAATCTAAAAATGAAGACTTGGAAAAGTCATAGAGTGAATCCAAAGGATAGATGACAGAAAAGATGTTCTTTCTTAAATCCTGGGGAGGTTTTGTGTGATAGATATCTCAAACAAAACAAAACAAAACAAACAAAACAAAACAAAACAAAACAAAACAAGAAACTAGCTGGGCAGTGGTGGCGCATGCCTTTAATCCCAGTACTTGGAAGGCAGAGGCAGGAGGATTTCTGAGTTCGAGGCTGGCCTGGTCTACAGAGTGAGTTCCAGGACAGCCAGGGCTATTCAGAGAAACCTTGTCTCGAAAAACCAAAAAAGAAAAAAAGAAAACAAAACAAAACAAAAAAACAAAACAAGAAACTGTGCATTCTGTTGGCTCCTTGTTGCTTTGACAGAATGTCTGATAGGAACGCTTCCGAGAAGAGGGACTTGTTATGATTCACATTTAGTATAGCCATGCCGTCATGGTGGGTCCTTACGATGAGTGGGAGCAGCTCTGGCTGCGGGAACAGGAACATACATATGTGGTCATATTTTGTGCAGCATGAGGAAGCAGAGAGATGAATGGTTGTGTTCTGCTCTGCACATTTTCTCACTTGTTTTTAACTCCAGGACAAGCACCTGTAGAACAGCGCCCCCCATAGTCTGGGGGAGTTAACTCATCACAGTTAAGTCTCACTGCAAAACTCCTTCAGCCACACCCAGCTGTTTACATGCTGTCAAATTGACAACCTAGATTAACAGACATAAGTTTCCCCCTGTTGACTTGAAAACCAAAGAGACGATTCTGAAAACCATAACCTACTTCCATTCATCTTGTGTAAAACACATTGGTCTTTCAGATAATCTACAGAGTCTTAATGGTTCCAACATTGTTCAAGGATCTATATTTGGGGTCTTTACTAGGACTCAGAGAATCTCTTGAGTACCTGTCTAAAATAAAAGAAAGCTTAGTATTACCAGTGTACATTAGTACAGAGTAAACATCACTTCAAAAAGGAAGAATAGGGTATGATACCTTCTGGGGTCACTTATCCAAACACATCTATTCACAAGTTTATTTAATATTATTGTGTAGTCCACAAAATAGATGTAAACATAACTTTTTGATTCAGGATATAAGGTCATATATTTCCATCAGAGCACCTAGATTAGATGTTGATGAGTTACAGTAGAGATTGTTGTCTTCTCTATGAAATAGAATTGTACTTTCCATTTGAAAGCAAGTGTTGATGACTTAAAAGATTAGTAATACACATAGTAATGTAGATAATTACATAAAATTAACAGTGTAGAGTTTCGTGTCTGATTAATGAATAATATAGAGTGCTAATTATGGCCCATATTCTGTTAGGCGGGCTAATTATCAACGTATACGCTTACATTTCCAGTTTAGTAAGTACACTATACGCTCACTGATGTCGATGTGCTTCTTCATTATTTTTTAAGGCAGAGAGTTATTTACTACATGACTCTTATTAATTATTTGAGTTTCTTTGGCTTTAGTATGAATGTTGGTCCTGGCTTTCACAGGAGGCTGACTTGAGTCTTCTGTTTCTTGTGCCTTCTTTGCTCTGGTGTGATGAGTCCAAGGATCATACCGTAGACAGATAAGGAGGGCATGGGAGCTATTGAATGTTATCCTTTAGTGGTATTTAAAATGTCTTTCACACACTGTTTCACATTTATGTACATATTTGTGATCTAGTCAGGGTCTAAAGTAACAGAGATTACTGGAAAGAAGATAAACACTGGCAGTCACTGGTGGTAGTACAGGCAGTCAGGATGTGGGAAAGATTCTTAGGATCTTGCAGGAGAGACTCCTTGTGAGAATGGATGGGTCAAGAAAGGCTTTCAGGGTAGTAGAAGTTCTGATTGGACTCTTTCAAAGTTGGATTAGGCAAATAAAAAAACTGTAGAACTTTCCAAGTATTATATAAAGCCAACACAAAGAATTGAGGTTTGGAAAGGCGGTGGCTAACACCATAGATCCTAATAGAGTGCACAGCATTTTTTCTGGATTCAGAGCTATGTATCCCATTACCATGAACACCTTGAGTGTTCTTGTGGCACCTTGTTTTCTCACACAAAGCTGTCTCCTGACTTAGTACTGTGTGAACTGATCACTTAACTAAACTAGTCTTCAGGAATGGTTTTGGGCTTTGAAATGCAGCTAGCTTTTCTCTTCTCATACCTTTGGTGCTGACATCATTGTTTGTTTATCGATTGTATGTAAAGAAAATACTTACATATAATTCTTGAATTTACCACTTCTAAAAACTACCCATGGATCCTACTCTGTAAACAATTGAGAAATATTTATTCACCAGTTAACTCTTTTTTTAAATTTAGTTGTATGTTATAGTAGTGGCAAAGTACAAAAGAGATGAATTTCTGTTTATTCATTGTATGTGATAAGTACAAGAAAATTAAAGAGTATCTGCTCACTACAATGATAGCCACACAATGATTAGAGTTTGAAACAATGGCTATAGGAGTGTAGATTTATTCAGGACAAATTTTTGAAATTGGATTTTTGGAGTTTAGCCAGAAAAATAATATTATCCAAATCACAATAATAGTGATTATAAATAATAGGTAGAAAATGGTTAATGAAACATATTCTTTGTTAATACATTTCAAGGACAGTATAACTTTTCCTAATGTGGTGGGCACTGTTATAGATAAAGCAGAGAATAACATATTTTTTTAAAAGCCTTCATAGAAAGTATATTTTGATGAGACAGAAAATGAGCAAAACAAATTAGTTTTCAATCATACGTACTGTGGAAAATAAAGCAAACAAGGAATGAAGGTGTGTGAGAGTGAACAAAACCATTATAGAGAGAGACAGGTATTCTGTTCAGTCCCTCACATTCTCTATACTTTGAATAAGTGCCCTAAGTAAGAACAAATTTTCATCATTTACTTACAAGATATCTATCTAGCTGCTTATCTAACTAACTGTATTTTAGTGAATATATTCTTGTTTTATATAAAAATGTTTGAGGTTTCAATTTTTATGTTGTATTGTTAATTTATGTGTATATTTTGGTACATGTTCCATAAGGGAAATTTTGCCATGTGTAGTTGTGATGTTTTGATGGCATCGACAGTTATAACGGGTAATGCTCACACAGGATGTTCTGAGGGGCAAGTACTGCTTGGTTGGAGTAGTTGGAGGGTTACATACCTGTCAGTATGTATGTCTCTGTTTCCTTGATGTGAAATCCAGCTTGCAGGAGACCAGAGCAAGGATGTGAATGCAGGGGCTTGAGCTCCTGGCCTGGCCCTGGTACCCTTGCATGTCACCGTGTGCTATTGATGGTAGGTAGGTCTAAAGACTGAACGTTCCACAGAGGTGAAGGAAACAGGATGATAGCATGGAGAATAAATATGCAGGCCTTACAGTAAGCTTTTTCTAGATACTAAAACGTTACAAATGAGGGGCTGGAGATGGAGACTAACAGTTGAGAGCACATACTGTTCTTACAGAAGATACAGTTTGGTTCCCATCACCCACATCAGGAAGCTCATGACAGCCTGCTTTCCAGCTCCAAGGAATATGATGTCTTCTCTGACGTACTCCAGGACCTGCACTCAGGTGCACATTTTCATAGATAGACCTTTCATTGAAAATAAAGTAAACCCTTTAGAATAATTTTTCTAAAAATTCTTTTTACAATTTTTTAATAATTTTTCTAAAATTATAAAAAAAATTTAAAATTTATATGTAGGCAATTTTGAATGATTTATATGCACATTACATGTTAAATAACTTCATATAAAGGAATATCAAATCAAGTCTAGGATTTAAAAAAGTGTACCCATATTGTGATATATGAAAAGATACTTAGGAGTAGCTTTTATAACATAGGTGTAGATAAATCATGTACTATTCATGGTGACTAATATGTATAGTGAGGGCAGGTGTGGTGTTGTGTACTGGAAACATGAGAATTACAGAGGCAGACAGCCCATAGAATGTGGTGTAAGACTTCAGCGTTAGTAGAGGAGATTCTTGGAAAACATTAACACCTGTAGAAAATATTTGAATGACACTTTCCCAGTTGTCAAAAGTGGTTTATAACTAGTACAGTTCTTGCTATGTCCTTTAATACTCAGAGTACATACTGTAACTACCTGGTGCCAGGAGATTTTCTTGGGAACATTTGTTGAGTAGCCTTGTTAGCACCAAAGTAGAAGCCACTCAGAAACTCACAGAAGCCTTTATGGCGACTGTCCACAGGAAATAAAATGAGGACTAAGAGAAGGCCTACAGTCAAGTGTGGCTCGTGCCCATGTTTATTGTAGTTTAATTTTTAGCAAACTAGGTTTGACTTTAGCCACATTAAAAATTCTACATATAACTTTTCCATTATGTGAAATATATTTTTTTAGAGGATACTAGCACTAAATAGCTATATGATGCTGCAAAAAAATAGTGCCCATCAGATATTTGCAAACATACTATGTCTTTTATTTCCAGGGAACCTTTTATTATTTTGTCAGGAGGCTTATCCTATGATACCGTGGGAAGAAGACCTTGCTTAACAGTGATGCATGGGAAAAGCACGGCAGTGCTGGAAATGGACTATTCAATTGTTGACTTTCTCACACTCTGTGAAACGCCATATCCCAATGGTAAGGCTCACTGTACATACATACTAACATTCAAAGGAGCCTTATGCTGCAGTAAGCATAATGGGGTTCCCATATTCCTTGGATGTAATGCTTTAGGGGAAAGCATTCTGCCTTCATAACAGGGTCAGTTTTACTTCAGCTGATTTTTATTCAGTACACTTTATCGCTTCCATACTGTACACTGATATTAACTACCACTCAAAGACAGGCACTGAGCATGTTGAGTAATTTAAATTCTGCAAGACAATATTTTCCTCGATTTCTCCAGAGAAATCCAATATAGGCATATGTGTATATACATAAAGGATTGCACTAGGTATGTGTGTGTGCATGAAGGATTACAGGACTAACAGTCTGAAAAAGTCCAGAATGAGTTAAAGTCATGGTTCTGAAACATGTGGGAATCTCAGGGAGTAGTGCTGGGCTTAAAACTCACAGAGAATTCTGTCTTTGTTGGGAAAGCTGTCTCTGTCCCTAAGACCTTATTCTGATAGGTTTAGCCCCAGCCATTCTGAGAGTAACTGGTTGGTTCAGCATTCCAAATTGACTGCTAGTCATTTCTAAAATATTCCTTCAGGATAACATCTAGACTGGTACTAATCATGCAGTTAGGGGCACCACAGCGTGGACAGGTTAACACAGAATGCATTTAAACATCTATCTGTCTTTTCATTTTATTTGGATCTTTTTGAAGTTCAAAGATACAATTCGTTTTGTAGTTATTAACAGACATGTATTAACTAACATGAAAAAGATTACAGAACTCTATCGACTTATTCTGAGATTCTATAAGGATAACTGATCAGGGTTAAATTGTGTGTATCTGCCACGTCCTTGAAAATATAATATCAAAAAGAATTTCTTTGGGGTTCTTGTCTTACTCTTCTTTACAAATATATAAGAATTTTGAATGGAGTACTTTGTACATTTATCTCATCCAAGACATATCAATTATATGAATTGTTCTGAGCCCATGGAAATGCTAAACACTCAAGAAATTGAAACAGGAGCTCAACTAGATGTCTGTTTTCTGTGGCTGCCCCTGGAGTCTGTAAAATCTGTTCATGAGGGTGTTCTCCTGTTGCAGATTTTCAGGAACCGTATGCTGTGGTTGTTCTTCTGGAAAAGGATTTAGTGCTGATAGACCTTGCACAAAATGGGTAAGGACACTGGGTGAGCAACTCCGCTACTGTGTGGGAAGCCACAAGACCTCTTTTAGCATGACATTAAGGAATTACAGTCCACTAAAACTTTATATTTATAAACATGATCTCTTTTTAGTGCTCCAGATTCACATTTCTAGTAATCGGAAATGTATTGATTATAGTGGATATCATAGATTCTTCTGTTTCTCTTTATCATTTTATTGAAAATAGTTTGTTTCCCTCACTTAATATATCCTGATTATGTTTTCCCATTCCACTTCTTCCCCACTCCCCTCCCATCTGGATCCACTCATTCCTGTCTCTCCTTAGAAGACAAAAGACTCCTCTAAGGGATAATAATAAGATGTAATAAGATAAAACAAAACAAACAGAAGGATAAGAACCCAAGAGAAACACAAGAGACAGAGACCCACTGTTCTCACACACAGGTATCCCATAAAAACACTAAGCTTAATGCCATAATATATATACAAAAGACCTATAAGGCTAAAAGAGAAAAGAAAAAATTATATATAAATACAATAAAAATAATGAGATAAAATTAATAATAATTTTAAAAATAAAAGGAAAAGCCCAGCCATGACATGACACTATGAGACAATGAGCCATCATAGGCACTGGTGACTAGTTTTCTGCTGACCATATACTCATTTGCAGGTGGTTAGCAATAAGATATGGGACCTGGCTTAGAGTTTGGGGCATATGTCCTTTTCTTTCAGCTCCGGGATGTCATCTGGTACAGAATTGTTCAGGCTCTGTGAGTTCCTAGGTACATCATTTATGTTGATTTAGAAGGCCTTGTTTCCTTGATGTCCTCCATCCCCTCTGGCTCCTACTCTTTCTGCCTCCTCTTCCATGGAGATCCCTGAGCTCTGAAGGGAGGGATTTGATGGAGACATCCCATTTAGGGCTGTGTGTTCGTTCCAAGTTCTCTCGTTCTCTGCATAATGTCTGGCTGTGGGTCTCTGTATTTGTTCCCATCTGCTACAAGAGGAAGTTCCTCTGATGATGCCTGAGCAAAGCACTGGTCTGTGAGTATAGGGCAATGTTAATTAGGGGTCATTTTATTACTACTTTTTTGGATCAGTATTATTTGGTTTTACCTTAGATCTTGGTCACCCAAGCAGTGTCAGGTGTGGGTTCTATTTTCTATAGTGGGTCTTCAGTCAAGTCAGATGTTTTTTATTCTCACAAAGTTTGTTGCCAGCATTCCCTGAGAATGCATTTCAGGCAGGATCCCATTGCAGATCAGAGGGTTTGTGGCTGGATTGGTGTTTATGTCTCTCCTTTAGTAGCATGCAGTAGACCTTCCAGTACCAAAGAAACTAGTACGTAGGGATGAAGGCTCCTGTAGGCACCAGTTCAGCTTCTCCATGTGCAATGAATTGTGATTATCTGTTACTCAGCTCAGAGTTTCTTTAGTTTCTTACATTTCTACTTCATGCTTGTGTATGCTGAAGCCGTAGATAAAAAGCTTGTCCAAAATGGACCCATGTCAGGTTACCTCTGATGACCCTTTTACTCTCTGTCCCTCTCTTCAGTCTGTTGTGATGTATTGTGCCAGATTCCTTTCGGATTCACTAGAACCTGCATCATGTTCCTAATTACTCTAAACTACTGATTGCTATTGTTTTAACTACTCTGCCTGCTATTTTACGAAGATAGTGGGTATTATTTCTAAGCTGCTCTCTTGCTAGCTTCTCATACTGGCCTTAACTTATGGGATAGCAGCACTGTGTGTAATAGATCACATTTCATATCTTCTCTTGCACAATGCTTTGCCAGCCAAAACCCTCCTCTTGTTTCACTGTCATCAGAATCCACACAACTTTGACTATGTGATTTATGGCTTTTCTAGACTCTACAGACATCTCTGATCTGTAAATCCCTACCCTATCAGCTCTTTGTAAGAACTCCTGGTACTTGCTCTATTTATTACCTGTTGTCAGGAATACTCTGTCTTGTGAAGGGAACTACACATTACTTATTTTCTCCCAACACATGACAGTGAAGCACAGCATCATTCACAGTAAACCTCAGGCTAAGGTGGTTCTGCCCCCAGGGACTGTTAGACAGTTTCTGTACAGATACTTTATTAGTGGGATGCTACTGGCATCTAGTGGATAAAAGACAAATATACTTCAGACATCTACAATACACAGGCTTCCAATTCCAAGTCAAGACTTCTCCCAGTATGAACGGTACTAAGGATGAGAAACCTAGTATATGTAAGTGGTACTGTTTGCTGGTTTTGTTTTGTGAGCACATCTCAGCTTAGAGGCTCGTACTTATAGTACTTATTTGTTATAAGGCTTTTTTGTTTGGTTGGTTGGTTTTTATTTTATAGAAGACCATTTAAAAATAACTCTGTATGACATCCGTAGAAAAATATATTATTAATGTATTTTTCTTTATTTTCATCTACTAAGTAATTCATTTGAACAATGGAATTTGTTGCATGTGTTCTAACTGAGATATGATTAAATCAGGAAAAATACTATTCAAGTCAAATGGGAGAAGGGGTTTTAGTTTTGCAGAACTGTCAATTAGATGTATGAAATCCTAGATCCTTGGAGCAGAGGAGAAGATATTTTAAAAAAAGAAGAAAGTTAATTTTTGTTACTTCTCTTTTTGGGTGTGTTTTATCTTTTGTCTGGGGGTAAAAGTAAAAATGATTGGACTCATAGTCTATAAAGGTTTTTCCCTTAATTATCATTTGTTTTTAGTATTATTAGCAATGGACAAATTAGTAAATCTAATATATATAAAATAGTCATTTTGTACTTTGTACGTGACTCAGCTAGTTTCCACTTTTTAAAAAGATACTTTAACTAGTCTCATTCTAAGAAGCCTTGCTCTGTTTTTGGTTTTTAAGCACATTAACATTTTAATAATTTTAAAGCAATGCTTGTTTATCTTGATAAATCAATTACATGGCTATAAAATGAGGTAACCTCTTGGCTCACCAGTAGTGTGTCTGACTTCATATCCAAAGAACATGAAAAGTGTAATTATAATTTGGATTATTACTGAACTAAAATGTATTAGCTTTCTGCCAGTGTGACAGATGCCTGAGAGTAAACATTTAAGAAAGGAAGTATTTGTTGTTACTCATTGTTTGAGAGGGCTCCATCCATTGCTGTGGCTCACACTGGCAGCATCTTATCTTTGCAGGAAGATATCATAAAGCAGTTGTTAGGCTCACAGTCTCTTGGCAGCCAGAGAGCAGGCAGGGCTGCTGGCGCAGCAGGTCCTCTCCTTGAGTCCACTGGGGCAGGGCAGCCTTGTGAGATGGCTCTACCAGGGTGAGCCGCCCATTGCCCATTAGTCCTCTCTGGAAATGCCCCCGAGACACACAAGTGTGCTCTGCTCAATACTCTGTCAGCCCACTCATGTTATATCTGTGGTTGACTGACCCACGAAACAAGTGTTCTCCGTTCAATATTGGATGAGGTTTTACACTGATGGAGGAAAAAATGAATTGAGCCGGGCGGTGGTGGCGCACGCCTTTAATCTCAGCACTTGGGAGGCAGAGGCAGGCAGATTTCTGAGTTCGAGGCCAGCCTGGTCTACAGAGTGAGTTCCAGGACAACCCGGTCTATAAAGAGAAACCCTGTCTCGAAAAAAAAAATGAATTGAAATTTATGGTAGCTGTACCTGTAGAAGGGTAAGGTACTTGGTTGACATACACATAGCTCATTGATTCACGGCAGCTTCAACTTCTGTTTGAGCTAGTTTTTAGCTCACCTGGTTCTGACAGGTTACTGAAAGCCTTTGTTGTTCAGGAATCTGTATCATAAATTAGGTATGAGAAGCACATGAGACAAGTGTGTATGTAGCACGCAGCTTGTGTGTGGCAGTGGGATGTAGCTGCAACCACAGCCTTTCTGTTCTTCGGTGGATAAAGAGCATATTCTGTAATAAAACTCTTCAGTGTTTTTACACATTTTCATAATCAAATCAATGTAATCTTAGTAGAATGTATAGTAATGTCTTCATGGTTGTGTTAATCATAGCTTACAATGTGTTAATGCGTTTTTCTTTTTCCTATTGTTAAAGATACCCTATATTTGAGAATCCCTACCCTTTGAGTATACACGAGTCCCCTGTTACATGTTGTGAATATTTTGCTGATTGTCCTGTGGACCTTATTCCTGCACTTTATTCTGTTGGAGCTAGACAGAAACGTCAAGGTTACAGCAAAAAGGTACCAAACCCGAGTTTCACTGTTTAATTTAACATGTTACTATCTTAAATTTGTCTCCTTGAGGTGTTGATAACATTGTTAAATTTTTAGGAAATTATTTTTTGGAAGTAACTTATGTGTACTATGTTCATATCTTCCTAATATACCTCCATATTGTATGGTAATTATCTGCTATAGAGAATATATATTTCTAAGTCAACATTCATTTTTTTTTATAGGAATGGCCCATCAATGGTGGTAATTGGGGCTTGGGTGCTCAAAGTTACCCAGAAATAATTATCACAGGGTAAGTAAAAGTATATTCTTACCAATTAAATCAGTAATCATTAATGTGCTTGATGACAGTTTGAATTTTAATTCACTCAGTAAAGCTTTCTTTTATGCTACAATGTGATAGAAAAGTTATCTGTAAGATTTCACTGATTTACAATGATTTTTGCCTTTTACTCATCTAAGTGAATAAGTTTGCTAAAAAGTAACAATTTTTTTTCCTTTTTTATTCTTCTCTTTATATTCTTCTCTGTCTTGTTTGTCCTAGGCATGCTGATGGATCTGTTAAATTCTGGGATGCTTCTGCAAGTAAGTACTTCAAAGACTTGACTACTTGTTGTATTCCACGGCCATTGCCCCTATACATGATGCTTTAAATAACCATAGAAACCACTTTAGAGTTGGAAATACCAGGTTATCAGCTTAACTTATTGTTTTATTCATTATGTGCGTTTAGAATTTTTAAGAGTGAAGATATTTTAATGTTATTAGTACACCAAATAATAATTCTCAACAGTGTTCCAATCTTTTCAAATAATCCTCAGAAATTCTCTTTAGAAGTTAAAAATAGAAGTGAAAATATATTCCAAATCAGAAAATTTTTGTGTCTAATTCTAAGTTAATACTACAAAGGGTTTTGTTGTCTTTGTAAGTGTGAGCTCATGATTAGACAGGAGTAAACGTGGGAAGATACAGCTGTGGTGGTTAGAGACCACTTAGAGCAAGCACTTCTGGGAGTCACTTACCTCAGGAGAGCTAGGGTTTTATCAGGATGTTTGATAATACTGGTGCCTTTCGAAGAGAACCGTTTTACATAGAATGTCATTTTAGGAAATGTAATGTGTTCTCCATGTGTTTACACCAAAGATTTTGTGCCAAATTCCTTTTATAGTTTTTCTTTAGGTTATCTAAATCCTTTGTGAGGATGGAAATGTCTGAGTGTATAATATATTAAAAACTAGATAGAGAAATCAAAATATTTAGGTAAGTATAGGTTGTTTTTCTTCCATAATATGATTAACCATTATATTTGATTTTTAATGATTTGATGGAGTTTTTTATTTACAAATTTTTCATACAATATTTGATCATGTTCTTTCCCTCCCTCAACTCCCCCTGGATCCCCGACCTTCAAACTCCTCAAACTTCCTGCCCACCCCCAAAATAAGAAATAAATAAGGAATAAAAGCAAAACAAAAATCAATAGGACAAAACAAATCAAAAAGTGTGCATACACACACAATGGAGTTTATTTTGTACTGGCCAAATACTTCTGGCCTGGAGCCTGCCCTGGAGTGTGACTGATACACCCAGTGACACCCTACTGGAGGATACTGGTTTTCTCCTTTGCAGCAGGTATCAGTTGGAAATAGCTTTTGATGATTTTGCTGATTTTGATGATTTGATAGATTCTGTGTCTGCTTCCCTTTCTCCATGCTGGGACTTGGTCTGGCTTGAGCTAGTGCAGGTCTTGTGCAGCTGTTACAGTCTCTTATGAGTGTGTATGTGCATTGATACCTTGGAGTCTTGGGTGGAAGGGTTTGATAAAGACAATCTATTTATGGCTGAGTGCCAAAGTCTTTCAATCCCTGCGCATTGTCTTATTGTGGGTCTCTTTTGTTAGTTACTGTCTATTGCAAAAAGAAGCTCTCAGATCAGAGTTGAGTAATGCACTGATCTATGGATATAGCACTGATCAATTTATTCTTGTTATCACAATAATAGCAGTAGTTTCCCCCCCCCCCCCAGGGCTCATGACCTAGGTAGTCTTAAGTTCTTGACCGCTTTAGTAGTTTGAGTTATAGGTTCCATGTTGGGTATAGGTTCCAAGCCCTGAGAGTAGGCCTTAAATCCAATTAAAAGAAAACATTGTTGGTTACTTTCAAACCATTTGTGCCACTATCACACCAGTATACCTTGCAGGCAGGTCACTGTTGTAGGTCACAGGGCTTGTAGCTCAATGATATTTCCCCTTCCTTGGAAATTCTCCTCCCATCCCGGTTCCTGGTCCATTAACTACCTAACCTCTGCAGTAGTTGTTTTGTGCAGAGTGATGGATATGGACCTATTTTCATTCTTCTACATCCAACTATGTACTTTGGCCAGCACCACTTGTTGCAGATGCTGTCTTTTCTCCAGTGTGCATCTTTGGCTTCTTTCAAAAAACTTAAGTGTCACTGTAGGTATGTGAACTTATATCTGGGTCTTTAATTATTATATTCCTTGATCAACGTTTTTATGCCAATACTCCAGGTTGTTTTTATTACACAGCTCTATGATACAGTTTGAAATCAGCTAATACCTCTAGCAGTTGTTTATTACTCCAAATTATTTTAAGCCAGACAGTTGTGGCACATGCCTTTAATCCCAGCACTCTGATGGCAGAGGCAATATGCTCAAGGTGGATAATCTTTTTTGAGGTGTTCTTGTATTCAGCTTGCAAGTATTTAATTGAGTGTTATGCATGTATGTTTACAAGGGAAAAACATTTTATGATAAAAGCAAATTTAAGTAATTACTATCCATCAATACAGCTCTACAGAAGGCACTACAAGAAAAACTTCAGTCTGAAGAGAAGGTTAACAGTATCTAATAGGACAATGGAATAAACAATACTAGAACAGTCCATCAAAAGAGGAGAAGAAACCAAACAAGGGATATTGGTCTTTAATTTTCTTTCTTCTGTTGTTGAGTCTTTGTATGGTTTTTTTTATAAGAGTAATCATGCCTTTGTAAAACAAGCTAGGAAATATTTCTTTAGGTTTTATTTTGTGGAATTTAAGGAGTATTGATTGGTATTAGTTCCTCTTTGAATGTTAGTAAAATCCCGTCCTGAATCCATCTGACCTCAAGCCTTTTTTTTTTTTAAATGGTTGAGAATTTTTAAATTACTGCTTCAATTTCATTATGGATTATGGGTCTCTTTAGGTTGTTTATTTCATTCTAACCTTAGTAGATCATCTATATCTACAAATTCATCCATTCCTTTTAGGATTTCTAATTTAGTGGAGTACAAATTTTATGTATGTCGTTATAATTCTCTGAATTTCCCATCTGCTGTAATATCTCCATTTTCATATCTAATTTTATTAGTTTGGATCTTCTTTCTGTGTCTTTTGATTAATTTAATTAAAATTTTGTTAATTTTCTCAAAGAACCACTGATTCTCCGTATTGATTCTTTGTGTTAGGTTTGTTAGTTTCTATTTCACTGATATCTCCACTTAGCTTGAGTCTTTATTTCTTGGCATTTACTCTTCCTCAGTACTATTTGTTAGTTTTTATTTTAGAGCTTTCAAGTGTGTCATAGATAAGTTGTCAATATGAGATGTCTGTGGTTTGCTAGTGTAGCACTTAGTGCTGTTTGTGTGCTTCTTAGATCCACTGTCCCACGGGTTTGGGTGTGTTGTGTTCTCTCATTCATTCAGCTTTAAAATTCTAATTTCCTTGTTTGATTTCTTTCTTGACCCAATATTCATTCGGTGATAACCTGTTCAATTCCCATGAGTTTATATACTTTCTGCAATTTCTTTTGTTATCCAACTGCAGTCCATGGTGATCAGATAGGGTGCAAGTGCTGTTTCAAGTTTTCTATATCTGTTAAGATTTGCTTTGTGTCCTAACATGTAGCCAATTTTAGAGAAATGTCAATGGGCTGTTGAAAACGAAGTATCTTCTTTAGTACGTGAGCAGATGCACTTTGATGTCTGTTAAATCCATTTGATTTATGGCATCTGTTAGCTCCAGTATTATCTCTTCAATAGACAGGTTTACCTGTCTATTGGCAAGAATGTGATATTGAAGTCTCCTACCCCAACTATCTCTGTATGAGGATCAATATGTGATTTTTGTTTTAGAACTGTTTCTGAACTTGGGTGATCTTGTGTTTGATGCATAAGGTTTTTCTTTAATGCATATGGAGCATCCTTCTATATCTCTTTGGATAATTTTTGGTTTAAAATCATATTTTATTAGATATTTAAATGGCTATACCAGCTTGCTTTTTTAGGTCTATTTTCTTGGAATACATTTTCTATCCTTACCCTAAGGTAATGCCTATCCTTGATGGTGAGATGTATTTTTTAGATGTATCAGAAATATGGATCAGGTTTTCTAATCCATTCTGTTAATCTATGTCTTTTTATTGGGAAATTGAGACCATTACAGTTGAGAGCTATCAATGATTTGTCTGTAACTTACTTTTATCTTATAGTAGTATCAAAGCTTGTTTGGTTTCTTCTCCTCTTTTGATGGACTGTTCTAGTATTGTTTATTCCATTGTCCTATTAGATACTGTTAACCTTCTCTTCAGACTGAAGTTTTTCTTGTAGTGCCTTCTGTAGAGCTGTATTGATGGATAGTAATTACTTAAATTTGCTTTTATCATAAAATGTTTTTCTTTCTCCATCAATTGTGATTGATATTTTAGTGGATATGGTAGTTTAGTCTGGCATCTGTAGATTCTCAGAGATTATGGTCTCAGAGCTTTGTGGCTTTCAGAGTCTCCACTGAGAAGTCAGGTGTTATTCCCATGTCTGCCTTTATGTTATTTGCTCATTTTCTTTTGGGATTTTTAATATCCTTTTTTGTTTTATACATTTATTGTCTTGAGTACTATATGTTGTGGGGAATTTCTTTTCTAGTCTTGTCTATCTGGTGTTCTATATGCTTCTCATAATTTGATAATCTCTTTCTTTAGACTGAGTAAATTTTCTTCTATGGATTTGCTAAAGATATTTTCTGAGCCTTTGACCTGGATTTCTTCTCTCATCACTAGTCTTATTATTTGTAGATTGTGTCTTTTCATGGTGTTTCAGATTTCTGGATGTTCTGGTTATGGATTTTTTTTTTAGATTTAATATTTTCTTTTGCTGAACTATCCAGTTTTCTAACTTGCCTTCAAGACCTTTCCTTCAAGACCATTCTTTATTCCAAGTCTTCTTATCTGTAGATGAAATTTTAGTTTGACTTTCTGAGTTTTATTTCAGCTTGCATTTCTTGAGTTTTATTATTTCTGTGTTAAATTCGACTTTCATGTCTTGAATGGCTCCCGTTGTTTCATTGAACTGTTTGTGTTGTCAGTCTTCATTGAAGCATGCATTCAGTTCCTCTTCAGTGTCCTTGAACAATCTTCATAGCTGCTGTTGTCACATCCCTGTATTATGCTGCAGTTACATTGTTTTCCTGCGTGTCTGTTATACAGGGTTGCTACCTCCTGAAGGAGGCATATCGCCATGGTTGCTCATGTTTGTGATTTTACACTAAAATCTAGATATTTAGTCATGACTCTTGAAGTGTAGATACTTATTTAGTGTAAATGTTTGATCTTGTCTTGGGTGGTTGTTCCATTCTTTGCTTGCTGTTCCCCACTCTGGTTTCTAGCCAGGTGTGGAATCTGTGGATAATCCCAGCAAAGTATGGAGGTTCTACTAGGCCCTTGGTAGAGAGAGATTAATGGTTGGCAGGGAGTCAGTCACAGAGGAATGAAGATGAGCAGGAAATGTCTGAAAAGGGTGGCAGGGCAGAATTAACAATTTTTGATTTTTTAGCTAAAATTTGTAATAAACTTTTTTCTAGTAACTCTACAAGTACTGTATAAATTAAAAACATCTAAAGTATTTGAAAAGTCAAGAAATAAAGACGACAGACAGAACACCGACATTGTAGATGAAGATCCATATGCCATTCAGATCATCTCCTGGTGCCCAGAGAGCAGAATGCTGTGCATAGCTGGAGTGTCAGCTCATGTCATCATTTATAGATTC
Organism: Grammomys surdaster; assembly: GCF_004785775.1. Lineage (NCBI taxonomy): Eukaryota > Metazoa > Chordata > Mammalia > Rodentia > Muridae > Grammomys > Grammomys surdaster. The sequence goes on along the minus strand of NW_021604601.1, from coordinate 2,238,467 downwards.
AGCAAACAGGAAGTACTTACAGAAGTCATTCCGGTAATTGCCTCATAACTCTTTCCATGTCAATTGTTTGATATTTTTAAGCTTTAAAAACTTCTTACAGTTGCTTTTGCATAAAAATTTTGGAAGCAGGTTAGTATTTATATCACCACCTGTTCTGTGAAAAATTGCAATATATATACATATACATATATATATATATATATATATATATATATATATATATATATAAATGGACTATTAGGATCTTTAAGTATATTATATCTTTTATTTAAGGAATATCAACTTACTGGTATTCAATATATTCTACAGCCATGATGCATATGTATGTACATGTGTGAACTCACACCTATGTACACAGATTTTTAAAAGTTTAGTTAAAACTCCATTTTTTTCTTTTAAATATAGCTTTTTTTAACCTTTAAAAGTATTCTTTCTGGTATATTATGATACAATGAGTATTAACTATTTAGGAATAGTTTAACAGCCATTCTTTTATGACAGATGCTTGAAGTTCGACTGTTATATGAAATCAATGATGTGGAAACACCAGAGGGTGAGCAGCCGCCACCTTTGTCTACCCCTGTGGGCAGCTCCAACCCTCAGGCCATTCCTCCTCAGTCTCATCCGTCTACCAGTAGCAGCTCATCTGATGGGCTTCGTGATAATGTACCTTGTTTAAAGTAAGTTGCAAAGACGTAGGTCTGTTTTATATGTTACCTCTTAATTTAGATAAATAATAATCATTGGTAAGCTTACAACAGTATGTGTGTTCCTGTGTTTAGCTATGGTTAACTGAGCCTGTATTTTTATGGTTTAAAAAGGATGGTGACTCTGTAGTGTCGCATACCTAAGATGTCGAAGGTTTAAAGTAACGAGGTATGATGACTAAATGTCAGCATGTGTTTCCTGGCCTTGCCATGCTCTCAGTCTGGTCTGGATTCAATGTGCCTCATGTTCATTTCCTTCTCTAACCTCTGAAGGCTCTGCTTCCTTTCATCCTCACCTTGGATTTGACATTCTCACATTTTATTTTGTCTTTTCTTGAGTCATAGCATCACTTTATTGTTACTTAAAGACTTTTTTTTGCATCATTTTCAGACCCTACTATTTAATGCAGGGATAAATTAGATAAATTTTTTGTTTTCATTTTCTGTTCAGTTTCTATTTTTGAGTAGTTAAATTCTTAGGACATAGAGGAATAGAGCAACGAGTAAATAATTGTGTATTAGAAGTATGCATCTTTTTATTTCCTTTGTTTTCAGGGACTCACAAGCCTAGAAGTCCTGAGTATCAGAAGAGACTGCAGATCTTGAACTTTAGAACAGTGTTAGAACTATTAAAATCTGTGGCAGAGAGGTTCACCTTTTCAGGATAAACTAAATTTATATTGTGTTGTCAGGTACTCGAGTCTTGGAGGACCAGAGTAAATGTTATATTTCCATGGTTCGCAAGCTTCCCAATGCTGTGACCTTCTGACATACCCCTCATGTTGTGGTGACCCCCAACCATAAATTTATTTTGTTGCTACTTTATAACTGTAATTTTGCTATTGTTTTGGATCAGAATGTAAATATCTCACATGCAGAATATCTGATATGCAATTCCTGTGAAAGGTTCTTTCAGTCTCCAGTGAGGTTACTACCCATAGTTTGAGAACTGTTGTTATATTTAAAACTGATATGTCCGGATGTTACAATGACAAATAGCTTTCTCATATTTAGTCGGTTTTTTGGACATGGCTGGAGTGAAAGTTACTGACTGACCTCTGAGACTGTGAGCATTTCCAGAGCAGCTTAACACACAAGGGGCAGCTTGCCCTGCTTAACTGTGATCATTCATTCCATGGAAATAAAAAAGAGAAAGGAGCAGCATCCAACTGAGAACCACACTAGTCTCTCTTGTCGTTTTGCTCCCTGACACATATGCAGTGTTGTCGGCTGCCTTATGCTCCTAGATCCAGTTCTTTCTCACCCTGATGGGCTGTATCTTCTCACTCATGAGCCAAAACAACCCCTTCCCCCCTTAAGTTGCCTTTGTCAACTATTTTGCCATAGCAACAAGAATATTAACAAGTGTAGGCAGGTGAATCAGTTTTGAGTTACTTGTAAGAATTTGTTTTCTGTGGTGGCCATTATAACATTGGCATCACATAAAATATGACCATTAAGTCATTTTATTTTGATACTCTCAATGTTTTACCTAACAGTTTCTTTTGCAAGCAACATTTGACAGTAAATAAGAGGTAAACTACCCTATCACTTTCTCCTATGGGGCAGGAAAGTCCATGCTATTTTAACATCAAAAACATGCATAAGACTTTTATCTAGAATCTGATCACCCAGAACTTATTACTGGAGTCTGCAAGGCCATCCAATGATTTTACTATTCTTTTCCTTCAATGTTCTTTAATACATTAAAAAATATTTTCCAAGTGATGATTTATAACATCACCTTAATTTCTGATAAAGTCAGTGACATCAGGTAGCAAAAGAGCCAGTTGTGTCTCCTGATACTGACTCAGCTGTCTGAGAAGGCTGTCATCCCAGTTTCTGCAACAGTACACCTACAAGATGACCTGGGCTCACTTGCTTCCAAATACAGAGTGTGAGGGGAAGTAAGCTTGCTTCATTTCTTTCTTCTTACCTGTTTTATAAGGTACACTATTTTGCCCAGGGTGGACGAAGAATGTGGGTGTTGAGAGCATCAGAATTTCCACCTGAGCAACACCATGCTTTGTGGAGAAATAGTCCTGTTGGCTTCATCAGGTCGGGGTGTAGGTGTGGGGACAACAGAGGATATATGCTAGTTGTGAGGGATGTATCCAAGCTTTTATGTCTGATGTGGTTTTTTCTTTTCTTCACTAAATGATTAGAAATTCTTAATAATCTTAGTGTTAAATGTATTTACATATCAAAATAATTACAGTAAAGTTTTAGAACATGATTTTTTAATGTATAGATTTAGCATAATAAAGTATATCATAAAATAATGACTCAACTGACAGATTACTGGTTTCTGGCCTTCAGTAGAATTCCACAATTATACACGTAAAGACGGTAAGAATAATGATATATAACAACCATTTGCTTTCTTTCTTTGCTCGGTTTATTTCTTTAGAGACTGTGTATAAGTTTGTAGACAAGGCTGACTTAGAATTTATGATCCTCCTGTACCATTCACACATTTGTTTATTTTCTAAAAATTAATGTTTGAATACTTTTCAAGTATTTTAGTATCTTGTTAACAAACTAGTTTTCAGTGATTGCCATAATCTATATTCCAAGATATATTAAAGAAAGAAAACTAGCCTTTTAGTAGATATCTTCCAGAACAGAGTGTCAGCTGGGTGAAGGTTGAGGGGACAGATCACTATGTCTCCGCCTATGATTCACTTGTCTTTTTCTAAGTTGGTACTATCCACCAAGGTTACCTATCTACAAGGTCTATGACTAGCCAGGCTTGGCAGCCTTCCATCAAAGCTGCTTGTTTACAATAACTTCTGGCCATCTATTTCAGTGTTTTTCCACAGAGACACAAGACTTTGTGTTAGTAGGCATATATGTCAGGCCTATGGCTGATTTTTGGCCTATGGCTAATTTTAGGCCTTCAGTGTATAAGCAGGGGTGCCCCTGACAATTCCCCCTCTCTCCAAGTATAGAAGGACTGTGGCGATTCTAATCTTGCAAAGGTGGGGATAGAGGCCTGACCTCTAGTAATTAAAGGAGACCTTGTAATGGCTCCAGTCCTGCTATTGTTGTCCAGTGAGGCATGAGGACCATACCCATCCCGATGTCTTTTTCCTGGAGAGGGGATACTTTTGACATCAACCCCTGTGCAGTCAGGCTTGTCCCCCTCAAGGAACCCAGAAAGATATTTTTAACTTTTATTTATATTCCCTTGCAGTGCTTAGCCTCGCAGCCTAAGCAAAATTTAGATCGCCAGTCAGAAGGGTTTCTGGGTGACCCCTCTCTGCTTAAGAGTTGGAGTCCCCTCTTTTAGGTTGAGTGGAGATGTGTTTTGGGAACACCCTGGATAGAGTAACAACCTCATCTTGAGTCTCATGGTCCTCCATTGCTAACTTATGATAATGTACCTGAATAGGTTTCGCTATCAAATCATCTATCTGTTGTTTCACAAATTTAGTCGGCCCAGGGACCAAAGGAATTAGCAAAAATAGCCCAATTAATAGTCTCAAAATAGAAGGAAGTAGAGTTGACAGCCATGGAGAGGTTGAAAACCAATTCTTGTACCAGCTCTCATCTTTCTCCCTCTCTCTCTGTCTTTTCTCAGGGCCTTCTCTGACCTTTTTCATGCTCTCTTTAACCATCCCTGTCTTGTCTATGTAAAAGCAACATTCTTCTTTAAGGGTTGTACACAGTCAAGAGCTGTACACAATCTTTTCTATTGTAAAATGGTAAATCAAGTCCAATAAAGTCCTTTCCATTTTTGGAAATCATTTTAGACAGCAAAGCAAGGAATTTCTTCAGATTAGTGATGTTAATCTCTAGCTATTGATGTCCCTGTCAATAGAAGGTCTGAGTAGTATAAGTCTGGAGGCCACCATCAGGATTAGAACTTCCAACCGCAAACACCACGGGTGGTTCATTCTTACCTGGAAAGGAAAAGAAAGGAAATCCCAGGGAGATTTCTCTTCCATGGATGTCAATTGATATTCATCTTATTTATAATTGGGCCTGTCTTTGTGGGAGTATCTATTTATTTCATTAATCTTTTTGGCAGCCATTTAGCTGTGCCTTCTTAGGTGTCAAACAGGCATATCAATCCTCGGCCCCTTATGAGAACTGGGTCCAGGCCATTCCATTTAAAGGTAAGAGGGTTCTTCCATATAACTGTAACATAGTTTTTATTGGTCTCAGCATGCCAGAGGCAGTCAGCAGCAGGTTTGCCATGAGCTTTCAGATTTAGAAAATTAAAAACAAACAAGGCATGATGGAGAGTATTTCTGGGAGACTCCTTTTAGGGGTGTTGGTCCCCCTCTTTTGTTTTTAAAAGCCAATTTTTTAGAGTTCTTAGTAAAACCAGGGCAGAAGTGCCAGCAGCTGCTTCTCCCACACTCAGAGAGTCATGAAGACACTATTTTAAAGTTCCACAATATCTGTTTTATAATACCTTGTCCTTAAGGATTATAAGGAATTTTAGTAACGTGGGCAATACCAAATTGTCAACAAAGCATCTCAAATGTCTGACTGCAATAGTCAGTTTTGTTTATTTTAATATGATATGGAATACCAAGTATAAAAAGATAATATAGGCGGTAACTAACTGTACTTTTGATTGTGTTTCCTGTTAAAGTAATTGTAACTAGAAATCTTAAAAAAGGTGTTAAATCACATGTACACATTTAATTTTTTTTAAATAAAAAATGAGTAACATCTGTTTATTATAATTGATTAAATATAAGTCCTCAAGTATTAATATCATTATTAAAAGTTGAGGACACTAAAAACAAATTTTTATAATTTGACTTATACACTCTCTAAAAATATCAAATTGTAGTCTCAAGCTATTATTATTAAATATAGATCTACAAAAATGTATTATCTTGTGATGATGTTATATAATAAGTGACTTTAAATCTTAATGATGATCTTAAAAAATTTTTTTAAATTATATTTATGATTATTAAGCTCTTTTTATAATGAGACTGTTACTAGGTTCCTTTCTGATAGTCAAAACTGTAATAAGAATTTTGTCAGTCTCTCAAATAACACCAGTTAACTGTTTTTAGATAATAACCAGACTTTTTTTTTTTACTCAGAGCATATTTTAAAAAGTTATAAAACAATTTGTCAAAGATCATTAAAAAGGAACCAACAATTCATTACAGGTGTTAGGATGGAAAACAAAATACTGTCTGGGCTTATCTACAGAAATCTTCACTGATAACTTAGTTATAATTTTAAATCTTCAGTGAACCTGTGGAGCTAGACAGGTAGTGGATGTTTAGCTACACAATCACTTCCAACAAATATGTATATAAACATTTTTCATTATAAACTTTTATCTCAATTTAATTTTTGGTATAAACTTGTAATGAACTTTGTAACATGCGATTACGTATTTTAAAAAATATGAATGTTGAGGACAAAAGGATAAGAGGGCAAATGTAATGGAGAGATAAAGCAGAACTCCCTGCCTCTTCCCCTTAGGATAGTATATAAAACAGAACCTTTTTCCCTTTCTCAAATAAAATAGAAGTTTTCTTTTTACTTTTTTCTTAGATAACTTTTATAGGAAACTTTTTTACACTTAATAGTAAACTCTTCAGTAACTTATTTAAGTGGCCTTAGACTTGAAGGCATAAGTCAGAGCCCAGCAGCTTTTTCCGAGACAAAACAAAAGCTGTCTACTCAGTCTTTGGCTGTTTTTAGAATGCGGTGTTAAGTGCCAAAAAACTGCAGTTTCTGGCCTCAGGGACCACAAAAGGTAGATCAGCTACAGTGGCACAGCAATCTAGATAGACAAACTTTTATAATATAGTAACCCCAATGTAAAGAATAAAATTGTATGGCCAATTGTTTTTGTAAGGTCTGTAATCTATCTGATATACAAATCTGTTATGGCATTTTCCTGGTATCCAGGGAATCTATTTTGAGCTCTTAAATGATACATGGTTTTTAAATTGAACTGTATTTGTAAAATTTGAAAATTAGCAGTATCTAAAAAGGAACAATTTCAAGCAATTATAAATCATAAGCAATATACTTGCTATGAGTATACTAATTGAAAGCTTAATTTTTTGTATTTTAAATAGTGGCTATAGCATGTAGTTCAATTATCTTTGCTGAAGTAGGGGAAACTCAAGAGAGTAAATATGTGATCTAATTATGTATATTGCCTTCTCATTAAATGAGCTATTAATACAGTAAACACACCTTTTATGGGCTATATATATAAGTTCATAAAGAATATACAGGCATATATAGGGGGAAAAGTGTAGTAAATTAATCATGTATTAGGCCAAATATCAGTATTCTTTAATAACCAATTATATTATTATTTGGAATAAGAAATATTTCATTAAATTCTTCCTTAAGATACCTTTGTGATCTTGACCTATAATTTTGTATTAACACAGCAACAGCTTCAAAACAGAATGTTAAAACTTCTTTTGGAAATAAAGAAATTTAAAACTATATTAATAATCTTTTTTAATCAAAGGACTGTAATAAAACAGCCAACAATTAATTAATCTAAATAATATATCTATTAATACCAGCTTTTTCTATTTTCTTGAAAAATTATTTTTCTTTTATCAGCCAATTGTGGAAAGAAATTAGGGTTTGTATCTCTCTTGAGAACATTAAACAGAGGCTTAAACTTTTTTGTGGAGAGTTTATAATAAAGTCTTAGCCAATTAGCATCTCCTAGAAACTTTTGAAAATAATTTAAAATAAGTATTCTATCATTTCTTATTTGAATATTCTGTGTCACAATTTACTTAGGAATATAACTGATGTCTCAAATATTGAAAAGATACTGTTTTTGGATGTTTTTAGAGCAACAAGCACTCTCTAAAATGTTAAAGTTTGTTGTATGAGAGCAAAGGCTTGTATTAAAACTCCTTTAGAGGGATCAACTCAAAAGCCAATTGTGTAACAAAAGAAGGTGTTCATCAGGGCTTTGTTTGATCTTGGACAAAACTTACTGAAATCTCTTATACACCTGGTTTTGAATGACTCTAACTTTGAATCACCAGCTTTAATCTAGTTTTTGTTATCAAAGTTATAAATTTGTACTCTTACCCAATAATATATAACTAAGACATATAAAAAATATTTATATTTTTAATATCAATTAAGAATAAAAATAAATGTACTTCTAAACAAATTTTCTTACCTTTTTAGCTGTAATTATAAGAGAAAAGCACCCTTTCACTTATCTAACCGGGAAGAACAACTATCAATTTCTTTACTTCAGAAGCCAAAACCTGTTGGCCCTCTTCCAAGAGCCGCTTATGAAAACCGTTAACTCTTCCCAAGATTCTTTCTGCCGGCGCCCTTCTCCCAGGCACAGAGCAGGGTAAATTATCAGTTTTTGCTGTGTAAATTGAGACTGCTTCCCAAGCAAGTTTCAAACTAAATCAAGCAAGCAGTTTTAACCAGTTTTTCTTTTAATCATTAAAAATAGACCACAACAATCATTTAAACAACGAGACAAAGACAGACAACACACATGGACAAATTGGTGCACCAGTGACAAACAATAAACAGAAAGCAGCACTGAGGATCTCTCCTAGAGAGAGCCAGAGAGACCAGGGCATCCTCCAAACATCTCTTGCTTCTCAGGAGGGCTCTGTAATAAACTTTTTGCTTTTCTTTTGCTAACACGCCAGAGAGCAGGGAAACTCCTTTCACTTTTCTCTCTCTCATTTTCAAGGTTTAACTTCTTATCTCCTTTTTAGGAGGTATAACAGTTTTTATCAATAGCCCCCTCTTGGGAAAACACTAATAAAAGTAAAGAATTTTTAAAGATTTTTTTTTAACCCTAGTTCCCCATTTTCTGAAGATAGGCTCCTGGAGCCATGTCACAAAGAGTGCTTAAAAAATGTTTACCCCATGTCTTTTCTTAACCCTAATTCTTTTTCTTAACCCTAATTCTTTGTGCCCGGGGTGACTTACTCCTTGAGTGTCACGAGATGCCTCTCCCGGGGGGCCTTTTACCTCAAGGCTGACCCACTCTGATCCTCCCAAGGATTGTCTCACAGTTGGGTGGACTGTGGTATCCTTCTAACTGGGAGTGCTCTCAAGCAACTGGGGGGGGGGGGCGCATATTACTTGTGTGCTCCTTTGGGGGAGTCACTCTAAAAAGTGCTCCAAGGGAGTGCTTTCATGCACTCCAGGCAGCCACCCTCTAAGCTCCCGAAAACCTGGTAGGCCTACCTTCTTAGGAGGAGTCGGTGTACTCCTGTGATCTCCTCAAGTCCCTGAATGCTGGGCAGCAGAACGTCTCATCTAGTTGTCAAGCCTGAGGGAGCAGGCAAAGACGCAAGGACTGATGACCTGTCTTTAATCTGATCAGATCGCCATTTTTACTTTTTCACACACAGGTTATATATACAAAAAGGCAGGATGTGGGGAAGGGGATGACGCAGGGGTGTAGGTGTTCAGGGGGAGTACAGATATCTTCCAGAACAGAGTGTCAGCTGGGTGAAGGTTGAGGGGACAGATCACTATGACTCCACCTATGATTCACTTGTCTTTATCTAAGTTGGTACTATCCACCAAGGTTACCTATCTACAAGGTCTATGACTAGCCAGGCTTGGCAGCCTTCCATCAAGGCTGCTTGTTTACAATAACTTCTGGCCATCTGTTTCAGTGTTTTTCCACAGAGACACAAGACTTTGTGTTAGTAGGCATATATGTCAGACCTATTGCTGATTTTTAGGCCTGTGGCTGATTTTTGGCCTATGGCTAATTTTAGGCCTTCAGTGTATAATCAGGGCTGCCCCTGACAGTTGTCCAGTGATCTAACCTAATATTTAGATTCCTGCCTAAAATTACTTCTTTGTTCTAGCCTAATGTCAGATTCTTGCCAAGCACCCCCAAAGACTCTCCGCCTCCCCTGCTCTTTTATTTCATTAACAAGACTGAGCCTGTCTTAGGTCATTCTGACAAGAATGCCTTCCTTATCCATCATGGAATATGCATTATCAAAAGCAATGCACTTTTGTCTTAAATTGGTAAGGCTCTGTGCAGAATCTTACCCATCCTTGGCTTGCCAGCCTATTAATTTAATAACTCTGTCTGGGGTCCATTTTCAGGTTCAAGCCATGTACTTTGGTTGCCAACTTATTGATGTTGTTAAAGACAAGCTTATACATGATGGGCAGGAATAAAAGTATTCCCAGGATAAACGTAGACACTTTCTTCAAGCACTGTAATAAGCATCTGGAATTGACCAGGAAGGCCCTGCCATTTTCATGGCTTTGAGGCATCAGTCCTTAACATGGTAGTGCTCCTACAGCACACATACACTCCGAAGTTCCTTGGCATCCCACAATGCCTTTCTATGTAATTGGGTATTTTTTAAAGAAACATTATTAGAGCTGTTTTATTTGCCCCTTTTACCAATCTAATTTTATGCTATTTATGTAAGAATTATAATTGTCCCTTTGCAAAGTACTTGTTTAAACAAACTGTTTCTTTTTAAATTGTGACACTTCCAAATGTGATTTTGACATTTCAAAATGTATTTCTACAAACTGTGGAACGTTTTATAAAAGTTCTATAGCTTATCTTTAACAAGTAAGCAAGTTGAGCATATTTAAAATATTAAAATCATTAACTTAAACAGTTATAGATGAAAATTTATCAGTCCTTTCTGCTTACTATTTTTAAAATCTAATATCTCTCATTTCTTCTTTGGTTAGATTTATTTATTTGTATGTGTGTGTGCGCGCGTGCGTGCATGTGCATGTGTGTGTACGCACATGTGTGTACACATGCATGTACACAGACCACAAGCAAAATCATTCATATATGGACACAAGCAAGCATAAAGGCCAAAATGATTGTAGGGGTCAGTTCTCTCCTTCCGTATGTGGGTCATGGGTGTCAAGGTCAGGTCTTGGAACTTGACCACAAATGCCTTAACTTGCTGAGCCATCTGGTTGGTTAGTCCCTTCTAGTATTTCTTGAACAGGCTTCTGATTATTTATTTGTTTTACATTTCTGTGGATTTTCCAAACAGACAAGAACTCTACACACTAAATATTACCCCAGCTAGCCCATGTTTCTAATTTGTTGTCATTGTTGTTTTTGTTGTTATTGTTGCTGTTGTTGTTTTAATACACATTAGAGATTTTTGTATAAAGTTATTTTGATGGTTTTTTTATTTTTATTTTCTTAATTACCTTTTTCATTTCTTAGCACAATGGAGTTTCTAAAAGGTGGTTATCGTTTATGTCAATGTCTGAGTTTCTATGTACACATGGGTATAGGTGCTTGTGAAGGCTATAAAATGTTATCAGATCATCTGGAGCTGCAATTACAGACAGTTGTTAGCTGCCTGACATAAGTCCTGTGGTCTGAGCCCTGGTCATCTACAGGAGTTTCAAGTGCTTCTAACTGCTGATCTATTTCTTCAGTCCTGTACAATGAACATTTTGTGTTCTCATCACAAACCTTAAGAGTGTCCTATATATGCTTTTAAAACTATTACTGTACTACCTACTCCTATTCTTGAGAACCTGACCCAGCATGCACATTCTGAATACCAGGCATAGGAGTGCTTTCTGGAGGCTTACTTTCTGTGCCTACTTCAAACAAGAATAGCCCCATTTGGACTCTAAGCCTACATCTGTGTCAAGGCTGCCTCTGATCAGAGTTCAGATGCCTCAATTCTTATGTCACTTCCTTGAGGTTGCCAAGTGAAGATGTTTGTTGACCAGTTCCCTGAAAACTGTCAGAAAGTATGTCTCAGCAGAATACAGCTCTGAGGACCTAAAGGTTAACCAGAAGTGACTACAGTCTACTTTCTAATACTGTATCCACAGTGATTCTCATTCTTCTAGAACTCTGGACACCCAGCTCTGACCTTTCTTGGTCAGCACATTACTAACAAGTGTCTTGGTCCTTCAGAGATACCAGCAAAATCATTCAAAACCCCTGCAACTTAGTATGGTTTCAGGCCATTTAACAGTGAGTAGTCTTCTCGCTGTCTATTAAAGACCAGACTTGTAAGAGTGTTCAGTCTAAGCCATTTCCAGGTTAGAATGTAGTTACATGTGAAGATAAATTGGTCTTATTGCTTACATATTTTTCTTTCACATGAAATTTGCTGACAAGTGCATGACAAGTGTTACATCTAAGTTTTCTTTAGAGTCTCATATTTCCATAAACTCCTTCCTCACCTCCCTTTTCTAATATCATAGACTTAAGCAATAAAAGTTTAACATGAGCTTATCCATTGTTTGTGAGGTTTGGGTGTTTGCCTCCTGATCAGTTCAGTGGTTAGCTGTGAGCACCTGCCTCTGAATATGTCAGACTCTGGCAGACCTCTAAGGAGACAGCTATATCAGGCTCCTGTCAGCATGCACTTCCTGACATCCACATCAGCTTCTGCCTTTGGTGACTGCACATGGGATGAATACCCATGTGGAATTGTGTCCAGACGGCCCCTCCTTCAGTTTCTGTCCCATACTTTGTCTCCGTATTTGCTCCCTTAAGAATTTTGTTACTCCACACTGATGTTTCTAAGGGGTTCATTTAGTTATGCTGAATACAGAGCTGCTATGATTGGTGCTCTCTTCAAGCCAACCTCAGTCAGTGTTGGCTACCTTCTTTGCTACAGAGTATTAAAATCAGTCCAAGATTTCTGCCTTCTTCAGCTGCTGAGATGGCTCAGCAGGTAAAGGTGCCTACTCTTCCTGTCTGATGACCTAGGTTTGATCTCTAGATTCTGTATATTAGAGGGGAAGAACTCCTGCAAATTGTCCTCTTTGCATGTATGTGTGAGCATTATGCACACACAATAAAAAATTAGTTGATATTTTCCAAATACTTATAAGCCATATCAACTTTAACCTCCTAATGTATTCTAAATCTACTATAAAATATTATTTCATGTCAGAACAATCAAAAGAATGTATATGACATATATCCACCAACTGAGCCTCAAAAATCAGAGGAGTGCTCTGCTTAATTTTAGTTGGTGAAATTGTTACCCACTAAAAATCATTTGTTCCTACTTAGCTTTGAATTCCATAGTGTGTTTTTGTGATTTTAAGCTTTATGTTTTCATGCATTTTTTAATTTTAATTATTTCTTCTCTGGTTTCTTGTTTCTCCTTTGGCCTACCTTTCCCTGCTCTGTTTTTCCTGTCTTCTCGTGTCCTCACATGCTTTCTCCTGTTCCACCCTAGCAGTCTCCCCTCTTTATAGCCACGATCTACCAGTCAGATCCTAACTAGGGGATTTCTATCGCTTAGACATGTGTTCCTGTCTTTTACTAGTTCAAACAACTCTATAATACAAGGTTCTGAATTTTACATTTTAGGAAATCTAGTGTTGTTTCCTGTATAAAGATATTCTTGCATGACCATGTATGGTTTTATGTATATAGGACAATCGGGTAATTGGAAAAATGTTAAAGCTAATGTGTCTTCTTTTTTTTTTTTTTTTCAGAGTTAAAAACTCACCACTTAAACAGTCTCCAGGCTATCAGACAGAGTTAGTCATTCAGTTGGTATGGGTGGGTGGAGAACCCCCACAGCAGATCACTAGCCTGGCACTCAACTCTTCCTACGGACTGTAAGTAAGAGGAGTTTTGTTTTGTTTTTGTTTTGTTTCCTTGCTCTCTTTATAGTATTCCCTGTATAATTTGGATTTAAGTTATAAAAGTATAAAGAACTTAGGCTTTATTGTATCATCACCTAAAATGTTGCTGTATAACTAGAACTTCAAATGTTATTTGATGCTTTATTCGGGACATAGTCTTGTTTTGAATTGATCCTGTGGCTATGTCCTGTGACTACAGATACAAAGTATGGGCCAGTAATCATTGGAGACAAAGAGTCAAAGTCAGTATACCCTCTTCACTGTGTTCCTGCGGAACTCTCTTAGACGCTAACCTAAGACTGTATAAATGGATCTTGTAGCAAACAGTGCCATTTCTTTTTCCTGCCTCCAAAGTTAACTTGTGCACATTCTAAGGGCGTGGCGGTGGCTTTAACACAATTCTCACCTATACACAGCTGTAAGTGTTCTTCTGCTTTACTGTAGAGATAAAGCATGTGGTAGGTCTTTTTTGTTTTTAAAAATTCAGCAATACAGTAAGAAGCTGCTTCTGTACTGTCTAGTTACTGAAGTGTTTATCTTACATAGCCCGTCTTTGTCCTCAGGAGTAGCTCTATGGAGTTACTTGTCCTTCCCCCTCCCCCACCCCGTCACTATCAACCTTCTGTCTCTAGGAGTTGTACATCCAACTCTGACTAGTTGTACACTGAGTGGCCTCTCTGATATCTCTCATTAGCTGCTTTATAACAGAAGAGCACAAGCCTATACCTTCTAAATACTGTTTCAACATAACCGTTCAAATAAAAAAGCAAACAGCAGATGAAAAACAAGAATCAATAGGAAGTTTCAAAAGTAGTTAAAATTAATTGATTAATTATAGGATTTATTGTGTTTATGGAGTTGTTTGTTAGTGGGAGTTTTTGCACTTTCTGTATGTTTAAATTTAAATTAGTTGTTATATAAAGTATAGAACCATATTTAAAGCTTCAAGTGAAAAATCTAACTTTCTGCTCCCTTTGTGCATTTATGCACAGTGTTGTCATCTGGGCCTGAGTGGAAGGTTTCCTTTTTGAGTTCATTACCTGCTTTTCAAAGTCTTATCCATACTCTGACTATAAAGATAACTCCTCTGTACATGCCGGCTTTCATACACTGCAAGAGCTCTCAGAATAAGAATCCTTCATTCATGAGAGATTACACTGTAGTCCGTAAACTGTAATGAAGAAAGTATTTTAACACCTCAAAGTGAGCCTCCCAAGAATTATATTTCCTTTTTATTTTGACAGAAGAATTACCAGAAGTTACCCCAATCTATATATAGTTCCATTTTCCAAGGGGCAGAAAAATAGATGTCACATTGCTTAGTGTAGGAGGGTTTATTTCTGATAAAACTTCATCTTCTGTGTCAAATATTCTTAGAAATGGTATTGATACTTGGTTTAATGTTGTAGGTAATGTTTACAGATTTGTGAACAGTTCCTTGAAAAGGGCCGTGCATTCTGTATCCCCATCCCTACACTTGTCTTTAGTTTCCGGCAACTGAGGCGAATCCTTGGGTCCCAAGGTGGAAGGAAAGACCCAATTCCCAAGTGTCATTCTCTAACCTGCACATGTGAGCTACACACACACACACACACACACACACACACACACATACACACACACATACACACACATACACACATACACACACATATACACACACATACACACACACACACACATACACACACACATACACACACATACACACACACATACACACACACATACACACACACATACACACACATACACACACACACACATACACACACATACACACACACACACACATACATGCACATAATAAATGAATAAAGATTTTTCTGAAACACCCATCACCCTATTTTCATCAGCTTTATAGTTTGTATTTCTTCTTAATAACTTGTTTGCACTAACCTACCTATGCTTTTCCTGCTGCCAGGGTGGTTTTCGGCAACTGTAATGGCATTGCAATGGTTGACTACCTCCAGAAAGCAGTACTGCTCAACCTCAGCACCATTGAACTATACGGCTCAAATGATCCTTATCGGAGAGAACCTCGGTCGCCCCGTAAATCTCGACAGCCTTCAGGAGGTAAAAGAAAAGAAAAGCTCCCTGAGCCTTAACCGCTGTAAACACTCACGTGTGTGTGACCCTTGTGTCTGCAAGCGCTTCAGTTAATCAGCAGCCCGACTGATTTGACCTGAATGTAGACAACAAAGCCTAGCTAGAGAACACAAGTCTTAGTTCTTATTTTGTAGTGCCATTATGTTTTCTCTTGTTCTTAATAATCTGGGCTTTTATTTAATGTCCAGAGAATCAGCATAATGCCAGGAATATACTTCCAATTATTACAGAATAGAAGTAGATTTCAAAGTTTTATTGTTTGGTTCTTGTAAGCCAATAATTGAGTTTTAACTATTTAAGTCAAAGTAATGACTCCATGTGTGAAAGTGAGGGCACAGAGGTGATTACATAATGATTTTATAAAATCTCTCTAGCATTCTTCAGTGTCTGCTAAGTATCTACTGTTAAAGGTTTTAATGCTGATACTTCTTACAACATAGAATACAAATATTTCTAGCTAGGTATCCTGTTTTCACTTAGTAATATACAGCAAATAACTTTATACGCATGACATATGGGGTATACTAATGAGACCTCTCAAAATTAAAATGTGAGCCTAGTTTTCCTGTGGTCTTCCCAGCTAGACTGAGGGTGGAAGAGAACCCTCCTTAGGCTTGGTTAACTCCTCTGCAGATCCTGGTGAGCACTGGCCACCGTTTAGGGAACTGTCTAAACATTCTCTTCAGTCCAACAGAATTTTCATTCAGAGCACTCAGAGGGGTAGAGTATTTGCTTAACATCTGCAAAGCTCTGGGCTTGATATACAGCATCACAAATACATATTCATGTATAGACACACACACTCACCACCCCCCACACATGACATTTTAAAATATTCTCTGAGATTGTTTAGTTGCTCTCAATACGTTTCTGGCTAATGATAGCTACCAAGTTTGTAAATGAGGAAACTAATAAACAAGCAAACAAACAGAAAAGGTAATATTAGGTTTTCTATCATTTTGCTTAATGGTCATCCTTTTCTTTTCCGGGTTTGTTTCACATTTCTTGTCTGTGAGTCGGGTCATTTTGTCATGTGTTATGTTCAGCAGAGACTCGGTTCCAACCATGCCATCTAGTGTGTCTCGTTTCTTTCCCTCCCCCTCATCGCTCACTGAGGTATGCTGCTTGGGACTCCTTGCATGTGCGGCCTTTCTAGCTTGTATTCTGAATCTGTGAAAAAGCTCCGCTCTTCTGTCCTAAGTAAGTCATTTATGTCTTGGCACTTTTGTTCTTTGTAAAATCACTGCTGCCTTTTTTATTTACTTACTAACTAAAATACTTTATATCTAAGAGACTAAACTCATTATTTAGATTTATCTCAGAACAGCTATTTAAACAGTATGCCCCAACCCAACTTTTTTATAAAGCAAAGGCAAAAATATCTATACAAAAGTATTGGGGGTGGAGAGATAGATGGCTCAGCAGTTAAGAGCACTGGCTGCTCCTCCACAGGTCCTGAGTTCAATTCCCAGCAACCACATGATGGCTCACAACCATCTGTAACGGGATCCGACCCTCTTCTAGTGAGTCAGGGCACAGCAATGGTGTACTCACGTACATAAAATAAAATCTTTGAAAAAGAAGAATATTAAAATGTTTTCAGGTTTTTTTTTCTGGAGAACAAAAAATTCAGATTTTACAAATTTATAAAAACCTTACTAGTCTTAAAATTAATTCCCCCTTTTATACTTTACGAAGTTTATATTAAATTGCTAGTAATTAGATGTTCAAACTTATCTAAGGATAGCAACAACTTTTACTATACCGTTAAATTTTTTCTTAAATTTTACTCCATTTCTACTTTATTCCATAAATCCAATAATATCATTTATATTCTTATTTGCTTTATTTCATAAGGAAGAATTATACATTAGGCATATGAGAACTATTTGAAGTTTTTATTAGTTTAAAATATTTCACATTGTAATTATGCCTCACTTCATCACTATTTAAGCTTTCTTAATAAAAATTAAAAATTTAGTCCGGGGGTATATATGTTTGTGGTAGACGAAGCTCTGCTTCATGGAAGGGAGGGAGAGGAGGGTTAATTATTCTTAAATGGTTCCAATAATATCTTGAGAATATTTGTGTTTCTGATCCCCAAAAAGTCTTACTTATTTTTCATATAAAATTAGCTGTATAATAATTGGCATTAAAATTCTTTAATTCTGCAAATTAATTAGTATTGGGGTACACACCCACAATTTTAGGGTGTTGGAAGCTGAGGTATAAGGATCTCCTCAAGCACAAGGTTAGCCTGCCAGAGCCCTATTTTAAAACTAAAAGTTAGTAAGGCAAGGAGTGCACCTGCCTATGCCACCACTTCTCTCACACACATGCACACACATGTACATACATGTACACACATGCCACATACACACATACATGCACAGACACACATGCACAGGCACACATGCATGCATGCATGCACACACAAGCACACACACCCCACCAGCAGTGGGTCTACAGACATGCTGTGTCATCTAGCTAGCTTGCTTGCTGCTTGCTTGCCTTTTTATTCTTTCTCTCCCTCATTTTCTTTTTCTCCTCTTTTCCTAGTGAGTTCTTGATCTATAGCTCAAGCACTATCAGATTGTTCTCCAGCGTTTTTAATAGGTCAGTTTGAATGGTGGATTGGATTGTCTACCACAGATAGAGTCCATTTTAAGACTCTAGGGTCACTTATGAATTTGCTTTATGAGATAAAATATTATCATTTGGAGTTTGAATAAGTTACCTATTACATTAAAGTTGAATTACTGCTTAGCTATGAATTGAGGCTTCATAATGAAAACTGTAAAATTGTCACAGGGATGCTAGATCCTAGGGAAGATCTGAGCCCATTTCCGACCTTCTGTATATTGTGAATTTTTGTCTTTAGTATGAGGCACAGTAAGATTATCAACCATCATTAACACTAAAATGAACAATTAATGTTTCTATAGTTAAAGTTATGTGTATATGGTCTCTCTATTTCTAAATGTCTTACTGTTGTGTATTCATCCTGAACCTGTTGGTGATATGGCATAGTTCGTCAAAGCAGTTTATAGCTCTTGTAGGAAAATAATCATCTGCGCCTTTATGAGCTGCTTGACCATAAGCTCTGTAGCACTGTGAGTACACAGTCAGTAAGCAAGACTAGTGCTTACTAGTGACTACTATTAGGATGGCATAATGGTTCATGTCCTGTGCAGTGAGATTTCACCATAATACTGAAAGAAGAAAGTGCCTAATTTAAAATTTAGAATTACTTCTAGAATTTACCCTTTAATATTTCAGATCAGACTAACACTGAGCAATTGAAGCCATAGAAAGTGAAATTATAAGTATAGTGTGTTTTCAGTATAATAGGTTCAGAGTCAAGATTGTAAAAGGGGTGCTGGCAGATAGCTCAGCGGGTAAGGCCCTTGTTGTCAAGCCTCATGACCTGGGTTTGGTTCTGAACCCAAAAGTGTAGGAAGTGAACGAGTTTCCACAGTTGTCTTACAGCCTTCAGGCATGCATTGCACAAGTGCTTCTTCACACGTACACATGCATGCACATGAAAGAAAGAGATGCTTAGAAGAGTGTTTTCAACATGGTGTACAACATTACCTACACCAGTAAATACTAGGTCAAATTGTAGCAAAGTCTCACTTCTAAATAATCAGAAGTAAAGCATATTTGCCCTTAAATAAAATGTGGTTAAGAATTAGGATCCCAGTTAAGAAGGGATGGTTTTAACTGATAGTTGACATTTCTTGGCCTTTCATTAAATAGTACCAATCACTTTTCCTTCTGAGAAGTTTAAAAACTAACAGAAATTACAGCCCAGGTTACTTCACTGAAATAAGGGTGATTATATGGCGGTCAAAGATGGTAAGAGAACGGAATTTTTAAAGTACCTAAATTGGTAAAGGTGAAAGCTTATAAAAATCAGTTAATTTGATAAACAAATTACTGATAGCTCAAGAGTTGCTGCATAGCTGATGCTGCCAGGGGAGAGGGATGGCTCAGTGGTTACGAACACTCTGGCTTTTGCTGAGGACCTGGGCTCAGTTTCCAGCACACACATGGCAGCTCCCAACCACCTGCCTCAAGTACTCATGAAAATGATACACAGCCATAGGTGCAGCCAAACACCCAGACACATAAAATAAAACAAATAAATACAACTTATTTAAAAAGAGAAAATGGAGATGATTAGGCTACTGAGGTGGCTGAGTAGATAAAGGCACTCCCTGTGGGAACCTGGAAACCTGTGTTTAATCTCGGTATCCCATATAAAGTTAGAAAGAGAGAACCAGCCGGGCAGTGGTGGTGCACGCCTTTAATCCCAGCACTTGGGAGGCAGAGGCAGGCAGATTTCTGAGTTCGAGGCCAGCCTGGTCTACAGAGTGAGTTCCAGGACAGCCAGGGCTACACAGAGAAACCCTGTCTCGAAAAAACCAAAAAAAAGAAAGAAAGAAAGAAAGAGAGAGAGAGAGAGAGAGAGAGAGAGAGAGAGAGAGAGAAAAAGAAAGAGAGAACCAATTCCACAGAATTGTCCTTTGTCCTCCACATATGTACCTTGACATACAAACGTCCTGCCACCACACAACCCTCCCAAACAGAAGAACAACAACAATAATGACATTTATTCAAAGACTTAAACTGGAGGTGGTCAGAGATACCAGCAGAGGCTCACTAAGAATGATTATAACAAAATACAGGTCTAGCAAGTGGATTTGTGAGGAAATTGCCTGTCTCGATCCCCTGTACCACGTAAGGCTAGATGCCGTAGCACATATCCATAGCCCCAGTACCTGGAGGGTGAAGGCGGGTGTAGCCCTTGACTTTACCATCCAGCCCAGCAACTATTGATGAGTTCAGTGAAACTGTCTGCAAAACTAAGGTAGAGAGCAAAAAGAGGAAAGACAGTCAATATTAACATTTGCCCTTCAAACATACATGTGTGTTCACCTACATGCACATGTGCACACATCCAATAGATATACATCATTGTTATAGAAAACCAGTTTTTATGGTTTGTGTAGCATGTATGTAAGAGTCAGCACAAATGTACAGAGTTGTTTCTCTCCTTCAGTCTTTTTACCTACACTAGGGATTGAACTCTTGACTGGCAGGTTTGGGTTGCAAGTGCTTTACCTGCTCAGCCATCTCCCATGCACAACATTTACTTTTAAATCTGATAGCTGCATGTTTCATGAAGTTAAACAGGTATTGAATACTGAATTCTGTGGTACTTTTTCCAACCAGACCAGCACCATTGACTCTGTCCCTAGTTCAACCTGACACTTTTCATGATTGATTAACATAACCTGACTTTGCAAACTGCCATCTGTGAAAGAATCGGGCCCACTGCCTGAGTTTTCAGGTAGTTATTGTAGCAATGCTATGCTAGTTCTCATGACTTGGCATGCCTAGTGTAGAGTGCACACTCTGGTAGATAGTCCACTCATGATATCACTGTTAAGTATTTTAAATAGCAAATTACATTACTACTGGGATATCTGAAAGAGAAGGCAAATTTACTAAATCAGCACTGTTTAAAGGGTAACTACTGCACTTGGTAGCAGGATAGGTTGGAAACTATAGGTCGTACTTTGATTGTCTGAGTGGGTTTTACTTTCAGGGTTTTCCTGCAGCTCAGCATCTGACTTTGTGATTGCTCCACAGGGACTTGATGCAGTAAGAGCGGGAACACATTGAGCACAGTCCGTATGGGGACTGTGACCCTCTTGGCAGACATGTGGCTTCTTTGACCACACCTTACTGTGTGACTTGAGTAGTGAGTGAAGGGAATGGAAGACAGGCGGGGGGAAGAGGAAGAGGTAAAGGGAGAGGGAAGCTGTCACAGTGATAGATCTTCACCTCTACGGATCCTGAGCAAGAGCAGAGAGATGACAAGGGCTTTGGTGTTTGTTATCTTACACTCATTTAATGTGATACAATATATCTAACATTCATATTAAATTGCATGAGCCCACTTTCTTTAATTGAGCCTCTTAATCTTTTCCTAGACTATTTTAAAATGATATTTTATGTATGTGTGTGTGTGAACATGTACATTGGCATATGTGGAGCTTTTTCTTCAATTATTTCTAGCTTTTTAGGGGTAGAGGGACTGTGGCTTCAAGAAAATTGGAATTCCTTGACTTGTCTAGGCTCCAGTGATCCACACATTTCCTCCCACCTTCTCAGTGCTGGAATTACAGATCCCTCACACCTGGCTTTTGTGTGGGACCTGAACTCAGGGTCTCATGCTTGTATAGCAGGCACTTGACTGACCAAGTCATCTCTCCAGCCCCTGAAATGATATTTTATTTCACAGTGTTTTCTGAAGTTCTGTAGAATTTATAGTGCATTGAGATGGAGTGTTCATAAAGTTACTGAGAGATTAAAATCTCCAAGGTTACTATTATTTAAATACTTGTGAGTATATTGTGGTTGTAAATTATCACTGCCATTTAGAAGTCTTTAATTGTAGTGCTATCTCAAGGATTCATGTATATGAACAAGTTCTCAACAGTTTGACAACGTATGAATCTCTCTGTCTACTGTCACCCAGTGCACAAAGATTGTCTAGAAAGGCAGAGAGCATCGATCTATGAGTATAGACATAACTGTTAGAAGACACTTTAGGGGCTGGAGAGATGGCTCAGCAGTTAAGAGCACTGGCTGCTCTTCTAGAGGTCTTGAGTTCAATGCCCAGCAAATACATGGTGGCTCACAACCATCTGTAATGGGGTCTGATGCCCTCTACTGGCATGCGGATGTATATGGAGCAGAGCATTCATACATTAAGTAAATAAAATTTAGGGAATAAAGGTAGTTTGACACTATATCAACTTAGCAAAGCAACATATTTGTAGTAGATCACACAGACACAAACACACACACACACACATGCACAGACAGATAACCCATATGCACAGATACAGACATACATTCATACACACACAGAGATGATGTGCGTATACACACAGACACACATGTATGAATATGCGCAGATACACATAAACAGACATGTGCATACATAGACACACACATACTACATAGGCGTGCACACACACACACACTGTCACTTCCCTGGCACAAAGTTTTGATCTCCTTTAGAGTTCCAAGCATGAATTTTTTCCTGTGGAGAAGGCCTCAAATCCAATTAGAAGTTGTTTTGTACGGTAGCTCAATGAGTGTTGCCAGTACTTCACACCATGCCTGGCAGGTCAGCCCTGTAGCTCAGAAGGGCAACATGTAAGATTCTTGGTGACTTTTCCCTGGAAGCCCACATAGCACTTTCCAGTGCTACAAATGCTAGCCAGCAGGGAAGAAGCTCCATTCCTGCTTGGTTTCTGTAGAGTTGAAGTACGTGTTGCCTTCAACAGAAAGCTATTATTCTCCAGTTCTGACAGGCATCTCAGAGTGGCATAACCTGTACTGTTTGGGGTGGGGATCAGTTTCTGGCACCTTCAAGACCAACAGCTCATAGGGAGGCATCTCGCACAGTATACTGGCACTGTTGTTTAGTAGTCTGACTTCTGGGAGCAGCGTCATTCACCTCTGCAGGATACCTGCTTTTACATTCTTTATTATTAGTACTATTTATGATACAATAGCTTTCTATGTGGCTTTTTCATACATCCTACATTTTAGTTAATCCTTTCTCTTTACCTCCTCATAAAGTACTTTGCAGTGATTTTTTTATAATAATTTAGGCCAACTTATAGTATAGATCATATGTAATTTATGTAACTCATGTCTAGCTGAGAAAAGTCTTTGTTAAGAGGTTTTAATATGTGATATTATAGTTTTAAAAGGGATAGTGTATAAGACAGGTAATGTGAAATATAAATTTAAGAGATACAAAATATTTTCATAACTATTTAAAAATTTTTAAATTATATAGTAAAGATTTACTTGAGGAAAACCACTTAGAAATTTAAGTTGAGGATTCTTGGGAAAAAAATCACCAAGCTTAAGTGTTCCTTCTTCCTTGAAAAATGTAAAAGAGCATATCATATGCTTGCACATTCCTGATGTTTGAAACATCCTACATCATGTCTTGTATCCTTAAAGAACAACAAAAGAAAAACCCTCTTCCTACATCTCTTCTTCAGCGGGTTACAGCTGTCTTAGTTGAATGTATTTTATTGCCAGAATGTTCCTATTACAAACCCCATCATTGCCATAATCTCTCAATCTGCCTTCAAGTGGTTCATAATATAATGGACTCTATAAGTAAGAGGCCAGTTGTATAAACTGGTGTGGTCTCATTTGCTCTTGATTTGCCTTTCAGCGGGCCTGTGTGATATCACTGAAGGAACTGTCGTCCCAGAGGATCGCTGCAAATCTCCAACTTCCGGTAACCTGGTTTTATTTCATTAATAATTATGACTTTTTAAAAAAAACCTTAAATGGCATATTGGTATATCTATTTATCAACATTTAAATTTACATGTGAGAAACATATCACCTGTTTTCCTTAAAGTTTTAACTGTTTTAATAAGTGAAAAGAAACAGCAAGTGCTAATTAGTAGGTGTCGCTTATGTCTGTTCAGGGAGGTATGATTGCTCAGTTAGCTCTCTTACAGTTACAGTGTTAAATGTATTCTCTACTTATCATTAAATAGAAGTTTTAGTTAGGCTTCTAGATACTTCTAGGAATATGCCTCTAGATACTACTGGCAATAGTTAGTAGAATGAAGTAAATTAGAGAAAAGTTATTTTTTAAGTTAAAAATTGGGTCTTTTGGTAGTTATTAAATTATATTCATTCTAATGCTGTGACAGATTTTTTTCTTTTTGCACAATGATTGGGATCAAACCCAGGACCCAACCCCAAATATTGTTGAAGGTTTGATACCAGGTAAAGAAATGGACTCTTAGGAATGTTCAGGCCTATTTATATTTATTTTTTCACTTTGATTGAAGTCATTTCTAGTGTATTTATGGGCTTATTAAAGCAATTCTTTTTATTTGCAGATGGGTCTTCATATGGCCATGTATATAATAATATCTTACAGCAAAACTGTTTTTAGTACGCTTGAGAATCTCAAGTTCATTATTGTAAGATAGTGAAGCTTTGCTAATCTTTAGTAAGTTTAACTTCATTGTTCTAATTAAATTTATTATTTTTCTACCTACGAATCTTCACTAGCCTCCTCCTAGAAAGATTTTTCTTGCCATAAATAACACCATGTTTAGGTTTCTTAAAGCCGTTCTCATTGTTCATTCCAAGTACATTCCATGTATTTCTGCTCTTCAGTTATCAGAAGTTACTTGTCAGTATGCTAAGGACCTGACCACAGTCGGTGGGCAGTTTGGATGTGAAGCACACCACACTTAAACTGATAGCTTGCTTAGTTACATTCAGCCCAAGTAAATTTGTTTATCCTATCATCCTACACTAAGATTTAAAATGACAGATTCATGAAACATTTAACAGTAACACATAATTTTAAATAAATGCAAAAGGATAGTTAACTATAAATATATAAATATAGAAAGTGCATAAATTTGTACTCCAAATCCTATTCCAGAGATCCTCAAACTAGAGGAAACTCACACGTGACTCAACATTTTAAATACATTCTGCTCATTGGTTCCTATGATAGCTCGGTTTAATTTTAACCTTGACAGGACTCTACCTGTTTCCCTTGATTCTGAGTCTTCCATTGATTCTGGAATGTGGAGTTAAAGTTATAAGCTCAAGGAAATGGATGATAGGACCTGAGATCTTAGTCTTTTATGCAAACCTTGGAGGGCCTCTGCTTCTGCTCACATAGTGAAATTCTCTGAGGAATCAAGTCTGTTCTCACACACCAAGGAAACATCCCAACATCATAGGGACAGCTAGCATCTAAACCGCGTAGGTGTTAGTGTGCACAACTAACACCTGGAAGTCAGTGCTACAGTGCAGCAGGCTCCCTCTTGCAGCTTGGCTGTGTGTCTCTATTACAGTACTTAGTGATGGGCTTTGGCCTGACTATCTTACTCACTACATTTGTAGTTGCTTTGTCCATAGGCCTTTTTACTTCCTAATTGAGAAATAAAGGAAAAATTTATTATGATTTAGTTTTCTTACTAGCAAATCAAAGTCTAATGATAAAAAATGAATTTAATTGACTCAGAAAAACAACCACTTTTTTTTCTAATTTATTTATTTTTGGTAATTTGAGATAGGCTTGGGTAGCCTAAACTCACTGTGCAAACCAAGTTGGGCTCTGCTTTCTATATACTGAGATTAAATGTGACCACACTTAGTTTGGTTTTGTTTTTTTAAGTTTCTTCTTTTAATAACACGAAAACAACAAAAATACTTGTCTGAAATAGTTACAATGAGGTAGGATATGAATAAATAAAATTGTCAAATGATACATTGTGAATTATTAAAAACAATAGTTAATATTTTAAAAGTTAATATTTGTAGGAAAGGAATAGATATGAATAAAATGGAACTGGAACTTAAAATGAGTCCCTTATAAGACTAAGAAGGGCTCAATATTTAAAAGTGTAAGTACTCACGTGCCTTCTTATCTGTTAACCAAAGGTTGTGCATGCAAATGGAGGAGACTGAGGACCTTTTAAATACTATAAATAATCAATGTGGTTAGCTGCTCAGCTAGTTACAATGAAAGCTCTCTTCAGACAACATGCTAGAGAGTTTCCTTTTGCATTTATATTAAAATAAATCATTTGTGTGCCTGCTGCCTGCAGCTGGATACACCAAATAAATGGAAGTAGTCACAGGCAAGCGGAAGTGGTGCCTAAGAGGCTTGAATTGGCTCAGCTAGCTCCTTAGAAGTGGTGCACTCTTTTTGTGGTGGATGTGTATAGTTATATAGGCAGAAAATAGGAATCTGTTAGGCTATTTTAAACTAAAGCTTCACACAGCATGATATAAATGCTGACTTTTGGTGTTTATATGTGGCCTGAAGGAAATAAGAAATTGTAGATGTCTCATGTGTTTGTTTAATTATAGTAATCTGGCAGATTTAAATAAACTTTGAAGCTTGTCATGTGTTGTCATATAAATTAAAACAACCAGTAGTGAGCATTTTCAACTATATTGCCTGTTTATGTTTAGAAAACACCAAACATTTCTATAATATTTATATGTGGAGCTGTTAGTCTGATATTAATCTGATATTGATACAAACTACATAAAATAAAGCTATTGTTGATATCTATTTTACCATAGATTTATGAAGCTATTTGGTATCAGAGATGACAATATTTTAAAATGTGAAAGTTTCTATGGTCATTATACTCTTTAAGTATGTTACACTTGTATGAAAACAGCTATACCTATTTCTAATCTGGAACTATTACTGAGATCAATGTTGGTTTTATGTTAGTTCTATATTAGATTTGGGAAAAACTATGGATGCTATTGACAAAAACAACATGAATAATTCAAGGAATAATGTTTGCAAACCTCTGTGTGTGTGATTGTATTCTGCCCATGTTTTCTGTTTTTTTCTTGGTGAGAATGTCTCCCTGGCCATAGTAAGGATGATTTTTGGGGATGTGGAGGTCAAGTTCAAGTTTTTGTGTTTCTACCTAATCCACTAAGGTTAATTACTTTGATTGGGATTCCTTTAAGCGTAGAAAAGGAAATCTTTTTATTTACCTCCAGTTCTTTTTTATATATTTGAAGCTATCAGAAAATCTTCATTCATTTAGCTAATTTGAATTAGTGGCAGCTCCATGAGATACACACTACACATGGGTCACAGATGGGTCATAAAACAGAGTAGAAGTCTGTTGCGGTGAGGAAGGTCATTGTACATAAATATAAAAATGCTACGTAATTAAATGATGGCCATTTTATCAGAAGGATGTCAAGTATCATGAGGGCTTAAAGGGGAACGTAATCCCCACTTGGAAAGGTGGTGAGTAATTTAATCTCTGAGATATGTTGAACTGTACTTAATAGGTGTCTAAATGTCATATTTATTTTCTGTGTTTTTAACTTATAAATGCAGTAAGATTTTGCCAAATTATTATACATTAAATAAAAATTATTAGAAATAAATTTTGATATAGTAGTGTCTGCTATAAAAGATTGTATACTATTGGCTGCAGTATTACAACAATCTCATAATTGTGGTCATCAATTCTTAGTGGTCACCAAGATTTCAGTCTGTGATTGTCGCTGTGTTCTGTTTGTGACTGATCGTGTGCCCGTTCCTCATGTTGTCTTTATTTGTGTAGGTTCTTCATCGCCACACAATTCAGACGATGAACAAAAAGTGAATAATTTTATAGAAAAGGGTATAGTATCTTTATTTTTAAAGTATTTTGTTTTCATTTATACTTAATTTATCTAGTTTACTCTGAATAGATTTTGACATTTTATATTAAAATATTATTTTCAGTGAAGACCCAAAGCAGAAAGTTTTCCAAGATGGTAGCCAGTGATCTAGGTAGGAAATAGAAGTTTTTATTTTGTTTCTAATCGTTGTTCCATGCAATGCTAACCCAATACCAGAATATGATCCAGTGCATTGCATCTTGTGTATGTTAATTTGTTATTCCTTTGCTAAATAATAATCTTTGGGCTGTGTCTATTCTAAATGCATTTGGGAAATAATTCTTAAAATCAGTTAAATTGGGTTGTGGCTCTTTCTCTTCTTGACTTACAGAGTGAATTATTCTGTTCACTTTTAGTTTCACTTCATTTTCAAATAAAGCAGGGTTCAATTTATGCTCTAAGTACCAAGCTTAGACTCTCTTTTTTAAACTGTGAATCAGTTTTCCTTTATAGTTGTACTCGGGGTTTTTTCTGCCATTACTCCCATCTCCCTCATATTTTACAGTCCCATTTCAAGGGAATGATCTTCTAAAAGATGGCATTATCACTATGTGATCAATACCAGTATCAGGGTAATTGACGGTTTCCTGCCAAGCACACCTCCATGCACAAGTAAAACATATTATACTACTCTTGGGGTTTTCTACATATTTCGTAATGAATTATCAGTCTAATATTCTCAAAGTATAAAGCCAAAGAAGAAAATAAATAACCAAACTTGGAAACATAGTCAAATTAGAGTTCCATAGGTTACAAAAAATGGAATATTCTCCAAACTTTGAAAGTCTTAACAAATAATATTATAGAAAACACACACACACACACACACACACATACATACATACACACACACACACACACACACACACACACACACCCTACATTTTTATCACATATTCCTTGTTTTATTATTATTATTATTATTATTATTAATTATTGGGGTAGTTGGGTGTATTTGTTTGGGTATGATAATATCATTGAGAAAGCATTTGTGTGTACAGGTACATGCATGTGCACATACTTGCAAACAAAGGACAACCTCCTTAGGTGCCATCTACTTTTTGTTGTTTCTTTTGTTTTGCTGTGCTTTGTTTGAGACAGGGTCTTCCACTGATCTGGCGCTCACCAAGTAACTGACTAGACTGTCTGGCCAGGAAGTCCCGAAGTCTGTCTCTCTTGGCTCAGGGATTGTAAATGCTCTTTTAAATGTGGGTTCTGGGGATGGAATTCAAGTCCTCACATTACAAGGCAAGCATTTCTACTCAGTGAGTGACATCACCATCCCTACCACATATGCCTTTGATCTCACTAAGGTCTGTGAGTTACTCTGCAGCTGGAAGAGGTTTTACTCTTCCTTAATTTATACGGTTGAATTTTCAAAAATTACTACATGAAAGCCCTTGTTTTCTGAGCTTTGTAAATTGAACCCTGTTTAGTTATATTAATGGTAAATGACTATTCGCCCTGTGGTCATTCTTAAATATGGTGGTTTACTCTTGGGTAAAGGGCTTTTTTCAATTATTTATTCTTTATTGTGGTTTCAAAGTAAATCCGTTGGTAATAATAATTAAATCACTTTAATTGTGTACTAACTCTTGGCAACTAATTTCTTTCTAGCACTTCGTATCCTGTTACCTCCTACCTCTGTCACCGCTGTTCTTTTCTACAGCGACTGACTAAGTCACTTTTACAGTTGTATTACCTCACCTGAAAGAATGTTCAGACTTACCTTTGTTAACGTAGTTTCAGTGTGATTCTGAAACGTTATTAATGTGTACCTTCCCATGTTTTTATCTTTCAAGTAGATATGTAACTTCACGTATTTTATGTTCAGATATTTAAAGTCTTTATGAACAGATTTGCCGGCCAGAGAACATGTTTGGAAGAGTATGGCTTAGATCATGTTTGTCTTGTCTACGTTTTTCCTGCTTTTCTTTTTGTTACGCCAACCAACACTTGTAGGAATGTGTCTTAAAAACTATGTTGACTTTATACATCTTTCCAAAGTTATGCTAGTATATGATTCTTCCTGTTGATTTTTTACCAGGGACATTTTCCTCACCTGCAATATTGTCATTGTATTTTGCAAGATTTTTGTCATAGTGTCTCTTTCTTGATATGACAGTTGTTATATAGAAATAAAGGAAACATCTCATGGATCTCATGGTCTTCCTTTTTCAAATGGAATCTGCCCTGTATTCCATAGGGGAGGTTTTATAGTTGAAATATTCCATATTGGATATGTACTCTCTATATGTATCTCTACATTATGATATCTATTTAGTAATATTAGCATCAGATATGAAAAACATGAAATATCAATGAACTGCCTACCTTGATTAGTGTTTGCTATGACACACTCTTCATAAAAATATTAGGATTTGGGTCTGGAGAGATGGATCAGCAGCAGTTAAGAACACTTATTGCTCTTGTAGAGGACCCAGGTTCAGTTCCCAGCACCCATGTCCAACATCCTGCCGCACCTACAAAGCCAAAAGGATGCACATGGTACATAGACATACCTGCAAGCAAAGCACTCATAGACATAGAAATTAAACCACTGTTAAAGCTTAGCTGTAGAAGCCACGGGGACTCCTTCAGCACTGCTGGCACTCAGTAGCCCTCACCATCCAGTCTGCAGCGCTCAGCCATGTCCTTAGGTGACTGTGCAGTAACCTTGTGGAATAAAAGTTAGACCTACAGCTTGCTTCTGACAAAAGAACTGCCCTGCATTGCTGTGGAATGGTTCTGTTCCTAAGTTTCACTCATTGGAAAACAATTGGCTGGCACCAGAGATGGTGTGTGGGTTGCTAAAGGTGATACAGGGTGCCATTCATACTGTAGCATTATTTTTAAATTTATTTCTTTGAAATGATTTTCCACACAATATATTTTGATCATGTTTCCCTTACCCCAAGCATAAAATATGAAGTTCTCTTGCAGTGGCCTTGACAGTGCAGCAGAGCTAGATGATCCAGGAACAAGTTTCTAATACAATTATCTATTATGTTTTTTGTAGCATTGGATCTGCACTATAATTTTTTTTTATTTAAGCAGCTTAGAAATCTCATGAACTGTTCTTTGTCTAATTTACTGATGAGAGACCTGAGTATAAGTTATATGTTGGCTGCACAGCCAAATAATAAAGCAGAATGTGAAATACAGTGGTCTAGTTCCACTGTCTGTACTGTGTTATCTCTAAGAAAAAGTCAGAAAAATCTATAAAGGTTTTATATACATTTATATGCATATATAATATACATAGAAGCATATTATGCAATTCATAGATATTCTGCCTATGGCTCTACTCTGCTGCACAGTAACCTGGGGAAGAAGGGCTCATAATCAAATTCTGTACATTATTTTTTTATTTACAAGGATTTTTTAAAAATAATAACATCATTTAAAATTTTAAGAGAGATTTGTTGATGAGAAAGAAAGAATGAATTCTATCTGAATACCAAATCTCATCCACCATTTTGGTACCCATTGCCTGAGCATAATATGTTATTCGTAGATGTCTAACTATCTTAAAAATCACACTCAAGAGAGTGAATAGGAGCAAACTGGAATATACTGGCTACTGACCCCAAAGCCCAGCTACTTCTCTTGCCCCTTATTGGCAGCTAATCCAGGAAATGACTCTCACAGTGACTACTTTCTTATTCTTGTACAAGAAGAGCAACACCTAAAGAAATAGTAGTGGAATATGATGCAGTAACAGCACGTGCAAAGAAAAGTTACTTGCATGTAGTACACACAGAGTGTGCTTGTCTATTCATTCTGGAGGATCAGCTGCATTAGTAAAATCTTAAAGACCAGTAGCTTTTCTTTGACTGTTAGTTGTTTCCATAAGTCACTTAGAAACATACAGTCCACATGACAGCACTATTCAATAAGAAAATCAAAATTAACTTTGCTGAAAATTCATAACTATGTGATGATTTTTCTGTCTCATGGCATGCTAAACATAGATTTTTAGTTGGATTCCATGCCTCTAGCTCCATTTTAATTTCTACATTCCAGGAAGGATTACATAATAGCCTTAGTATGTGAAGCCAGGATGAGTGAGCTAGTGTTAGAGACTAAAGAGTAATAAGTACTGTGCTGAGTCAAGTCGAACACAACTCTCCTTTTAGTGGACAGCACTCTATGCTAGAGAGTAGTTTTCCTATAGCATTTGTTAATGTGGGGATCAGAAGCTTCGTATGTCTCCAGTCCTAGGACATGGAGAATCAGCTGATTGTTTACTTCTCAGAGAAGCCTGGAGTAAGTCTAAAGTCAGTTTAAGTGACGCGAGTGCTATGTTAGTCATGTGCTCTCTTATTCTCACACACGTCCACGTGACCAACGCAGCTTAAGACTTACTCTTTATGTTTCTGTTCTACATTATTAACTTATTAAAGTACACAGCTTCAATATCTCACCCTTTTATATTTCAAGAAAGAAGGAAAGTTAAGTGCTGCATCCACAATCTCGCTCTGTGGTGCTGACCTCAGGACCAGCCGAGTTGATGTATGCTGGGATATAAGGGATATAAGTTAAAAAGATTAAGCAATTAGTAGTTAAAACAATACAAGTATATAATTAAATGCTTTGACAGTTATAACAAAATACTATATGTGTGCTTTTCCCAGGATTAAAATATGACTGGAATTGGATAAGAATTGCTAAAGAAATATCTAACTATACTCATTTTTATATAGTACAAAAATCATGGTGCTAGACAGAAAATTTTATTTTATGACAAGGATGTGTTTGCATTTTCAAAGATACTTGAGGCTATGTAAATTTGTTTCTAATGGAAATTCTAAAGAAGACTCAAAGGAAATTCATGATTCAAGATTTTGTTGTAAGCAAAATTTTAGCAGGTTGCTGGTCTGGTAACTGAATCAAAGTATATAAAAGTACTGGACTTTTCTGTAACCTCACTTGCTCTGAAATAATGACACAGAGACCTGGCATGTTTATTAAAAGCATCAGGTACTCAGCTGGGCAAGATTTGCATCTATTCTAACCCAACTCTACTGGCTACTACCCAGCCTCCTGCCCTATTCCCTGCCATCTTAGTCTCCCTCTGGCTGCTTCTGCTCCATCCATGTACTCATGGCATCCTTCCCATGGCGACCTCCTCTGACTCTTCTCTCCATGCGGGATCCCCCCACACTGGAGTCAGAAGTCCCATCTTAACTCTCCTCCCCATCTATAGGCTGATCAGCTCTTTATTACCAAATCAGAAATGATGGAGAACAAATTTTACACAACATTGAGACAGGAGATACTTCAATAATCAAGACAGTACCAGTGTCCAAACTGCAACCAGATCTCTAGGCACAATGATCAGCATCTGAATACAAAGCGCACAAAACTAACCCCCAACAAAAGTGTCAATAAAACATTTATAATTAATAAATTATTCATTTCATAGTATTTACTTTAAGTGGGATTATTTACAAATTATTTGTGATAGTTCATTTTTCTGTATTTATCTTTTTTGATATTGAAATAAAAAGTTGAGCTTATGTTGATGTATGACATTCTATACATTTGTCTTAAAGATTCCCCACCCCTTTTTCTAAGAATATTGTCACAGAATTGGGATAACGAAACACTAGGCTACAAATACAGTAACAAGTGACTGTCGTGCACCATTGTGTTTGAGAAGTGTGAGTTAGTGGCTCACAGTAACTGACAGAGTACTGGGGTCTGGAGACATGACATCCATGACATAAGAGTTGTTTAAAGGTTATTTTTGAGCTATGCAAGACTGATTTTTCTATTTCAAGCTTCATGTGTTACCAATTTATTTATATTGTGATATCTGATGAAACTATGGCTTCTTTGAAAGTGTTGATTTAATATTGTCTTTAGAAGACTGTTTGAGGAACACAATGACTTCTAGGTTATTCTGCATTAAATAAAATAGCACCCATGTATGGGAGATGCACAGCTGTGACTATAGCCAGCTATGCTAATTTTGTATTGCCTTGTACCTCTTGTCTCATTCTTAGTAAGCTGGTAAAGAAGAGATGGCTGATATGGAAATGTGGCAGTTGGAGTGTACTAATTAGCTTAGACAAGCTGAGCAGTAACTAGGTGACATCTTCCCTACCCCAAAGTCCCTCCCAGTCTACCTAATGCCTATTCCTAACACTGGATTTGTCATTTTTTTAGATGTGGAGGTTATGTACTATGACTGGATTTCTCTTTGTTTACATGGCGCCCTTATGGACTAGCAGGGTCTGTGCTTTAAATATCTCCTAACCATCCAAACTTTAACCAAATGTATGCATTCGTGTATTAACCAATAATTTTTTTTTCAAAATTTCACATAGGGAGCACTATTCTCTGACGCATGCACTACCACTAACAGAATAGTTGTAGCAAACTGACTCCTAACTTAAACCACTTCCTAAACTAAAGCAATACTGATTTTGAGGATGGAAAGTGAATTCCATGAAGTTTGTGGATGAACTTTTAATTTTTCTATCATATAAAAATACTTATATTTACATTTTATATAAATACCATGATTTTAGATCAAGCATGACTTAAAAGATAAAATGGAAGTATTAATTTATACCAAATAATGGTTCTGTCAAATATTACACAAATATTTTGATTTGTTTAGAGATATACGTGTGTCTTATGTTCTAAAAATTAATTTTAAAACAATGGCAAGTGCAGAAGCCATGGCGTTGGGAGCTAGGAAGACCTTGTGTCCACATCCTAGCCTGGTCTCACAGTGTTGCTTCACCTGCAACACAGTCCTTCTGAGGAACAACATTCCTCTTTGTAGAAAAGTCAAGCCTTCTCCTGTAGCCCTAAGCAATCACTATTTTTAAGTAAAGAGTGTATAATGCTGTCTTGAAGGAAGAGCTTCAAGCACACAGAGATTACATCAAGTGAGTACACACTTTTAAAAATTGG
The DNA here is from genome assembly GCF_004785775.1 of Grammomys surdaster. Lineage (NCBI taxonomy): Eukaryota > Metazoa > Chordata > Mammalia > Rodentia > Muridae > Grammomys > Grammomys surdaster. Next base: position 2,203,830 of record NW_021604601.1, on the reverse strand, counting down.
GAAGGAAGATTTGTTTCTTCCGCTCTTGATGTTACTAAACATAGTTTAATTACCTCAGAGTCTTGATTTCGGAATAAAATTATTCACTTCTATCTTGAAAATCAGTTGCTATGATAAATATCAGTTAAATATTTCTCAAAATTTTAAAAATATATTTTATTTTTCAGCAAAGATGTCAAGGAAATTAAGCTTGCCAACTGACCTAAAGCCTGATTTAGGTAAGTAGAAGAAATATTCAAAGTAACTGAACCTTAAGGAGGAACTCTGACAGCTTCAGGAGACGGTTCTGCTCCTGGGTCAGTGGAAGATCCCTGAGTCAGAAGGCACAGTATAGAAGGAAAGTGGAGAGTCGAAGATGGGAAATTATTGTAGATCATACTGAGTCAGGGTTACAATGACAAGATGCTCAGTTGACTCAACACCTTTTGAAACAGTGTTTAGGATGCACACTCAGGGAAAACAAAACACATATTCACCTGCCTTCCTTGCTTTTCTTCAAATAAAATTTAGTCAAGCTTTCTTGATTATGGTTTAATTTTTATTAAAATTATTTACATCCCATTCGTTCAGAAACCTGTTTTAAATTCTACACATTTAATTCTATACTTACTATTTTTAAAAGAGGCAACTAGTTTTTCATGTAAAGATTATCACTGTTGACTTTGGTAGCAAATGAGGAATACTGTCTGATAATCCTTGTTTGTAGCTCGTTGATTATGAAGGCAGTGGGAAGTTCCTCACACATTATCCGTGTGTCTGTCTCATAGCCAGTCTTGGTATTTTATATTGACAAATGGGGTCACAGTAAAGATAGCAAGATCCACGTGGCACAGCAGTGGTTCTCAGCCTTCCTACAGTGCAGCCGTTTGATAACCTCTCACACTGGTTGGTGCTGACCCCCAACCATAGAAGTACTTGGCTGCTGCTTCACAACTGTGATTTCGCTACTGTTATAAAGTAAATATCTGGTATGTAGGATATCTGATATGCTCCCTAAAGGAGTTGTGACGCACAGGTTGAGAACCACCTTAGTATAGGCAAAGCCACATTTCTCTCTAAAAGTCCCCCTCCCTGAAATGTCTATTTTATTTGAAGAAGTAGCACTAAAGGATGCTTTCTGCTGAGCATTATCTTAGAGATGACTGAATTTCCCCACTCATTCCTCTTCCCGGTTATTAACTAGATTCTTTTTCAGACTGAGATGTTGGTCCTGTTCAACATACTAATTTTACCATCTCTCTCTGCCATTTCTTTTACCACCGCTTTTATACTGAGAGGAAGCATGTGGTAATTAGTATAGGCATACTAGTATACAGCTCTGATCAGAAAGTTCTGAGCATAGGAAATGTAATTTAGTTGAATTATATACTCTTAAAGGGAAGTGAAAATTAATCATAAAATACAATCTAACTCCTTGTTTCCAGATGATCAACATTCTTTATTATAAAAAAATGAAAATCTGAATTCCTTATAGATGTAGGTGTGTATGTGTGTGTGTCCATGTGAGTGTTTGTATGTCATTGTCAAAGAATAAGTTTAATTGAAAGCATTTATGTAAAACTGTAAAAGAATGATTTATAACTAAAAGTATAAAAGTCACAATTTGAACCCAAGTATTTTTTAGGCTTATGGTGTACATTTCTTAAGCTTACCATGTACATGTTTGCTCTAGAAGATGATAAAGGATTTTCACCACATGTGTGGTTTCAGTAACAATAAACATTGTCAGTTAAGCTGACTGTGATGCTTTCAGTATCTTAAAGGTCTCATATTCTCAAGTACTCATTTAGAAGTACTTTGGCACCACAGCACACACCTTTAATCTTTAATCCCGCCACTCAGGAGGATCTCTGTGAGTTCAAGGCCAGCCTGATCTACAGAGCAAGTTCTAGGACAGCCAGGGCTGTCTTTTAAAGATTATATATATGTATATGTATGTGTGTGTGTGTGTATATATATATATATACACACATATTACATCAACTATTTTTAAAGTGTATATTATATGTTACCACTATACCAGTAATTTAGTCTGTACATCCATCCTACTTTTACAGGCCTGCTTAATTACTTGTTAAATGATACTGTTTGAGGTGATTCTGTAGATTGAATAAGAATGATAACATGTGGTATTATGATCATAGCTGGCATTTGGTGAACTAGCAACTTTTATCTTGTTCTTCATAGTAGAGCTGTTCATCATTGTCTAGTAGTGCACACTCTCAGTCATTCAGGCAAAAGCATCAAGAGGTGTGAAGCCGGTCTGGTCTACACACCGAGGCCATGTCTCAAACAAGCACAGGACTGAGCACTTCTGCCTTGTTAGGCTTATGTGCTTTCTGAAAAGCCATGCTGTACGAGCCATGCGAGCTAACTCAACAGGGATTGGTGGGAATGCATTTCATGAAATACTGGAACTTGTGACTGGATCAGTTCTAAGTAGATGATAGACTAGGCCACCTGTTTCTGTCATGTTGGAACTTAGTGGAGCCTGAGGAGTTCCTTTGGTGATCTACTTCTTATCAGTAAATCACATAATGAAACTGCTATGTGGTTTAATATTTAAAATAGTACACTTTGTACTGATGGCTTTGAATTAACATTTCAATGTAAATTATTGTTAATATCCTATAATTTTAACAAATATGATAGATTTTCCACATGTTAGTTTACTGAAATTTTCTATTACCAACTTTTCTTGTATCATTGCTTCCCACTGTTATCTCCAGGGCACAGTTAATATTGTCTGAACTTTATATGTATTGTTTAAGCAACAAAATGTATTATTGGAAAATACACTTAAATTTTAATTTTAAAAAGTAGCTTTGAAGATTTTCAAAAGTTAATAAATTATTATAGTCAGTGTCATTTTATAAACTCATCTACAAGTGTGATATTTGTTGATTATAGAACGTTGTTTCTTTTACATTAAGAACTTTAGTCATTTTCTGTTGCTATAACGAAATACCCAAGTTGTTAACGAAGAGTTTTTGTATTAATAATTCACATTTTAAAGATCTACCTTCATGATACCCTTATCTGCTTGTCTCTAGTCAGGGCTCTTGCTGGATTACATCATGATGTATAGTGTCATGGTGGGAAAGTGTGTCAGATGGATAGGTCATGTGGCAGCAAGGCCAGAAGTGAGACAGAGTCAGAGGCCAGCCCTTCTCGTGTCCAACTAGACCAGGTTGACTTGAGAACAGCACAGGTCTTCTGTGGCTGGTGCTGCAATGTCATGTACCTCCTTCTGGATCCTTCCTTTAATGATGTGTTGCTGTCAGCATTGCCATTCTGAAGAGGGAACTTCTAGCACGTAAGCCTTTGTATGACTCCCTCACAGTCTGAAGTCACAGACATCATAGCAGTCACCTTTTCTCCACATTATCTGTAACAGAAGCACAGACTGTTGAACAGAAGAAGGATGCATTTAGAAACTGCACTGACCCTCACTTGGGTCAACTATCATCAAAATTATATTACCAAAAATTACTAGAGAAATATTTTCAATTTATGAATCTAAATTTGTTTGCAGGAAGTTTGTAGGAGTATAAAGATTGGGTAATACCTTTTTATATTACTGAAATACACCTTAGAAAGCTTTTCTTGCAGTTTTATTAATGATGCTTAAGAAAATATTGAAAGCCATGATTTCAAAAGTGTAGCGTTCTAGGTGTGATTGTCAGATGTTTCTGAGAATTTTAATGCATCCTGACGGCAGTGTTGAACAGAATGTCTTAAGCTGTCAGTCATAGTTCCATCTTCAGTGTTTATTGAATAAACTTTACAAGTGGAGCACTAGGACATTCTACAGAGCATCAAAAGCCATCTTAGAGGAGGAAGTAAGACAGGTCTGAAATAACTGAGGACCACTGTTTCATGACAACTCTGGGAGAGAACAAAGCTCAATAGCTGTAGACCCAAAGACCAGAGGACCTCTGTGGCTTAGGAGTCCCGATGAACTGACTGGGATTCCAAGTGTTGCTTGGTACAAAAGGGTGCAAGTACCAGAAGATCACAAAAGTTAAACACAGGATATGTTTGTACTGGGAGCACCCTGTCCTGGAGTGGGTTGAGACAAGACACAGAGTACTCTGATGTGGCTTTGAAGACTGGTGGGTCTCCTGGATGTTCTAGCTCCCTAACTATTCTGAAATGCCGGTGATAACTTCTAAAAAGTCTTAAAAACTTTCTTCCTCTTAATGAAGGTAAAAAGCTGCTGGTTTAGGCAATTGACCCTGTAGCATGGGGCGACATGGGGGTGAGGGGTTAAGTAATGTGGCCTTTGTTCTATCTCAGCGGGAACTGCAGGGCTCTAACTTTCAGCCTGCTAGTCTGGAAGTCTCAGGAAGAAAAGGGGACACTTTGAAAAGTGATTATAGCATTTATTTCTAAATTGTAAAGATTTTCTTATGAAAGCTATCTAAGAAAAGGGGGAAAAGCAGAAAGATCCTAAGTGGGGCTGGGGAAAATTTTTTCTCACATTCTTCTCTGTGGAGCAATAAACTTCTATTGTACCGGGAGACGAGAATAACACTTGCAGAAGGAAAAACTTTCACATAAGCAAATATGCATAAACTCACATAAATCCATATAGATTCACGCATACATTCTTATACATTTCCATTCAAACCAGTTGGGCCTAGCTTGCATAAATTCTCACAATTACACACTTACACACATACACATCCATACTTACATATGCATGAGGAGCAAAAGACCAAGCACCAGAGCAGGAAGAACTCACTCATTCTGGGTGAAAAATGAGCTCCAGTCTTTATTGCACAGAGAAAGAAAAAGCTTCTACACTTTTACTGTTAAAGGAATTAAACCCACGTTTGTAAGAAGAAAGCTTTGTTCCTTTAATAAGACAAAGCTTGCCTTGTTACTAAGAAAGGACCTGTTCTGTCCCACAGTAAGGAGAAGCCTGCCTGCCCTTCTGCTCTCTGCAGGTTCTTCTTTTGTCCTCTTTCCCTCTGCATTTGCACATTGCTCTCTTAGTTTTTATGCTACCTTTAGTTTCTAAGTTATTCCATTCTGTATTCTCCTTCTAATCTTGCTTTCTCCTCCTGCTCTGATGTCACAATAATGCGCTTACTCTCAATGCCTTTTTTTCCCAATGCTGTGCCTATATTTCTAAGTTCTTAGTTCAGTTCTGTCTAAAAAGTGTTTTGTCTAAAAAAATTCTCCTCAGCTCAGTTCTGACTCTTCTCTCTGTCCTCAGTACTTATACATCTTTCAGAATATGATCGCATGTTAAAAAGTTCATCACAAATTCACACATAAAATCAAGTCATAAATTGAAATAGAAGTTTACAACAGAGAATGTTTACATGCATATCCATTAGGAGTAATTATCTGGCTGAACATCCATCACCTGTTACAGCTCCACAGGCTCACTGGAAGTTAAAAAACATAACTAAGTTATTAGTGAGGTTTTATATAGATAAACGCAGCCAATATTTTATTTTCTGTCCTAGCACCTATAATAAATCATTAGTTCCCCTTTATGACCTTTGGTTAATTGTTTACAACCTCTTGGAATGTGCTCTGAGTAGGAGATAGTCTGGTTACTATCTAGAAGCAATTGACTGGTGACACAAGGACGACTGGCAGAGTTCTCATCGAAGTTTTGACTATCAGAAAAGGACCTAATAGCAGTCCCACTATAAACGAGCTTAGTAAATGCTGATATAATTTCAGTTCTTATAGGATCATTAGCTTGTCCTGTGATGGCTCCTGACATGTTTGGGGAAAAAAAAATTAGAAGTCTCCATTTGGATTCTCTAGCAAATTGAAAATGTATAGCATTGGGAAACAGAGCTAGGACGTTAGGGTTTGATGTAAGGGTTCTAGACAGTCTTAATAAGACTGAGAGCGTGACTACATTGATATGTAAAAGCTACTGAGGGGTTTTTAATCACTGCAATCTAGTCACAACTGTGCCATATAAAGTTGAGATCTATTAGCACTGAGAAATTTATGGTGGAACCACCAGACTAGTTACATGGAGAGGAGAATCTGAATTCAGAATAACAGAACTAGATTGTTGACAGAAAAACAAGAAACAGCCCTGAGACAGTGTATGGCCTCCCAGCTCCTGTGGAGGTAAATAGAAAGCATGAGACCAGGACTTCGATGTGCTCCTTAAGATAACCTGAATGTCCTAATGTCAGTAGGATTTAATGCTTTGTTAATGAGGTAATTTCTCAGGAGACAAAGCAGAGAGCATTTGGTAATGCAGTTCTCAGAGAAAATGGCCAAGACTTGAGATAGGATCAAAAACAAGAATCTAGTGAAGAAAAATTAATGAGTGTATTCTTAAAATAGCTGCATCAGGCTCTGGAGATGGCTGGGCAGATAAGTACACTGGCTGTTCTTAGAGAAGACCTGGGTTTAATTCCCAGGACCCACACAGCAGCTCACAGCTGTCAGTAAGTCTGAACTCACACACGCACACGCACACGCACATACCCCTGCAGGCAAAACACTGATGCACACAAAATTAAAATTAAAAATTTGAAATAAAGTAGCTGTATCCTTACAGACAAGCTTCCTAGAGACTTGTGCATGGCATTAATGGTGACCCAGATATCATCTGCACATTCTGAAGGCAGATTCCTTAGATGAATACTATTTATGATCAACAAAGTGGGGGCTATGTTTTGCATCAGTTTGTGGTGTTCATGTGAACAGACCAGGAAGTTCCGCCTCAAGCATTTCTAGATGTACTTAGTACATGTAACAACCGAAAAGATCTTCACATTTTTAGTTTTATCTAATCATGAACTGTGATGCCAAGGACTTAAGAGCTCCATCAGAACAGTCGGTGCTGGCACCAGAGGACACACGGTCAGAGTTTCTTTGGTAGCTGCCCTCCTCACTTCTGACAACTATTTATTTATTTGCATTTTAAATTTAAGCAAAGGGGAAATTTTAGCAACATAATTTTTTTCTTCCTTTTCACCTTAAAGGACATTAAAAACTTCATTTGTTTTGTGGTTGTAACGACAAAAGGTGTGGTATTTGATAAACTAAGGCAATCTCACATTTTAAATCATTCCAGATGTAAAAGACAATTCCTTCAGTAGATCGAGGAGTTCAAGTGTAACGAGCATTGACAAAGAGTCCCGGGAAGCCATCTCTGCTCTTCATTTCTGTGAGACTTTCACTCGGAAGGCAGACTCGTCCCCGTCCCCGTGCCTGTGGGTGGGGACCACAGTGGGAACCGTGTTTGTCATCACGCTGAATCTCCCCCCGGGGCCCGAGCAGAGACTCCTTCAGCCAGTGATTGTGTCTCCCAGTGGTATGTATGACCTGGTGCAGCCTGCAGGCATGTGTCCCACCTGAGACATCCTCCGGTTTTATCAGAAGTTCCAACTTTTCATTTACTGATCTAAGCACTGTAAAGAGAAGTGATATTAGTGATAGTTTTTATCTTTTAAGAAGTAATATTCTAGGACCATGGGGAAGGCTCAGATTGTAAAATCACTTGCCACTCAAGCCTGCCAACTTGTGCACAGTCCCCAGAACTCAGATCGGTTTCTTAGAGCAGGTGGTTCACATCTGTAACAGTAGCACTCAAATGTCAGGATAAGACAGGGAAACTGACCCAGAGCTCTCGGGACAGCTAGCCGCAGAAACAAGGGGCAAGAGAGACCCAGCTCTCGGAGTCGCGGCCTCATTTTCACAGGTGCTGTGTGCACAAATTAGGGTTTGTTTGCTTTTTTTAATTAAAATAAAGTTTGTAGTTCTACATTTGAAGAAAACAGCACTTATTTATTTATTTATTCATTTATAAGTCTGCAGGTCAGATTTGTATGAGTGTGCAGAGTTTATTATTTATTTGTAAATTATTAACATTTGACATTTATGTTTGGATCATGTGATAATGACATATTTTTCAGACCACTGGCTTGGGTTTTGGATTTTATCAGTGACCTGCATATCCAGTGCAGTGTTGAGTCAACAGATTTGTGTGGATTTAGTGTCAGAGTTGGAATAAGCATATTTACTCTTAATTTTTAAATGGAAGTATATACTAAACTTCTACATTCTAGGTACTATATTGAGGTTAAAAGGTGCAATCTTGAGGATGGCATTTCTGGATGCCACGGGCTGCTTAATGCCACCTGCATATGAACCCTGGAAAGAGCACAACGTTCCTGAAGAAAAAGACGAGAAGGAGAAATTGAAAAAGCGGCGACCTGTCTCAGTGTCCCCCTCCTCTTCTCAGGAAATTAGTGAAAACCAGTATGCAGTGATATGTTCTGAAAAACAAGCAAAAGTAATCTCACTGCCAACCCAGAACTGTGCATACAAGCAGAACATCACTGAGACGTCCTTCGTGCTCTGTGGAGACATTGTAGCACTGAGTAACAGTGTCTGCCTCGCCTGCTTCTGTGCCAATGGCCATATTATGACTTTCAGGTAAGAATGAGGCCATTCTTTAACACATAAACACATACAGCATTCCTGCTTGGATCACATAAAATTCAGCTTGAAAAAATAATGTATTGCTTACACACTGAGAATTTGTTTAACAGGAAACAAGGATATGAAAAATACAAATATTTTCCCTCTCTAGGTATATAAACTAAATTTAACAGCCCTAGTGATTTCCCTTTTTTTCCAGGCTATCATTCAGAGTAGTGGTTCTGAGAGTCCTGTCTCCATGTGTAGCATCATTGTACCTGTCCTATAGCATCTATAAATAACCTGTTGCATATTACCAATAAATGATTTCTTTTCCCTCAAGTTTGCCAAGCTTGAGACCTCTGCTGGATGTCTACTACCTGCCCCTTACCAACATGCGGATAGCCAGGACATTCTGCTTCGCCAACAATGGACAAGCCTTATACTTAGTTTCACCTACAGAAATCCAGAGACTCACCTACAGTCAAGAGACATGTGAAAATCTTCAGGTGAGCCACAAAGCATTGGAAATTCCGTACAGCTTGAGGGTCCTCAAATCTGTCCACACTTCTCATGAGAATGCACATAGCCGACTTGGGAAAACGCAGAGTCCTGTTGTTTTCCTGTCTGTTTTATCACATTCTTACCCTATGCTGGGTGTCATAGGGCAGCTTTCCTGTACGTGGATAACATACTTGGCCACAGCCTTTCCTTTTCTCTGCCTGCCCCTTAATTAGTTTTCTCACTGTACCCTACACAGTTTTCTTTCGGCATTCATGTTATCTATACAAACAGCTTTATAGATCAGGATAAAATCTAGAACCCACAAATGTGGGGGAAACATGTAAATTTGTCATTCTATGACTTAATTAATTTGCTTAATGCAACTATCACAGCAGATCACCAATCTGCATTTTAGCTCCAAACTGTAAGATTCGTAAAAGGAAATGAATGGGGAAAAACTCTGTCACCCTGGATTCAGCAAAGATCTCTGAGCTGCAGCCCTGTTGCTTCTTCCTGCCTCTTGTAAAAGCACGAATTGGTGACTTCACAGTAAACTTTTTTATGAGTGAACTTTTACTGAAAGTAAACTTCTAGTCTTCTGAACAGAACCATGTAAGAAATTAAGACACACCACAACTATACTAAAACGTTGATAAAGCATTTTTCTGATCAAGCTTTGTGTTTAAAAAAGGACTTCTTCCTTCCTCTCTGCATCCCTCTGTTTCCTTTTTGTCTCAATGCCCTCAGTGGGACTTCAGCTATGGTGACAGAGTGGAGAGAGCAGACTGCTTTTTGTCCCCAGTCTCAGTGGGATGGGGGAGGCCTTCTATTTTCTCTATTTAGTATCATGTTGGCCATAGGGTTGTCATGTGTTAAATGTGCTCCTTCCAGTCCTGGCCCCTGCCTTTCACTGGCCATGCCTCTCTCCAAACTTACTATCCCTTTTGCTCTGTCTGAAGACTTTTGGTAGTAAGTTCAGGGAAGACTTGACACTGTAGAAGCCTCTCTTCCCTCTTCTTGCCATGTTTCTGAAATCCCACGTGTCAGATGGTGTTTATGAAAATTGTATGCTTATAAGAAAGGAAATTGATGTTTCCAGTCAAGATCATAATTCTGAAACTGAATGTGGCTCCTGTTACACTGAATGCCTTGGCCTACAGGTAGGAAATATTCTTTCTATTAGAAGGTGACCTGATTGTCAGGCAAATGGTCAGTTCTTCTTGAATTAGATTGAAATGTTTTCTTGAAAGTCAAATACTCACTTGACATGACAGTGCAGTCCCAGGATTAAGAAAAGATCTTCTGTTCCAGGCTAGCCTTGGATATAAACCAAGACATTCTCTGATACAAAAGTTACATTGCCTCACCCTGTAAGCAGGCATACTGTCTTGTCCCTAATGCAAACAAATAGTGGGAGGAAGAAACGGCAAATTATCACAGTAAGTCTGGTCTTGGAAGCTGACTGTTAGAGTAGGTGACCATGTTCCTGATATGACTGCTCCTTACCTGTTGGTGAATCTCCAGGAGTCGTCACCACTGTTACAGCATTTGCAATGCTGACCTTGTTAATGAGATTTCTGCTTCCTGGAAACATTAACAGTATAATTTGTTTTGATTTTAAAGGAGATGCTCGGTGAGCTCTTCACACCTGTAGAAACACCAGAAGCACCAAACAGAGGGTTCTTCAAAGGCTTATTTGGAGGCGGTGCACAATCTCTCGATCGAGAAGAACTATGTAAGTTGGCTGATATCCCTTTAAGACAAAAATAGTCAATCCATATAAAATTTTTGTTATATGTATAAATTATGCTCTTTTTATATTCACTGCATCAAACTTTGCATAAAACTTTTCATTCTGTCCTCAATCAGGAAAATTTTCTTAGGTAACCAAAATCAGTATAACTTCGAATGGCACCAGAGAGAAAGCAACAGAAGAGAGATAAAGCTGGCTTTATTCATATGGGGTATCTTTCCAATACAGGGAGTTTGAACCTTGGGCTTTGTTGTAGCCTAGCAAGACTGTCGGTGGCTTACAGCTCCAACCCTCAGTTACTGACTGTGTCTGGAGCTGGGGGAAGGAGAACAGTCTGCTTCCAGTTTCTTGCCTCATAGCAGCTAAGTGAGGAGTTACCAAGGCCCCACTGTCCCCCTCAAGGGCAGAACAGTCTGTAGCTCTGTTTTTCTTTACAAGTACTGGATAAACTAGTATGCAAAACCTTAAAACCAAATCTTTATCAGTTACTATTTGTATTAGCTCTCTGTCACTGCTACTATACCACAAATCTACTGACCTAAACCAACCTGGCTTACTAGACTTCTCAGCTTCAGTTCTGTATGTAAGAAATAAGCACGGTTTATCCTGGTGCCACCGACACGCCATTCTCCATGGACGGCTCTTTTCACTTCTGGAGGTCATCTCTATTCCTTAACTCCTGGTCTCTTTGTCACTGTGCAAGTCAGTATTGCATCTCTGTTGTTCTGGATCTCCATCTCTCCCTGCCTACAAAAGCTCTTTACTCTTAAGGAGTACTGTGATTTAGTTGAGCTCACCTAACTGATGCAAAGTGTCCACTCCCCGTCTAGGTCCTTAGCTTAATCACTTGTGAAGCTCCTTTCCTATTACAGGGTGGGACATCCCTGCCTTCCAGAAATTGAAATGTAGCCATCTTGAGGAAGGGGGCATTTTTCTACCTAGCAACAGTTATTTATTTTTAGAAAAAAGAAATGGGAGTTAATTTTAGTAGAAAGGGTCTTGCCTACCACACACAGGTCCTGATTGGATGGAGAGATCGACGGATGGATGGGTGGACAGATGTGTGGATGCACACATGGCCATGAAGTAAATGTTAACAGAAATTCATAACTTCCACTGATGATATTAAAATGTATAACACTTTGTTGGGAGAAGTAAAAGAATATTCCAGTGGATCCAAATACTGAGTTCATGGACTGCATGAGTTCTCAAAAAACCTGGTGTATGCCTGTGAGAGGCACTTCCTGGGGAGATGGAACACACCTATCTGTTCATCCCAGAAAAGAAACTCACCAGAGACCAAAGTCATGATCATACCAATGTCCAACTCAGTTAATCACTGAGTTCTTCTTGGGTGTTACTGGTAACTAGGCCTATCAATGAGGGTTTCTTTGGGGAGTAAGATGGCCACAAAGCACTGCATCACAGGACCTCTCAGCACAGGTGATGACTAAACAAGCTGCAACCCTAGACTCTGCACAGCTTGAAGGCAGCTGGATGGTCCAGGAGTCCCCTCTCCACAGCAGAGCTGACCTCTTCTCCACGGCAGATGTCTGTTCCTGTAAGGTGGAGAGAAGGCTTAGAGACTTTGCCTGAGTTCCTGCCTGCCTATCTAAACAGGAAGTTTTGCTTACCTCTGGGTCTCATGTGCCTCCCTCTCCTGCTAACAGGATACTTCAGTTCAAGGAAACTGCTGAACAATAGCATGAATGTGTGCACACCTACACATATGTACATATATAATGACATTCTAAACTAAGTACTTACCCTACAATGTGGCTAGTGGTAAATTTATGCAGAAGTCAGAGGAATCTTGCCTCCTCTTTTCAAATTACAGGCACAAACCAGTATAATCACACAAGAAAAGAAAAAGAAACATGCATAGATTAGAGTGGAGAAAGTAAAATTGTCTGTATTGTCACATAACACAGCTTGATGCTAGATGATCCTAAGAAAACTAGTCTAAAGTAAATAAAGCTGATAAACAAGGTAGCAAGGCGAAAGGAGCCAAGCTGTGTCTTTAAAGGCTGCCTGTATTTCTCTATGCTAACAATGAATAATCCAAAAATGTAATCCAGGAATCAGCTTCAGTTATCTCATCTCTCAGTCCGTGTCTGTGCGGACTTCCTGAGAGAAAGCAGTAGGATGTGCTCCCCTCACGGTTAGATGGAGTGCTCAGAGGAGCACTGATGTTAGCTCTTCTCTGAGTTCTGCATTGTAAAATAAACCACCTAAAAATAACTTCACCAACAAGCAAAAGATAAGATATTCTCACTAAACTTTGAGTGTGTTATTTAAAGAAATTAACAGGTATACACAACAGCTTCTCATGTTCTTGGGTTTAAGGACTTTTTTTTAATCCTACTGAGATATCAGCACTGCTCCTCAAACCAATCTGAACAATCCCCACTAGACTCTGAATGTTTGCATGATATGATAAACAGTTACTAAAATTTACATGAAATAAGGAAGTAAAGATAACCTTTCCACATACAGAAAAATCTCATGTTTTCATAGTTAATTTTATGTTTAATGAATACTATAGAATGAAATCAAGAAGGTGAGTAGTTTCCACTGGCCATCACAGTAGTTCATAAACATAATACAGGACATAATAAATTAAATAGTTATGTACAAATGAGTGGCTTTTAAAATAATTCCTATGTGGCTGTAATAAGGCATCCTTTTAAAATATGTGGTATGTGTTTTGAGGTTTCTCTACTACACAGCACCAAGAAAGAATTCTTACAGCTTTCCAGCAATGACTAGATACCTATCCATGGAACTCTAGCTCACTATTTCCTCCCCGCTGTGACTCTCAGAAGTCTTAAAGGAAAAGTGAAGGCTGGAGACATAACTTTCCATCACAAAAGTTACACAAAGCTCTAGTCTGTAAGACAGTGGGGTATTGGTGTGACGTAGCAATAATATACAATTGAGAGTCCAAAAGTTAGCCAATAGCATTTTTAGTCAAGGATTTTCCTCAAGGATGCTGTGAAAATCCACTGATGAAATAATGGACCTTCCAATATATTATGTTGACACAGCTACTAGGTGTCCACATGGGTAAAACCAACATCATGAAAATTAAGTCAGAACAACCAAGGACTTGTACATTAGAGTTAAAGCACAAAGCTCTTTGAAGGAAATGAAATAAACTTCTGTCCCCTCTGTTAGTCAGAGGTTAACCAGATAGTTCACCTGAGTTACAAACAACCAGAGAATTAATGAAGTAAATTATAGTTTATCTATGTGAAAATGCTATGTTTCAAAAAAATAAATAAATAGCAAGAAGAGAAGATTCAAATAATAGGGTAAACTACATACATACCATATGTGATACCTGATAAAGTCTGCATCCAGATATACAAAGAACTCATAATTCCATATTAAAAGAATAAATAACCCAATTTGAATGAATAGAAGGTTTGGATTTCTTAAATATTCTTGATCAGTAATCATCAGATATCGACCATCATTTGTCATTCAGAAATAGTGTGTATCAATGCCATCATGTTCACTAGGATAGCTGTCATCAGAGGGACACACGAGGATTAGAAGAATGTAGAGAAACTGCAGCCCACATTGCAGGTGGAGATGAAGTGACATTTCCTTTTTAGAGATCTGACCCCTAGACCTCAGAAACGCCAACGTTGAGTTCCCAAGTGCCCCAGACTGTTTCACAGCCATTCTATTCCCAGGCATATATACCCAGGAGAACTGAAAACGCATGTTTACACAAAGACTTCCACAAATGTTCAAGGGAGCACTATTTATAATAAGCCAAAAACGCAGGAACAACTAAAATCCATTGGTGAGTGAGAGGACAAGAAAAATATGGTGTACCTTTAAAATGATACACTGTTTAGCCAGGAGGAACAGCACTGATGCATGATGCTACACAGATAAACCAGGACAGTGTCCTCAGTGAGAGAAGTCAGCCACTAAAGGCCACAGGCTGTGTGGGTGTGTTTATATGGAATATTTATGGTAGGCAGATAGATGGAGCTAAAATAGAGCAGGACCAGGAAAAAGGAGAGTAGACAGTGAGGGTAACAGGCCACGGGCTTCCTTGTGGGCCGTGAAGACATTCTGGGATTGCGAGAGTGTAAGGGAGGTTCTTACGGTTCAGGGAAAGAAATAAAAGTACAAGGCCATACAACTGGACTCTAACCACAGGTTCTGATACGTGCTGTGAGCTGGGTGTTAGATAATCAGGGCCTAGGTACTGAATGCTAGGGGCAAACAAGCTATCTTAACAAAAAAGTATGATTTTACATATTTGAAATGTGGAAACATTAATAGAGACGAAGAAAGTATGTCTACAGGTCTGAGTCTGAAAACTTAAACTTAACTATAGTGCTAGCAGCCCAAAAGGCAGTTTTAGTATGAGACCTACAGCAGCAGCGTACCCGCATCTCCCAACAGTTGCTAGCTAGCCTTGCTTCCCCAAATTTCTGCTGTATGATCTGGGAGAAAGTAGGATGTTTAGAGTAGTGCTCTGTAGTTTTGTATCTTTGAAAAAGCATCTAGAAATAATTTAAAACCACATAATAGAGGTATGTTATAAAGTTAAATATTAATATTGTATTGCCAAAAATTGTACTCTAATGTTTATTTTTCTCCAATTCACTAAAACCTTCCAGTTGGAGAGTCGTCCTCTGGAAAGGCCTCCAGAAGCCTTGCACAGCACATCCCAGGCCCCGGTGGGATTGAGGGTGTGAAAGGAGCTGCATCTGGAGTGGTGGGGGAACTTGCCCGAGCCAGGCTGGCCCTCGATGAAAGAGGACAGAAGCTCAGTGACTTGGAAGAGAGGACTGCAGCCATGATGTCCAGCGCAGACTCGTTTTCCAAACATGCTCATGAGGTATGCCTGGCACTCGATCACCCAAAGAGTTAGATAAAGCAAATAGGAAATGACTACATTTTGTAGATTCAGTTATTTGTATAAAGATATACTTTGTATAATTTCAAGTACCAGTTTTTACCACAAGAGGGAACCATACAAGAATCTGGCAGTGGTTCCTGGCCTCTCCTGGACATTCTGAAGGAACACACCTACCTTTAGGACATTTGCCAGCAAAGCAATGTAGAAGCTTTGCAGCTGTTTGTCAGTGATCTCAATAATAATACCGTCCTTCCTTAACTCCTCAAAGTTTGAAACCACCTTGTCCTAAGAAGGAAGTCGGTTGCCTCCTGGAGTCTTCCTAATAGGTCTAAATAACTTCAATCTGTTATGATATTGACTCTCGTGTGCCTTGTAGACTAATGCATAAGGAGAAGTAGTGGGAAAGCTTTTGTAGTGAATTCATGGACCTCAGAAACAGATGCCGCAAAGCAAAGGGATCCCTAAATGAAGTCCACACCTTATCCTTGACCTACTGGTCTCTATAATATGAGCATTCCCTTAGTTTGTGAACCAGTAGACATCTCTTCTTTGGTTGTGTAATATGAAGGAGATCATTTGACCTGAAAGATACTTGTCTAGAGCATCTGTGGCGTCAGGGTACCCACAAGTAACCCCAAAGTAAGCGAATAACCTTCAGTGTCGGGCAGGATTTGTATTGCCACAGCCATGCACAGCACAAGCACTTCTGCCACCTTCAGTGTCTGCACACTCCAAAGATAAGACACGGTTGCCTTTTCCTTCCACAGATGCAGGTTTTAGACACACCCAAGAGTCTAATGAGGAGGGTACATTGAGCTGTGTTCATGGACTCTAGAATTCAGATTGCCAGGCCCAATCCCAGATCCACCATTCTATTAACCTTGAGTAAAACCTAGAAGCCTTGGGGTTTTATTATAAAATGAAGAGGAAGTATTGCATACCCCAAGAATTATACAGAGCAGTTGAAATGGAGTAAGGAACATTTGTTGTCTGGCTTACAGCAATGGCTCAGTAAACCTGAGATGCAGTAGTTTTCTGGCCTTTTTTCTCTAGTCCTTTAAAACATTACTTTCAGTTCTAATTAGAAACATGACAATTGCCTTATTCTTGAGTTATTTGCTAAGGCACTAAACTTTGTCACACATGAAACAGGAATTATAGTACATATTAGAAACAAGCACCTTCTAGGATAATTTTGAATATAGCCATTTTTTATCTAAATAAAATAATTCATGCTACTTTAAATAAATTCAAGTAAGCCAGGTATGATATTGGTTCAGAATGTTCCAGAATGATATGTTTTATAGACACAAGTTATAAATAGTTTTTGGAATTTTGAAAATATATTTTTCTTGATGGTTTTTGCCTCTTTTAGATGATGCTGAAATACAAAGATAAAAAGTGGTACCAGTTCTGACAACTAGAACTCAGTAAGTCCAGCTTCAACCTGAAGGAAAAAGAAATTTCCTTGTTGATGTCACTGGTGTATTTGGGAAAGATAACATAAAAGGGACGCACATTGCTGAAAACTTCTTTCCCAGCACAGTCATGCACTGTTTTACCTCAGTCACACGGCTTTAACTAAGAGGAATCCCCATGCGTGCAAACCAGAGCATGTGGCGTGTGCTGGCTCTGAGTTGACAAACAGAACCAAGTGGGGACATGCTGACGGATGAACATCCAGAGGATGCTGAGAAGTCCTGGAGGGCTATTCCTTGGATCATTCCTGTATTAAACTTTCGTATGCCAAAAGATTTTGTGCCGTTGTATCTGCCATCAGTGTTTGATCCGTGGAGAGAGGCAATAAACCAGAAGTTGTAAGTCTGCAAAGGTCACTTTGTGTCTGGACTGCATTGTGAACAGCTGTCTGCACTCACCCTCTCTCACAGTATCGTTAGTGAAAAAGCAACAAACTGTCCCCTTCTCATTAGACTGCTGGATGGTGGGCTTTAAGCAGTCGAAGCACACACACGCAGCTAGTGTGCGTGATCCTCTTCTACTCTCGTTGGTACAGACTGTGTTCAGTTCTTGTGTTTGCAAAAGCAAGTCAAGGTAATACGTCACTTTTCATGGAAAAGCGCGGCGCGTGACTGAGTCGTTCATCTTCTGGGAGTTTCCATGTGGTGGCCATGCAAAGAGGAAAAGTGAGAAAGCCTCCGTTGTGGTGAGGAGAATTCGTCAATGTCTTTTGTCCCTGTTCACATCAACTCAGCTGAAAGTAGACTTGACCAAAACAGTTACTGATTACATTTGTAGAAACGTTGAAATTGGCTAAGTTTTTAATTTTGCTTGAATTTTTATAAAATGTTTAACCAAATGTACTCTTGCATTATTTAATTAAAATTGCTAAAACAACAGTGTTTTATCATTTCAGTAAAGTGCTCAGCTCCCTTTTAAAAATGCCCTCCATTTGCTCACAGTTCCAGTACACTCAGGGGATGAGCCAGTTTAATCTTAGTGCGCACGCTGCCGCATGGAAAACTGCAAGTGTCTCTTGTCCAGTTACCCGAGAGTCTAGTCGGATGAGCTATAAACTGTCACCCGTAGACTACGTCACACTGTACATATCCTTTTGGAATACTAAAAGCAAAAAGAAAGGAAAGTAGGTTCACATCAGTCACTAAGTTTTTTTCTGTAACCAAGAGTGCTGTGCATTGGAGAGCAGTAGACACAGAATGATTGGTTCATGCGTGGCAGCCTAGAGAGGAAGCAGCCTGTGACTGTGACGCAGTCAGGGGCTGTGATTGCTAAAGCCACAGAGGAAGAAGGGAAGGGAAGTTGGGGTCGTGAACTTTACATACTGTCTCCTATGACAGACTGTACTGAGTCACCGTCCTTAAGAGTAAGCAGGGCACAGACCGCAGGGAAGCATGGCTGTCTTCTGTTCTGTTTGATAATTAAGGTTCCTGTCAGTCCTCCTCACTTCTCAGCCTGCCACTTGCCCGTGTCTCTTTCATTAATAATTCTTTTGTTTACATTTTATAATGTGCACTACTGGACATAAAAGTTTACATCAAAGTTTACTTTAAATAGCAAAAGGTGAGGATTAAATATATGTGGTGAAGAGAATTGATCAATAGAAAAATGTTTGTAAACTATAATCATTTTTAAAAATTTCTGAATCTGTAGAAAGTAAAAAAAAAACATTCGTTTCATGTCTGCTCTCTGAACATTCAGCAATTTACGAATTGCATAATTTACATTATATATATTGTCCATTAAACCCATGTTCCATGGTACCTCATTGGAAGAATGGGATTCTTTTTTTAAAGGAATAGTTTTATGAATATCGATAGTCGAGAGTTTTAAAAAGTTCAAAAGCACTAAGTATCTAATGCACTGCTTGACTCTGTGCGGAGCCTCAGCTGGTTAATGTGTTGTGTTATTTGCATATCAGATTCCTTTCTACAGTCATTTTAACTCCTGTAAGTAAGATGAATCAAAGTTGTAATTATTTATTAATAGAGAAGTAGATAAGTTTATCAGAGTTGGATTTTATGAGAACATTTTAATTCATTATTTTAAATTATTTGTTTTTATTTTAATTAATCTACATATTGTGCACAACAATCTAAGAAAGTACAAAGTATTTTTAAGTAGAAAAAAATGAGCTTCCCAGAGCTGCACCTGATGATGCAAAGCCAGTTCACAGTGATAACTGGCCCAGGGGATGGACTGCAGTCTGAAATGGTCTGTCTCCTCCCAACCCACTCCTGTATTTTTTGATGCAAAAAGTAGTAGCCACCAGCAAGTCAGTTTCAGGAACTTTAACAATAACAACCACAAAAGGTCAAAAAATAATTTATCAAAAAATGAAAGTGTGTGTGTGTGTATGTGTGTGTGTGTATGTGTGTGTGTGTGTATGTGTGTGTGTATGTGTGTGTGTGTGTGTGTCTTCTCTGTACCCTCTTTTGTCTTTAATTATGAAATTTAAGTACTCTTCAGTTAACTTTATTGATGGGAAGAAATTTCGCTGTATGTACCATGTAACAAATTCATTTCATTTTGCAAACTAAAATCAGTCCCTGTTTGCTTAGGATGTTGTTATTTGAAGTATCTCATTTTGTCAAAATCTTTCTGTGTGTAAATATGGCATCACGGTAACACCCACTCACATTCTGGCCCTACCACTTCTAAAAACCGGTTATAGATGTAACAAAACCTGTTCCTGATTTGAGGTTTTCATGGGAAAATACTGCTATGTACATATGCATATTATTACAGGTATGCTGCACTTTCATCAAGAACATTTCCTTAAGGACTCACTGAAGTCAGTTCAGGCAGACATTTGCGGCAGTGAGCCAGGTCTGAGAGTGCATATGTTTAGAATATGTGAGATGCTGAGAGACAGGTGAGGAACAGAGGGGGTGGTTCCAAGTTTTACCCTAAGTTCTGTATTCGAATCGTGTGCTTTGCTCAAGGCATTTCGCATGTGACATTAGTAAAGCTATCTCCAAAGGGTTTTTTTGTTTGTTTGTTTTTGTATCTGTTTTTCTTTTTTTGTGGCAAAGATTTATTTTAACTTGGGGGATTTTGTTTGTTTATATGTTTCTGCAAAATAAAGAGCACTGAACTTTAAACTTGAATTTTTTTCTGCACTTTTTTAGGTCATGACTTTTTATTGTCCTTTATTTAATCTGCACTTTTCACTTTAAATCAAGTGATACTTGTGTATGAGACATACCAAAATCGTGACTATGCTGCTAGTGTTGCCTGAGACCAGTCAGCTCTAAAACCTTTAAGAGGGCTTTATATAGCTTTTAAAGATTAGAAACCAACGAGATTATCTGCTGTATGTTTCTGTGGTCCTAATCTTTTTTGAGACACTTTCGGGTTGTTTTACAATCACACAGTAACATGCTATGTTTATATGCTGCTAGAAAGTATTCTTTAAGTTTTAGATGAATTTTTATAAATGTAGTCTTTAATTTTAAAAATATGGTGAACTTGTTAAGTCAAAGTACTTAAAATGTATGTATATTCTCCATACAGAAAGTTGTGTTTTGCCCTTATACTAAGAAATACTGGTATCTCATTCCAGATACGTTTAAGTTTTAAAGGGTCATGCGTTATTGAAAAGCCTTCACACATGACAAAATACAATTATGTAGTTTAAAGAAAAAAAAAAACCTCTGCCGAATATTTTCAAATATTGATTTTTTTTTGAGGGGAAATGTCCACAACAATAATTTCTAGAACTTTTCTGTAGCTTCAGCTTGCTGTTGGATGCCTATTTTAGCTATTGTTTTAAAATACATATATATATATATTGAAAATGATTTTCCAGATATTTTCTTCTACCTTTTTTAAAAATAAATTTCCAAAAATGGAAACAGAGTTTATGTATTTTTGTCAATGAAGGTTTTTTTTATTTTATAGTTTATAGAATTTGTTCCTTATCAGTTTGATACTTAATCAATATTCCTAGGCTTTTGAAATCTATATTTACTTTGAAAAGAACACTCCTATGTAGCCAGTGTCCCTTCTAGTCTTCCGTTTTTCTTTTCAGTGTTTGTTCTGGGTTGAGATTGATGCCCTGGTGTGCTTCTGATTTGGAGATGAATATGCAGCGGCTAGCTTTGCAGGTCGGTCGCTCCTTCCTCTGATCCACTGTAGAGTACTGCAGATGCCATGACTCTCTTACTTCAGATGCTGTGAGGGTTCTGTGGACAGAAGACAGTTGTTGCAAATGACAACAGCAAAGCTGCAGCTTAGCTTTTCTGAGAAAGTGAATGATTTTAGTAACTTCCCAGTTCTGGGTGTGAAGTTACTGGTTTAGTTCTTTTATGTATTCAGCATTGGCTCCAGAGTTGCTTAAGGGTGACCTCTTCCTGTTCCTTAGAGGAAATGGGATTATACAGCTGCCAGTATTTTTCATTGAGGCACATAGTTTAAACCTTTATTGTCTATAAGATAGAAATAGTGTCAACTCATTGTAGGCCATTTGACTCAGGCATTTAAAATGGGTGTAGGCTAATTGTAGAATTCTATTTATGTGAGTTTGGGGTTCTGATTTTTTTAATACTATTTATATTTGCTATCTAAACTTTTCCCCAATCAAAGAGTGTGTATTCGTTTCAGACAGACTTAACATATACTGTGAAGTAGTGCAAAGATGAGAAATAATGGTTTGATTTCTTTCTTTTCTTTTTGTTTTTGTAAATAGTTAAGAGATACTTTAGGTGTGACCTCTGCTCAACAGGGTAGCTAGTCAGAGGTGGGAGTACTGTCTAGTTACATTTTGTTTCGTTGTAAATGTATTTCAAAAGAAAACCCCACCCAGTTATAAAACAGACAGATTTAGTTTCCTAGAGTTTTCCAAGCTCAGGGCAAGCATGCTTGGTCCAGAATGCTAGCCTGTGTGCCAACATCATACGCACTTTTCATCTCCTGCATTTTCTCTTTATGTTTGCTCAGTGCGTTAACTGTTTCTAAGATAATTACTGGGATATGCTTTCAAAGTACAGTTTTTTTTAAAATTATCTGTGTAACGTTTCATTTTCGAAAAAGCACTATTGCAAACACTGAAAACCATCCTCAAACTGTGTAGTTCTTTTGCGTTTCTGTAACTTAATCGGAAAAAAATACTGTCATCACAGCAAAAGGTTCAAAATTAGGTGATGAAATATTTTTGTAAATAAATACCATTAAGCTGG
Organism: Grammomys surdaster; assembly: GCF_004785775.1. Lineage (NCBI taxonomy): Eukaryota > Metazoa > Chordata > Mammalia > Rodentia > Muridae > Grammomys > Grammomys surdaster. Next base: position 2,181,614 of record NW_021604601.1, on the reverse strand, counting down.
TATTTTTAAGAATGTATTACAAGTTAATGTTTCTGGGAAATGTTCATATATATGTATATGAATTTCTTTGCTGAAGGGCTCTGACTGGACAAAATAAAATACTCTAATCCCTTCTGAAGCAAAAAAACAAAGCCCTTTTTTTTCTGGAAATTTGTTTTAATGTTTTTCTGAGTTGTAGAATTATCACATTAATTGAAGAAAATAATCCAAAAAAACAAAAAGCAAAAAAAAACAAAACAACAACAACAAAAACCAAAAAACAAACCATGGTCACTTTTCCAAAGATGTATTAATAGGTAATTGAGAGCACAGACCCCGATTCTTGGTGAAAGTCTCCTCTCCTTGCTAGCCACGTAGTAGGTGGGTGGGCTGGAATGGGGCCAAGAGCTAGATCTAAATGCACACAAGTAACCCGGGAGGCTTTTGGAAATACCAGTTCTGAGTCCGTGCTTGTGAGCAGGGATCTGAGCTGACATCTCAAAGGCGGCTCCACTAAAAACCACTTGTTTGGTCTGTGGAACATCCTTTGATTAGTGAAGATAATAGGTATCTCCATAGTTAGAATTTTGTAACTGATTTGTCATCATCAGTGTGTAACTACTTATATCAAAAAATGAGAATCCAATTAATGAATCTAGAATAAAATCTCTCAGGGAATGCTGATATAATTCTTGTGCTTGTTTCTAGATTTCTACTTCTTAGTGTGATACACAACTGGCCCACATGGGGGCAGTCATGTCGTAGACAAGAAGTCCTTAAAATAGTTTACAAAGGCTTTCATAAGAGATTCTTTTTTATCTGAAAACTTAAACAACCTATCATTCTATGTTACGGCACAGTAGCGTAGATCATTTCATAATGGTCTGACTGATAATCAAAAGTTTTAGGACTTTCGTATTCAAGTGCAAAATTGAAAACAAGATTTCCTTCTGTCTCCGGCCATGCCTCCTATTTGAGAGTCCTGTGTTAAGTGGCACTGTGCCATTCGATGCTGTGAAGTAGAGATAGCCTCCTTGTTCTCACCATTCCAAGGAATTTATAGGAAGACTCTATCTTTCTTCCATTAACTAAAAGTTAATGCTGTTTGTGGTTTCTGCATCAAAAGTTGCTGGCATAGGTACGGAATTAGAAGCGGTTAATGTGTGCTGTTGTTTAAAAGATGCAAGCATCTTTTAAAACAAAGAGTTCTCTGAGTAGTTTTCAAACTTTATTTCCTCCATTTATTTTGCTTATACTTTACGTGCTAATCACTCTTAAAAGACAAAATTAAGGCAGGAAGTCCACTTTATTAATTGAAACAAGTTTCAGGCGAAAAAAGAAAAGAATATTTGTTAGCAACAACATGTGAGGGCTTTGCATAACATGAAGCTGGAGTTCTGGATTACTACTGTGTCTTCCTCCAAATACAGCCCTCACCTTGTGGGAGCTCTGTGTTGACTCTCCACCTCACCCACTTCTTCGTTCTGTCCATCCCTGAGTGCCATGCCTCTCACCCAACTCATACATGCTTTACAGTTCAGTGAATTCATTTTAAGAAAACGTCTTTACTCATTTAGTAGAAAATACTATTAATTCCCTTTCTTGAACACTTACTCCTAAATACTAGGTAAATGTATAGATATCGTTTTATGAACACAATGTAATCCCTACTGCTTGCAACATTCAAACACTCAAAAATCCACACCAGTAAACAATTAAATGCAAGCTGCCAGCTTGGCCAGCATGGCACTGGAGGCAGGCAGTGGGGTAGAAAGAGGCTGTGCTGTTGCCCTCAGACCTTGTCTTTGCTGCCTCACTAGGACTCAGCCAAATCATATCTGCGTTCAAAATCTCAGATTTCAAGAAATCGTGCCACTGGATACTAAATTATGAAGAGCTCGCTACTAAAAGTGTAATCTCTATGATTCGTTAACTATAGCTATGTAACTATACACGCTGCTAGATTAAGCCATTGTGCTCAAGTCGGAGAGGATTTCATGGAAAAGCAACTGTCTAAATCCAGACTGTTGAACCACAAGCCCTCTCTCCTGCCCCTCAGAGTTTCTGTACAGGGGAAAGAGCTGCCATGAGAATTTGTATTCTTCACAAGTTCCTAGGTGGGTTGGTATGCTAGTCCAGACAGCCCTGACCTACAAGCCGTGACACAGAAGCAGTTTCTTGTGTCACAGATAATCAGTATACCATCTGAACCAATATAACAGCTATGTGAATGAAAGTAATTGGTATACCTCAACATACACACAGATACATAAATCCCTAAAAGCTTGGAAAATATTCTCAAAGGTTTCAAAACAAACAAACAAGCAGAACTCAGAGTGTCCTCTTCTTCAAGCACAGATCCTTTACCTTGGCCAGGGCTTTAATGTCTGAACCCTTTGCCAGCGAGTAAGACCCAGCTCAGATGTGGCCTGTTGAGTGGAGTAACACGGCCCCAAATGCTATGCCATGCATGAGGCATGCTTGAAAGTGCACAGGTCTATTCTGTTTAAATTTGAATAGTTAAGAGTTTTGGTTCATTTTAAAATGCTGTAGAAATTAAATTCTTAAATTTTTATAGAATTGAAATTTAATATGCATTTCATAACCTTACTAGAAATCTGTTGGAAGCTTTATTTTTCCTGCTAACAAACCCTCAAAATATGTTTTTAGCTAATGGGCAAATGAATTTGCCTCAGCTTTCAGTGAGTGTGTTAAGAGTGGGAGCCCATGTGTGCAAATTCGAAGCCCGTCAAACTGCTGTTGCAGACTCAGATTCTGTTCTAAGTTTGTCATTGATACTAATCGCCCTACATGTCCTAGTCTCCACTGGTCTTCGTTCAGAGTTTCATTAATTGTAAAACTGCTGTCTATGCTGGCCTGTCTTACTTCACATTGGACCCGTAACTTGTAAGGATCACTAAAAGAACAGAATTTAAATATTGGGCCTTATATTTTCACAATTGGTGTGTGTGTGCACACATGGGCTTTTGTGCTGAACACTGAGGCCAGAAGAGGGTGTTTAGATCCCCTGGAGCTTTAGTTACAGTAATGAGCCACCTGACATGGATGCTGGGACCCTAACTCTTCTTCTGGAGGAGCAGGAAGCACTCTTAACCACTGAGCCTTCTCTCCAGCACCCAGGCTACATCACCTTAAAAATAGTATTCATTTGAAGTTCTATGAAAGAAAACTGTTTTGAATTCAAAAGAATGAGTTTTAGTGTATCAGGATCAGCAAACCAGTATTAGTACAGCCCTGCTCAGAATCAAAACCGTTGGTTATGGTCAAGGGTTCAAGATAGAAATGTTACCAAACATATTCCACAATTCATACTAACAAACAGTGCTCATAACTGACATTTACATTTTCAGAATGTTAAGCCCTGGAAAGGGGCATCTGAGATCAGGAAGCAGGCTCTGATTACCTTTACAGAAACTGTGAGATGCCTAGGCATCTCATGCCATGTTTGTTATACTTAAACAGCTATAGCCCTATATACTGTTCTTTAAGGAGGACAGAATGGAACTTGTAGACTTGGCCTCTCTAATGAGATGCTTCTGACAGTTACCAGGCTCCATCTCTGCTAAGCGCATGTAAGAGGTGGAAACTAATTCTATTCTGTTTGTATATTTGTGACAGGGCTTTGCTGTGTCACCCATCCTGGCCTCTAACACCTGAGCTTTCTGCTTCTGTATCAGGAGTTCTTAGATAAAAAGCATTCTCCACATACTCGTACCTTAATGGATTGTTTCTTATTCAACCCTCAGAAGTTGCTAAAAGAGTACAACCTCCAAATCAGTTCTCATTGCTATTTTCCTTTTTGAATGTTGGTCACCAAATACTCCCTGAGGACTTCCAAGTGCCAACACCTTCAGCATGGTCCCTTCCTTTCTTCCCTGGATGGCAGCTCCTGTATCTATAATAGGAATGCTCAGAGCTCCCTCCTGCAGCTCAGGTAAGAGATTCTGCTGCTAGCTGGGCAGTGAGAGCCTTCAGTGGGCTTTCTCTGTCATTCTACTGAGCCATGCCATCACAGTGTGAAAGGGGACTAGGGCCTTGATCCTTCTGTTCTTCCAATTGGTTCCACCACAAACCCTCCTTAGATCTAACCCATATAGGCCAGGAACAGGCTCAGACAAAGCCCTGTTCTCTTTCTCTACCCAGAGAGAAACACATCTGTATAGCTCTTACAGAGGACAGAATGTGTTCTTTCTTCAGAGGTCATTTATAGACTATCTTTATAAGGTTACAGCTTGCCTGGACTTAGAAGCTTGTTCTTCTCTGCTTTTGTGGAGTATCCAGAGACTGACTTTCCTCCTCTCCCACCTACTCCCCCAATCCCTTCCCTCCTCCTCCTCCTCCCTTTCTCTTCCTCCCCTCCTCCTCTTCTCCTCCTCTTCTTCCATGATGTTTTTAGACTCCTTGCTGTTTAATAAACCGACATTTCTCAAAAAAGTGTTTCCCCTTTCAAATTTGTCATCTGAATCACAAACTCTAAAAGTCCATCTTGAAATTTAGTTCCCAGCTCTTTCAATGGCTTGCTGGCCCTTTGTTATTGCTTTTGGCCTTGAGACACTAGTGTGCCACCACACCAGACTCTGGCTATTTTCATTCCACAAATACTTATTGGGCACTAAGATGTGACGCTCTGTTATAAAACTGAGAAATAGAAACATGAACTAGATCAAGACCCTTCCTGAAACTCGCATGTGATGAGGGTGGCTATTTTTCTTTCTATTTTGTCAGTGATAACACTAAATCCAGGGCAAAAGGGGAGACCTAGCTGCCAACCCAAGGGAGCAAGGGATTTTTATTTTTATTTTATATATTTGTTTTTGAGGAGAGTGGGAAATTTAACCTGAAATCTTACCCACAGTATATACTCACTACATGGTTGTTCCCCCTCCCCAACAGTGCTGCACTCTCTGCTCCTCAGTTACTCCTGGTCACCTTTGCTCTCCTCCTTAAAGCTTGCCTCTGCCTCTGCATCTCCTATCTGAGTTAAAACAGAGTCGTCCCTCCTCATTGGTGAGCGTCTTTGCTCTCTTCCCTTTCCAGAACATTCTTCCCTTCTCAATTCTAGTTCAGCAGCTTCTCTCCTAAACACCTCAGACTCCTTCTGTGACCTCTAGTGACGTTTGGCCCCTGCCCATGGACTCTCCTGATTTGCTTTGTTAACGTTTGATTCTGTTCCTGTAGCATGTTCTGTCAGCCCTTTGCTCCTTTTCTGCATACCTGGAACACCTTAAGTTTCACTAATCCCTTATGATCAGGCTACAGCGCCATCTTCTTTTGAAGGCTTTCTATAGCCAGAGTGATGACTTGCTTTCTCCTTCTGCAACAACAAGCATTTCTTTCTATCAACAGTTGAGTCCTTATCTGAGTGTGGCCTAGTTTGTCCTCACACAACTGCTCCTCTGAGCTCCTCAACACAAGAGACCCTTGTCTATCCTTGTCACACCAACATCTACCATAATACCAGTCAAGCAGAGAGTGTTCATTAATATTTGTTGTCAAAGTGTCAAAATTCGAGAGTTCTTATTCATATTTGTTTACACTAAGAAGTCATCACAATACCTGTGTGCACAAAAAGCTTTATGTAGTTCATATTTTATTACCTGAATTTCAGCCACACATGTTCAGGCTCTGCAGACATTTTGGTTGGGATTTCTCCAGAAATATGAAATTATGTTTTATTTTAAATGAGCTAATACTCCGTTTGAAGGCTGTCAATGATTTTGATGATTCTAAAATCTAGAAGTTGGATTTTAATAATAATTCTTACTTGCTATATGCATGTGTGTATTTTTAATTAACACTTTTCTTGAGGCCTTCATGAATGCTACTGGATAGAACCATATGGTCTCTCATGGACACTGCTTTGGCCATGAAGACCCTTGACATCCATCCAGAGCAGACAGCAGGGCTTCTTTGAATCCTCGAAGTTGATTGCAGCTAAGACCCACTTGATGAAGTCCATGGATGTATAGAAGCCTGTTAATAACATGCCTTAGCAGTCTTCCTCTGAACTGATTTGGAGACACTTGAGAAATCTAGCAAAGTGCTGTCCCTAGGTTGAGTTCAAGGCAACAGATGCAGTGTAGGTAAACAGCTGCCAATGGTGCTTGAAGTAGACTGTGTCAAAGAATGACAGGAAAGAGGGACAGAGAGCAAACATACTTGATGGCCAATAAACCATGTAGCTGAACTATTCAACAGATTATAAAGATAAATGCTTGGAGACGTGCTTTATGGTCATATATAGTAAACGATATAGACAAAATTGGAAGTGAGGGAAGAGATTCCGCTTCTCAAAGAGGTCCTGTTTACAGTGAACTGCATGGTCACAGTCTCCCTGGAGCCAGAGTGTGAAACCTGAATTAAGTTGTCTAGCAGCTTTTTCCGGCCCTCACGCTCCATCTTGAAAATCGATGAGGTGCTTAACAGAATGAATGACACAAGGCTCTGCCGCAAACCTGACAGTTTATAAGATGATACATCACAAAGAGAGCGAAATTGTTAACTTAATGGATGCTTGACCTACCCTTTTCATGGAAGCTAATGAAATATCTCAGTACTTACCAATCAAGGAAGTAGATTGTGAGAAGCTAATGTTTCCTATAAGAATTGATCCTAACCCTAAAGATACACTGTAAAGCACACCTGAAGAATCATAGCAGAAGCAAACTGCACACCTAGCTGTAGAACAACACACATACAAATATGCACACACACACATACACACACACACACACACACACACACGTGTGCATGCATGCACATACTTGAGGGCTTTAGTGACATAGTGTAGGGCTTTAGTGGCTGTGCATATTTTTATTATGCTATTTAATTTCTTCATCCATGTACACACTTTCTGTTGCCTTCAAAGTAAAAGAATTTAAAAGGCTATCACAGGCAGTTATTTAAAAGAAAGGAAAAGCAGCTCTGAGTCTGGAGTGTAGCTTTGTGAATAACAGAGCGTGCGCATAACACATATGAGGACCTGTTTTCCATTCTGAGAGAAGATGGAGTTTATACAGAAGATTAAAATAAGTGTGTGGTGACTTGCACAGCTATGTTGCCTTTGAAATCACCTCCCTGTGTCTTCCGGGACTTAAATCTCATCCATGCAAACCTTATTTGTTCTCAGACTTGGGATAGATGGACCGATTTTTCAAGTCATGACTGTTCCTAGATCCCCAATTCTTCCTTGTGCCCAAAATTCTGAAACAAGGTACACTACTTTATATTCTACACTATGTTTGTATAGTTAATGTGACCCTAGATAAAATTCCATCCGTGTTTAGTGAGAGACAAACCAAATACATAAATGAAAGACATGAAATTAGACAATGTCAAGTCAGGTAGCACGATGGTGAGAAATATGCCATCAGGCTGACATTCCGGAGTGGTTTGGATGAGAATGTTCCTTATAGGCTATCAGACTCGTTTTCTGAGCATCATTCAGTCTCTTTGAGAGGCACAATTAAATGCAGCTCTATAGATGAGGATCAAAAAATGCAAGCCATAGGAGAGTCATATTAATATATTAATCATATTAATTGCCCCTTCTGTCTTGTCCTGTCTTCAGCTTTTGGACTATTTTTACATGGAAACGCCTGAGCTTTTCATTTCACATTTCAATGGAAGGCTAAAATAGGCACTTCATAATAGTGAAACCCTTTATAATAATAATGAAACTAATATGACCTGGGGTTCGGGTACTGGGATAAAGGCATTGCTATTTTCTAAGAAGCCATCACTCTCTAAGTGTGTATTAGTTTGCTTCCTGGTGCTGTGATGAAAACATCTTGATCAAAGACACATACAGAAGAAAGAATTCATTTCTGTTTAATGGTCCCAAAGGGGGAAGAGTTGAGCATCCTGGGGACTCAGAGCAGCAAGGGCAGGGAGTGGAAAGATCACATTTTAAACTAAAAAGATGACGCAAAGACAGGAAACTGGAAATAGGGGAAAGCTATGAGCCCTCAAGCC
>NW_021604601.1:2126835-2173630 GCF_004785775.1 Grammomys surdaster | reverse complement strand
CACACTTGTCTACCAAGTCCCTCACTTCCCAACACTGCTAACAGTGCCCCCAACTTGGGAGCAAGCATTCAGATCCATGAACTTATCAGGGAGCACTTCTCATTCAAACTGCCGCAGAGAGCAAGGAGACTAAGCTGTATTGTAGGCCTGGTGGCCCTGGCTTGTCCTAACTATAAGGTGATTTGGGGTTGGGTAATCTTTTCTAAGAACATTATTAAAGTATCATAAATCATAATCTGTCTCCACACATAATATTGTGGGGTTTATTTGTGATTATAATTGATCCTAAGTGAAATCTGTAGAAAAAAAATTTTATTTTCATTATTATTCATTATTATATGTGTATGCCCATTTGTACATGGGAATGAGGTGCAGATGGAGACCAGAAGATGGTGGCTGGTCCCCTGGAGTTAGATGAGGATGTGGGCTGCCCAGAGTGGATTCCACAAACCAAATTCCAGTCTTCAGCAAGAGTAGAATGTACTCTTAACCCCTGAACCCTTTTTTCTCTCCATCCCTAAATGAAAGTGTTTAAAGATGTCACTACAATTAATGCAAGAACAAGATCACTGAGCCACCAGATAAGGCTAGGACTCCAAGTCTCCGGATGACATCGCATGTCCACTGACATCAAAGACCAAAGGTCTGTGCACGGATTCTCAGAGGTAGATACCCGCATAGCTAAGATTAGAGATGCTAGGGGGAAATTCAAACTGGCAATCACCTCTTCCTGCCCCATGGCTTCCTTCTCCTTACCTACAACACACTTTGTTTTCAATGCCATGCCTCCTCCTAGCCAAACAGTCTGTTTCCTGTGCCCTTAAGAATTTGGTTCCTTCTTATCCTTTAGAGCCCAGTTTAAAAGTTCCAGTCTCTGAGAAGCCTTTCCTGGAACTTAGAAGATAGCTCAACAGGTAAGGGACTTGTTTTGCATGCAAATAAAAGCCCGTTGTTGTCTTCTGTATTCTTAAATCCAGAATGGGGCCACATACCCATTAGATATTGAGTGGACCCAGGTCTCCTGAAACATGATCCAATTTAACTGGGATAGAGAAAAGATCATTAGAATGTTAAAGGAGCTTTGAGTTTTGTCAAGTCACAGATGATGCAATCCATAAAGCCCTCCCTTTTGGAGAAGGAAAGATAATTCCTCCTATGAGGCTGTTAAGAGAAAAAATAAATTATTTTTAACCACAGTCATACCAGTGCCTCTAGAAAGAAGGCACACTGGGAGACACTTCTGTGTCCCCAGTGTCCTTGTCCATAAATTAAAGAGGTGAATCAACAATATTATACTCTAGTTAGACCATTTTTAACTCTCTGGCGTTTATGAGTAATTGGAATGCTTCCCCTTGGTCATGTCCACTGGAAATGACACCTCCTCTTCCTATTTTCTTAGCTACTAGGTTCCTCTGGTTAATTCAGATGTTGAATTCCAAATTGAACATACATGGAAGGAGAGACAAGGCCTCCAATATGTAGGAGGGAGAGTTGGATGCTTCATAAATTATATTTAAAGGATGCATAGCTGGTTAGTAGGGTCCCCTACTTTATGACGACAGAAAAGCCAACCATGAACACCATCCAGCTGCTCCAGCAATACTTGAGTAGGAGCATATTCTGCTTCTTCAAGCCAGGGTCAAACGCTGGCATAATTCTTTCAGTGCTGCAAGGCCAAGAGCTCTATGTTATTTTTCTAGAGTTTGTCCTCACAAATACTCCCAAGGCTCTCCTAAAGGTGCTCATTAGTTCCAAGATTGGCCCTGTTTGCTCCCATTCAAACCAGGGCTTTCCAGGGCTTGGCATTCAAATATGGTTCTGGAGATGAAGGTTGTCACCTGTAGCTATGTAGATAGCTGTGCAAGCAAGAAGCCACATCTACAGCCAAGACATTTGACACACAAGGGAAAGAAAATTCCACAGTGACCTAAAGCCCCACACAGATGACTGTTCAGCAGCCCAGGCCTCTGTGTCCAGGAATGACAAAGGTCACTGCTTTCCATATATGGCCTACCAAGCCTTCTTTAAGTCTTCTGGCTGCAAGTGCCATGTAGACCACACCCACTCCCCATCTTCTCAAAGATCATGGGGGATCAGGTGGGTGAATGCTTTCAGGGTAAGCCCCAGATTTGGAACTGAACATGTTCTTTAGCCACAGAGAGGCCCAAGGCTCTGTGTCCAAAGGTTACTTCCTTCTTCATTTCTGGAGTGAGGGCTGGGAGTGAAGCTTCATGATGCATCTGTAGGTCTTTCTAGATATATAAGGAGGCTCGTACTTCACAGCAAATCACTCCTTTTCAAAGCCGAGGTCAAAGCCACCTTTTGCCTTCTCCCTAGTCTCTTGTTCTTCCTCTCCCTGACCCCTCTCTTCCTCTGCCCTCATGTGCTAGCCCGCACATCCATTTCCAGAATGATTGAAACTGGAACATCATTTCCTTCTGGAAGACTGGACCCTATTGTTAACAGGCTGTTCCTGCTCCTGAGATTAGACAACCCCAAAGAGCGCACCCCCACTTAATAATCTCCTGACCCGTGAGCTGGAGCTCACCCTTGGCCACTTGTAAAAGCACATTATTATAAATCTTGGAATATATAAGCCAGTGGTTCTCAACCTTCCTAATGCTGTGACCCTTTAATGCAGTTCCTCATGTTGGGGTGACCTCCAACCATAAAATTATTTTCATTGCTACTTCATAACTGTAATTTTGCTACTGTTATAAATGATATTCAGATGGTCTTAGGAGATCCCCGTAAAAAGGTTATTCAATGCTTCCCAAAGGGGTTGTGACCCAGAGGTTGAGAACCCCTGTCTTAGCCTGAAAAGAAAAGATCACTAGAAATTATTACAAAAAGAGGATTAAGTCTGGTTTTTTCTTTACATTATGCTAAATTGCACTGGAATGTGTTTCCAAAATTTGTCCAAGATAATAGGTGTTTCTTTTTAAGTGTGGTAATTCAAACATGATTTGCTGCACAATATGGTTCAGTGTGAAAACTTGTGGATAGCCTGCAAAGAAGTCAAGCAAGATGAAAATGACTCCTGAAAAAAAAAATCAAAAGAAGTGAGGCAAAAAAGCAAAGGAGCAGACCATGTGGGCAGAATAGTAGGTAGATCTTAGTGGTGTGGAGAGATTAGGAGGTGAGAGGTAGTCAGAAGACCAGGAGATGCCTTGATTACGTGCTTGTGACAGCTAGCTAGCATTCTTTTGAGAAAGGATTTCTCTGGATATCCTCAAAATGCTGATCCTCCAGCCTCAGCCTCTCCAGTGCATGGATTCAGGAATCCAACACTGGGCTTGACTTTCTTGCTGTTCTTCCTGGAAAATCCCCTCACTTTTTATTGTCCTGGGCTCCTTCCCCCCGCCCCCGTACTTTCTATTTGACATAATATTGTTGTCAAGGTTCACACATGCTGTACAGTTTATCATTACCCTGTTTTAATTAGCAAATGTCTCACTGTTTCAATGTATCACATGATGTTAATCCAGTCTTCAGTTGAAGGGAACGTAAGGTTTTTATCTGTTTAGAGACCATTTTACCAGTTTTTGTGTGACTAAAATTTTGGAGTTGAGTTTTGTTTGGTTGACTTTGTAAAGCAATTGGAATAAGACAATTCAGTGGTAATCACAGAAGATGGCAATACCAAGTTTGAATGATGGATAAAGCAGCTAGATGTGGTAAAAGAGGAATTAAGGAAGTTTTGTGATGCAAACAGATATACAAAGAACATTCCACACAGAGTTAGCATAATACACATGCTTCCAGACTCATGGGGAGCATTCTCTAAGACAGGTCATATGTTAAATAATTTAAAAGCTTGAATGCATTTAGAAGATTGAAGTCATGAAGGATATTTTCCAACTACAATAGGATGAAATCGGACCTCAAGGGTGGAATCTGCCAAATATGCAAATAAGAGGATACTAAAGGACACATTTAGATATCTAGAAGGTGTTAGAGCTCAAACCTGCAACAAAAGGTTGAGATGCCTACTTTAACATGTCAAAGTAGACGGCTACCAGGTTCTTCCAGCATCCCTCAGTGCATGCCTGTTACAGGGCCATGCTGGCTGGAACACTTCATCTTCTACCTACTATTTTTGTTACCTGGGCTTTTTGTCTACCCTTGACCTTCCTGGCCTCTTGGTCTAGCTCTCCCCTCTCCCTTATCCCTCTCCTCACATGGCCCAACTCAGTTTGGTCATGTTCACTCAGGACTCTCCCAGATGTTCCCGTATCTGACTCTCCCTTCTATCTTCAATAAACTCTTTTCTCCATCATACCTAAGAGCAGCCATGTTTCTTTCCTCTTTTGTTTCTTTTTATCATTCAGTAGGTCAATGAAAAATAAATGCAGAAGGTAGAAAAGCCTTAAAACATAATATATCAAACTTGGAAAATTTGGCAAACGCTATGACAGTCCACTTTACAAAACTAGAAAAAGACAAACAGACTAAAGTCATTAAAGTAGATTATAGTTTGGGTTTTTTTGTTTGTTTGTCTATTTGTTTTGTTTTGTTTTGTGTTTAAAGTTGACAGTAGCTAGTGGCAAGGATGTAGAGTAATTGTGAACTTTATATTTTGCTGTTGAGTGTGTTAGAACTGGTGCAGCCATTTTTTTTTTTTTAAAAGGGAAGTTCTTCAAAAGATTAGGCACAATCACCTAATGAGTCCACATACATCACACAAAGAGAACTGAAGACCTGATCATAGACTGGAGAGACACCTCAGCCATTAAGAGCACTTACTGTTCCTCCAGAGGACCTGAGTTCGGTTCCCAACACCTGTGTCAGGTGGCCACAACTGCTTATAACATCAGCTGAAGAGGACAGGAGACTATCTTTTGATCTTCATGAGTATCTGCACACTCGTCACATAATTCTCACACACACACACACACACACACACACATATCTATATAAACAAAAATAAATTAAAAAGAAAACCATGTCTACACACAAAAAAAGATATAGAAGTGTTGATAGCACAGTTTCTAAAATGTTGAAAACTCAGGACTGGATAGATGGTTCAGTGGTTAGGAACACTGACTGCTCTTCCAGAGGTCCTGAGTTCAATTCCCAGCAACCACATGGTGGCTCACAACCATCTGTAATGGGATCTGATGCCCTCTTCTGGTGTGTCTGAAGAGAGCAACTGTGTACTCATATACATTAAATAAATAAATAAATAAATAAATAAATAGGTCTTTTAAACAAAAGTTGAAATCTGTAAGGTTTCTTCAACTTAAAAAAAAGGATAATCATCATATGATATATTCATACAGTAGAACATTTGCCAATAAAAGTGGAATAATGATGGACTTGTACAACGTGTGAAACCTGACAATATTATGCTAAGTAGGTGATATTAGACAAAACTGTCATATATTATCACACTTATAAATTATGATCTAAAGCAGCAAACTCACATGGAATATCTGTCACTGTTTGCGAAATACAAATGGAAGAAATAATACAGAAGGATTGGTACTGAGATCAGGACTCCTTTTGGAAATGATTGAATGTTTCCAAATTAAATAGTTATGACTGAAAAAATATACAAGCACATTAAAACCTACACTAAAGGCTATACATTATGGAAAGACGCAATATTGTTCTAGTTTTTTGCTTGTTTGTCTCTATGATAAAACATTGGCTAAAATCAACTTGGGGAGGAGAGGCCTTATTTGCCATCATCAGGGAAGCCAGGTCAGAAGCTCAAGGCAGAAACTTAGAGGCACGGACTGAAGCAGAAGTCATAGAGCAATGTTAGCTTGTCCCTCTGTTCAGCTCAGCTGCTTTTCTTATACAACTCAAACCCTCTTAGCTAGGTATGGCACCTGCCCAAAGTGGTCTAGGGACCTTCCTACATCAATTAGCAATTAAGAGAATATATCACAGATGTGGCCACAGGCCAGTGTGACCTGGAAGTTCCTCAAATGAGAGTTCTTCTTACCAAGGGACCCTGAGTTATAGCAGTTGACAGCTGAAACAGACTGTGATGGTTATATTTTTAAAAATAACAAGGCAAGCTTGCCTTGATTATATCGTGGGCCCTAGAGAAGACCTACAACAGTGACTTTTCCTAACCAGTGTAATTTTTCTAAGTGCTTCCTGAGAATTTATTTTTATACCCATACAAAAAATGTAGAACTCAGTAAAGAGGCTTCTTTATGCAGAAGACAAATACCACCACAGAAGTCCACAACTGGTCAAAATGGAGAGAGCAATAGACTGTGGGTTTCCCGCCAAAAACTCATCCATCTCCAGTGCAAACTCTATACCTAGGTCTCAGGGAACAGAAAGCAGAAAGATTGTAAGAGCCAGAGGACAAAGAACTTTGCTGTGACATAGTGTCGTCTGTATATGACAGGAAAGCTGTACTCAAAAACTATCACAATATGGGTGCCCAAATGAGGTCTGCACAATGACAATGCCATTTGAAATGCCAATATGGATGGGAGAAATCTCACAAAGCCCCAACACTAGATGAAGAGCTATAGGTAATTGATGCCTGCCAAGAGACTAAGTTTTCTCCAGAGATAAGCCTCCTCATAGCTTATCCAACCCCTAAACACAGCCCTAAACACAAATACATATGAACATAACTAAATCAACTCAGAGGGTTATATAAATATGTGTATATACACATTTGTATAGACACCCACACACACACACACACACACATATACACACACACACACATGCACATTGTGTGTAGTTTTTGCTACCCTGCATTAAGCTCTGGGTGGACCATGCTACCAGCTACACCTAGGTTCCCCCAGATCTGTGGATGAAACACACACACACACACACACACACACACACACAAGCTTATTTTTATACTGCTTTTGTTCAATGGCCAGACTCTTCTAAACTTTCCTCAGCTATCGTGGCCTTTTTTTTACTCCCAGCTCAACATCTTAACTCTGCCCTCAGCTCAGTTATGTTTCTAACCTCCTGCCTATTACACCAGGCTCAATCCAGGGAGCAGCCAATGGCCACTCCACCCTAGATCTCACATGACTGGTAACTTTTTCTCCCTCCGAAGCATGGTGAATGTCTTTCTCTCCCTCTTCTGATAGCCTGTATGTGGGAAAACTGGAAGTCCTGCTTATTCCACCCAGCTCATTGGCCGTTAGCATCTTTATTGATGGATCAAGAACCAACTGGAGAACAAGACCTTCAGTGTTCATATGCAGATTCCCAATTAAGGCATCAGAACCACCCCCCCAAACACACACACATGTGAAATGCATATATTTTATACAAAGATGTCTGTGTTATATGGCAGACATTTCTAGAGGAGACATTACATACTCATCTTTACTCACCCAAGAAAGGGACCCCATGACAGACCAAAGTCACAGCTGCACCAGTGAGTAATTTGGTGAACTAATGGCTTTATTTGGCTTACTAATAGGTGAGGAGGTAATCCACAAGGAGCAGGGATAACTCAAAAACAGCTACATCCCAACATGGGTGATGACTCTAAAAACTGCGATGTTGGGGATCTGTGAGCAGCTTCCAGGTAGTATGAACTTCCACAGTACAAACTTCATGCCACAGTTTGACTGGTCAGAGTTTCTATCCTCAGTAATGGTTTGTTCCCTTTTATGCTGTTAAGGTTAGGCCCTGTTTTATTTTTGGTACACATTGCTGTGAAGAGACACCATGACCCAGTAAACTCTTATAAAGGACAATATTTAATTGGGCCTGGCTTACAGTTTCAGTGGTTCAGTATATTATTATCATGGAAGGAAGCATCGCAGTACCCAGGCAGACTTGGTGCTAGATCATGATCTGACTGGATCCAGGAAAGGCTGTCTCTTCCACATTGGGCAGAGGTTGAGCACTAGGAACCTTCAACGTCTACCCCCACAGTGATGTACTGCCTCCAAGAAAGCCTCACCCATTCCAACAAGGCCCCACCTCCTAATAGCAGCACCTTCCATGGGCCAAGCTTATTCAAACAACCACAGGCCCTCAAGAGTCTTCCAATATTTTTTGGTCTCTGGCAAGTATGACCCTTTATTTACATCCTGAGACTCCAAGCCTCTTCTTCTGGAGCAATTGTTTAAATTGAATGGAATTTTGGAATTAAATTAAAAATAGAATTGAGAAAAAATTGTAGAAGCATTAAAGATGTTAAAACATCAAAGCAATTTTGAACAAGGATGAAGCCAAAGGCATCACACTAACTCATGACTTCAAAATATACAAAACAAAATGAAACAAACAAACAACAACAAAATAGCCAGGCACAATGGTATATGCTTATAATTCCAGTTCTTGGAAAGCAGAGGCAGAAGGATCAGGAGATCAAAGCCAACATAAGCTAAGTTAGCCAGTTCAAAGGCCATCAGAATACATAAATGAGGCTCTGTCTCAAATAACCAAATACATAAGTGTGTGTGTGTGTGTGCGTGTGTGTGTACAAAAAAATCTATAATAACTCAATGGTACTATTTATTTTAAAAAGAAGACTTACAGTCTATTCGATACACCAATGAAAGAAAATAAAAATACCAGAAATTACCTCACCAATTTGCTGCCAATTGATTTCCAACAAAGGTATCAGGAAGGATACATAACAGGAAAAAGATAATTTTTTTTCAGCAAATAGGTCTGAAACGTGGAATGTCCACATGTAGAAGATGTAATCAGACTGTAAATTAATCTACATACAAAAATCACCCCAAAATTTAATTAGAGACTTACACTGAACCAGGAGTGGAGCTTTGGGTAGGAAAATATACCAGATGGAAAGACTAAAAAATGTTGATATTTATCTGGGCAATGATTTCTTTTGAAATGAGAGCAAAATACAAGAAAAAAAGCAAAAATAAACAAATAGGATTGCATCCTGCAGTAAAGTTTCTGCATACAGAATATAAACCTTCAAAAGAAGTAAAGAGACAAAGTACTATATGGAAGCAACTCTGCAAGCCACATGTCAAAGAGAGATTGGTATCCAGAAAGATGTAAAGACCCTGTGCCATTGAACAGCAAAAGTCAAAACTCCAAATGAAAAGTGAGCAAAAACTTACAGAAACATATATAAAAAGAAACGCAAATAACCAAGTATGTGAAAAAACTTATCAACATCATAATCATCAGAGATGCAAATGAGTTATCATTTTATATTCATTAAAGATAGAGATGCTATCAAAGATGTAAAGAATAGAAATTGATGCACACATAGAAAACTGTATAAAAGTTACTTAAAATATTAAAAATAAAACTACCACAGACTCAGTCATTCCATTATTGGATATGGTTCTAATAAAAACAAATACAGGCCCCTGCCTGATCCTTTTGGCTGGGGCAGACACATAGCTAGTCTGCTCCTGTGGAGAAACTGAATCCTGAGCCATCCTAGAGGAGCAACTGCATTCAGAGCAGCCGGTAAGAACCCCATCTCATTCCCTACGACCCAGAGTTACAACTGGGAGCCAGGGATGCTCAGGACCCACCAGCCACCCAAACCCCGCCCCTCAGGAATTCCACTTCCCTTCTGCCCCTGCCTGGTCCTTTTGGCTGGGGCAGACACAGAGCTGGTCTGCTCCTGTGGAGATACCGAATCCTGAGCCATCCTAGAGGTGCCACTGCACTCAGAGCAGCAGACACCTAGCTGGTTTGCACTTGTGGAGACATCATATCCTGGGCCATCCTAGAGGAACCACTGCACCCAGAGCAGAAGGATTTCCAGATCCCAGGGGTGGCCTGAGTCCCAGGAGTTCTTCCACCCAGGAGATTAGGATCATAAGACTACAGAGACATCTGGACTCTGAGGAGCTCTGACACAAGCAAGATAACTGGAAATACAGACTCCAGTCTTACACAGTGAGGGCAGGTAGCACTAGAGTTAACCAGATGGTGAAAGGCAAGCGCAAGAACATAAGCAACAGAAATCAAAGTTTCTTGGCATCATCAGTACCCAGTTCTCCCAATATAGCAAGCCCTGGACACCCCATTACACCGGAAAAGCAGGATTCAGAATTAAAATCACTTCTAATGATGATGATAGAGGATTTTAAGAAGGACATAAGTAACTCCCTTAAAGAAATACAGCAGAGTACAGATGAACAGGTAGAAGCCCTTAAAGAGGAAACACAGAAATCCCTTAAAGAACTGCAAGAAAACACAAAGAAGGAATTAAACAAAAACATTCAGGATCTGAAAATGGAAATAGAAACAATAAAGAAATCTCAAAAGGAGACAACCATGGAGATAGAAAACCTAGGAAAGAGATCAGGAGTCATAGACGCAAGCATCACCAACCGAATACAAGAGATAGAAGAGAGAATCTCATGTGCAGAAGACACCATGAAAATCATTGACACAGCTGTCAAAGAAAATGTAAAATGCAAAAAAACGCCTAACCCAAAACATCCAGGAAATCCAGGACACAATGAGATGACCAAACCTAAGGATAATAGGTATACATGAGAGTGAAGATTCCCAACTTAAAGGGCCAGTAAGTATCTTCAACAAAATTATTGGGGAAAACTTCCCTAACCTAAAGAACGAGATGCCCATAAACATACAAGAAGCCTACAGAACACTAAATAGACTAGACCAGAAAAGAAATACCTCCCGTCATATAATAATCAAAACATCAAATGCAGAAAACAAAGAAAAAATACTAAAAGCAGTAAGGGAAAAAGGTCAAGTAAATATAAAGGCAGACCTATAAGAATTAAACCAGACTTCTCATCAGAGACTATAAAAGCCAGAAGAGCCTGGACTGACATCATACAGACTCTAAGAGAACACAAATGCCAGCCCAGACTACTATACCCAGCAAAACTCTCAATCACTATAGATGGTGAAACCAAGATATTCCATGACAAAACCAAATTTCCACAATATCTTCCCACAAACCCAGCACTTCAAAGGATAATTGATGGAAAACACCAACACAAGGAGGGAAACTATAACCTAGAAAAATCAAGGAAGTAATCTTCCAACAACCCCAAAAGAAGATAGCTATAAAAACATAATTCTACCTCTAATAAAAAAAATAACAGGAAGCCACAATCATTTTTCCTTAATATCTCTTAACATCAGTGGACTCAATTCCCCCAATAAAAAGACACAGACTATCAGACTGGATACACAAACAGGACCCAGAATTTTGCTGCATACAAGGAAATGCACCTCAATGACAAAGACAGACACTACCTCAGAATAAAAGGATGAAAAACAATTTTCCAAGTAAATGGTCCCAAGAAACAAGCTGGAGTAGCCATTCTAATATCAAACAAAATCGACTTTCAACCAAAAGTAATCAAAACAGATAAGGAAGGACACTTCATACTCATCAAAGGAAAAATCTACCAAGGTTAACTCTCAATTCTGAACATCTATGCTCCAAATGCAAGTGCACCTACATACATAAAAGAAACTTTACTAAAGCTCAAATCACACATTACACCTCACACAATAATAGTGGGGGATTTCAACACTTCACTCTCAGCAATGGACAGATCATGGAAACAGAAACTAAACCGAGACACTGAAATTAACAGAAGTTATGAACCAAATGGATTTAACAGATATTTATAGAACATTTCATCCTAAAACAAAAGAATATACCTTTTTCTCAGCACCTCATTGTGCCTTCTCCAAAATAGACCATATAATTGGTCACAATACAGACCTCAACAGATACAAAAATATTGAAATAATTCGGTTCACCCTATCAGATCACTACAGACTAAGGCTGGTCTTCAATAATGACAAAAACAATAGAAAGCCCACATTCATGTGGAAACTTAACAATGCTCTACTCACTGATGACTTGGTCAAGGAAGAAATAAAGAAATTAAATACTTTTTAGAATTAAATGAAAATGAAGGGTCTTCATACCAAAACTTATGGGACATGATGAAAACAATGCTAAGAGGAAAACTCATAGCTCCAAGTGCCTACAAAAAGAAACTGGAGAGAGCACACACTGGCAACTTGACAGCACAACTAAAAGCTCTAGAACAAAAAGAAGCAAATACACCCAAGAGGAGTAGAACACAGGAAATAATCAAACTCAGGGCTAAAATCAACCAAATGGAAACAGAAAGAACAATACAAAATATCAACAAAACCAGGAGCTGGTTCTTTGAGAAAATCAACAAGATAGATAAACCCTTAGCCAGATTAACCAGAGGGCACAGAGACAGTATCCAAATTAATAAAATCAGAAATGAAAAGGGAGACATAACAACAGAAATTGAAGAATGAAGAAATTCAAAAAATCATCAGATACTACAAAGGCCTATACTCAACAAAACTGGAAATTCGGGATGAAATGGACAACTTCCTAGACAGATACCAGGTACCGAAGTTAAACCAGGAGCAGATAAACCATCTAAACAGTCCCATAACCCCTAAGGAAATAACAGCAGTCATTAAAAGTCTCCCCACCAAAAAAAGCCCATGACCAGATGGTTTTAGTGCAGAATTCTATCAGACCTTCAAGGAAGACCTAATACCAATTCTCTTCAAACTATTCCACAAAATAGAAACAGAAGGAACACTACCCAATTCGTTCTATGAAGCTACAATCACGCTCATACCTAAACCTTACAGAGACTCAACAAAGAAAGAGAACTTCAGACCAACCTCCCTATGAACATCGATGCAAAAATACTCAATAAAATTCTAGCAAACCGAATCCAAGAACACATCAAAACAATCATCCATCATGATCAAGTAGGTTTTATCCCAGGAATGCAGGAATGGTTCAATATTCGGAAATCCATCAATGTAATCCACTATATAAACAAACTCAAGGAAAAAAACCACATGATCATCTCACTAGATGCTGGGAAAGCATTTGACAAAATTCAACATCCCTTCATGGTAAAAGTCCTGGAAAGATCAGGAATTCAAGGCCCATACCTAAACATAGTAAAAGCAATTTACAGCAAACCAGTAGTCAACATCAAACTAAATGGAGAGAAACTTGAAGCAATCCCACTAAGATCAGGGACTAGACAAGGTTGCCCACTCTCCCCCTACCTATTCAATATAGTACTGGAAGTCCTAGCCAGAGCAATTAGACAGCAAAAAGAAGTCAAAGGGATAGGTGGGAGAATAGATCCTTGGTCTCATGAAGGCTGGACGCCCCAGTGGGTGGGAATTTGAGGGTGGGGAGGTGGGAGTGGGGGAGTAGGTAGGGGTACATCAGCAGAGAAGCAGGAGGAGGGGTGAAGGGATAGGGGGTTCCTGGGTGGGTGGGGGATAGGGTAAGGGGATAACATATGAAATGTAAATAAAACATGCAATAAAAAAAAAGTAGACATAGGTATGAAAGGCTAAGGCAGTCACTGAAGCAGACACAGAAGAGAGGATGTTATGCTAAAGCAAGCACGTGAAAGAACACATGATGAAGGATTCTTTGAAACAACACGAGTGTATTAATCTGCCTTAAATTGCATTGTTAAACTGCATTTGTTGGGACTCCATAGGGAGAAACGCACCAAAAAACTTTTCATGTGGTGTACTGAAGTTTATTGTCGCTTCTGGTGATGTGGGCTGATTGAATCCATGTGCTGAGGCAAGACCCATGTGAGGCAAGGCACGGACACGTGATGTTTGGAGGGTATAAATAGCACTCCACAGAGTGACAGAGACAGAGGTTGGTTTGCTGGTACAGCTAGCTGTGCAAGCTTGTGGGTCTCAAGTCTTTGCTGATCTTTACTTTCCTGAGAGAGGCACAGTTGAGAACTTCTCCTGGTGCTCCTGTTGGCCCCTCCTGCTGAGTTGAGCCAGGGTGGAGGCCTGGCTGTCTCTGCTAGGTCATATCACCACCATCACTAATCCAACTCTACGGAACTGGACTGCTGATGTATTCGTGAGGTGTTTGTCAGTGGATCGAGCTACTGCCTGCTAACCTGTGAACTGAACTGATTTCCAGACAACACAGACAGGAGTTGCTTCAAAGAAGCTTTCTAAACAGGTCCATTTTCCCCATATTCTTTATTTTTCACTATCTCTGGTGAGTGGTGGGCTACAAGGGAGGTTAAAGCATTTAATAACAATCATTAAGAATAAGGTTTGAAAAGGTTAAAGTTCCAGGAGAGAGGGCAGTGGATGGCAGAAAAGTCAGCTTCAGATCCAGTACAGAGCTAGAGATAACAAACTTAGCTGTTGTTCCAAGAGGACAGATAGAGAAGGTAAAACTGTTACCCAGTTACCAAGAAGGAAACAAAGCCATTCAAGCATTTGTTCAGTCGTTCCCTGCTGATGAGTTGCTTAGGGAAATGATGTAGGCAAGCCACGAAAAGGAAGGGTTACTGTAGCATGCCTCAGCTTTCCACAGAGGACACATGGCTAAACCAACCACGAAATGATATCACTTGCTAAGTTTTCTCTGTGCTCTTGATGCCAAAATGGACCCAGTCTTAACAGAGTCTGATACAGCATGCTAACCACAAAGCCCTCTGTAATATAAATGTATGACTCTCCTATAATGGAGCCCCATAAATGGTTTCATATTTTGTATTCTTTCACAGCTTTTTTCACTTAAGACAATTTCAAAAAAGTCAAATTAGATTCTATGAGGTATGAAACAAGAAAAATTTTCTTATAGCCATTTTATAGAACTTATTAAGTTGTGTACAGAGACACTGAAAGGTTTGGCTACAGGTATTTCCAAAAATAAGACCCAGAAACAGGTATCTTCAGACCTCCATTCTGTGCTTTTTCTTTCCAGAGAATACCTATGTGGCTCTCCAGAAAGCTTCTGAATAAAAAGCCCAGCATGCCAACAACAACAACAACAACAACAACAACAACAACATATGTGCACCTCCAGTTTCAATGCAGAATTCTACATAATGACCAAGATTTGGATTCATCCTCAGCAAACCTATGAATCCATCAATAGAAGAACAGATAAAGAAACACACAGAGATGAATATTTCCCAGCCATAAAAGAAAGACAGTGGAGAATCATGAGTAAGCTAAACAGTGAGACCTTTGTTTAACAATAGAGATGGGGCAGGGAGGTAAGAATGGACTTAGAAAACATTATTTAGGTAAAATAATCCAGGCACAGAAAGACAAAATATTTCCTGATTTCATTCACATGTGGAACTTAAAAAAACTATTAAAAAACAAAACTTGAACTTAGAAGAGAAGAAATAAGAATGATGATTGTCTGGGTAGGGTGGGCTGGGAAATGGAAAATGTTGATCAAACCCTACAAAGTTTCAATGATGCTGAATGAATTTCTTAGTTACTTTCCCATGGCTGTGGCAGACTATCTGATGGAAATAGCTTACACTTTCATCACAGGGAGGAAGCTGTGGCAGTATCCCTGGGGGTAAAAGCTTGAAGGAGTACCCCAGACCTGGATAATCAAGAAGGGGAGAACGCAAAACACAGGGAGGAGCAGGTAAGGCACTCAAGTCCCACTCCAGAAGCCCACCCCCACTAGCTGAGACAGACATCCCAAAGCTCCCTTGGTCTCCCCAAACAGCACCACCAGCTAGAGAGCCAACATCAAAAGACGGGAGCCTGTGTGGGACATTTCATGCTCAAACCACAGCAATCAATATTAGGGAAATACACAGTGTGGTGATTATAATTAATAATGATTTATTATATATTTGAATCTGCTAACAGGTAGATTATAAATGTTTTCACCATGTGTGTGCGCCCGCATTCTGAACCTTAAATACATGCAATTTAATTTACCGATTAGATCCTCCTAAAGTTGGAAAGAACCAGAAACAACACAGAACACAGGAACAGAGGTAACTGCTTTCCAGATGTTCATGCAGGGTCGGGTGAAGGTTCATCAGGGGACTCCATACAGCTCAGGGGAACAGCAACCTTGAGAACAGGTAAACAGAACTTGTCCAAACTAGAAGGGCTTAAACTTGCCTCCCAAGGGCAAGACCAATAATTTTCTGTGAACAAAAACAAACAAACAAACAAACAAAAAACAACCAAACAACCAAACAAAAAACCCAAAACCAAAACAAAACTAAGAAGAGCCATTTCCTACAAAAATTGTACTGAACAAAAATTTGCACATATTTGTGGGAAGACTATTCTCTAATATAAAGTTATATCTGCACAAAAGTTCAGGAGCATTGGAAATTATAATAAAGAAAACAAAAGTGAAATTTGCGCTCGTTATTTTTCCTCTAACAGCTTTCTGGCTGGAGGTTCAAACAGAGCTGCCCAAGAAAAGTGCACAGCAGCCGACAAGGAGAAGCTTAGGAAAAGAGATCCAGAGATGTATTTGCAAACTCTGACTGGCCAAGAGTCCCAAGTGTAGTTTTCCTCATAGCCTAAGAGATAATTTTGTGTTGTGGTGTTGGGAAAATGGAGTGCCTGTACTACTTTTTCGATCTAATTAAATACAAATGTCAAAGAGTATGGAATGCATAGAACAGCGGCGAGAACTCTGAAAATTTAATAAGAGCAACAAGATTAGGGGAGAAGAATGGAATTTAAAGTATGATCATTCCAGCACCCCACCTCCACTCCTGAGACCTAAATGCTAGCTAGCACTTGGATCAAGGCAGACAGGACTTTTACAGCAGCCCAGGCTGGAAAGGGGGATTTGAAATGCTGAGAGAATGCACAGCTACCCGCTAGCCCTTTCACCCCTGAGTTCCCTTGTTCCACAGTCTGAAAGAAATACTTGGGGGTGGGGTGGGGTGGGATAACAAGCAGAAGCTGCAACAAAAGATAACTTGAAGGCAATCTCTAAGAAAGGAAACCTTCAAGTAAAGAACCCTGCGTCTTCCCCTCCTCCACCCTCCTACCACTTGACCCCAGATGTGGATGCAATTATAGAAGTTTATGGAAAAGTAGGTTAAATAAAGTCCCAGCTTTCTGGCTATGGGAGCCAGAGCTGCCCCAGAAAATCAGAAAGTGCCAGAAAGAGAGAATGTCAGAAAAAAAACTCTAGAATTTTGTTTAAAAACTCTCAGCTTTTCTGTAACTGCACATGTCTGAATCTGCTCATAATAAGCAAACAGAAAACCTCAAGGAAGATATGAACAGTTGAATGATTGGCCAGGTTCCAGAAATAACACCAGTACAGGGATCGTACACTAGAAATCCAGCTGACATTGGAACCACAGATCAGGAGGGCTGGACTAGAACTTGTAGCCCAAACCTAATCCAGTCAATTGACTGTGACAACGAACATATTCAAATGTCCACAGGATTTATAAAAAGACCTAATATCATTCAAAATACCTAAATCAGGGGCTGGAGAGATGGCTCTGTGGTTAAGAGCACTTGCTACCTTCACCGAGGACCAGAGTTCAGTTCCTAGCATCCACACCAGGTTCTACAGGGGGTCCAAAGCACTCTTCTGATTTTATGAACACCTGTACAACATGTGCAAACACACATTCTTGTGTGTGCATACATATGTGCACATGTGTGCACGAGCATGCATACATACACACACACACACATTTTAAATGTATAAAATACAAACCAAAATTACATGTCATAGAAAGATCTAGGAAATCCTTGAAAAGAAAGTCAGTGGGCACCAACATCAAGATGACAGCAATTTACATTATTGCTGAAGATGCAAAAGGTAATTTCTGTACAGATGCTAACATACAAAAGATAAAAGTGACAGTTTAAGGGTTAAAATACATAATAGCAAAAGTTCATTGGAGGAATAGATAAAATTCTGATGGACAGAAACACACACACAAATACACACACACACACACACACACACACACACAAAATCATTTTCTTGCCTCTGACAACAAAGTAGACCTTCTAGCTCACTAGGGAATCCATTCTTCCTTTGACCCAAACACTTCAACTAGCTTGAGGCTCATGGCTGTCTGCTGAGGCTCGTAGGATTTTCATGGAATCAAATCCAAGAGCCACAGCGATCAGGATAGCCTGTCATTTTAGAAGATGAGCTGGAAGCCCTATGCTGAGTGTCATGGTCAGATCAGTTTCTGGCAAGCTTCTCTAAGCTTACTCCCTATGCTGAGTCCCTGTGTTCCTGGAACTCCATTGCACACAGCAGACACACCCTTGGCCTTTACCCAGTTGTCTACAGAACCCAGGATCCTCCCACGCGCCTTGCTCTCAGGATCCTAATCATTTCCTCTAGCATAGTCACGCTGACTTTGAGCTCCCAGCCTAGGCTTATAGTCATATCAGACCTCCCTTTCTTAAACAGGTAAATCAGCCTTCACATCTCAGATAGACCCAGCTTCGACTTCACTTTCTCCAATGAATTGCTGTGACTTGAATTATGTGTGTGTGTTCAGCTTCCTCTGCACAATTGCCTCTTCAGTGCCTCTCCCTTCATGCTTCCCTGGGCCTATTACTCATCCTCCTACCTCTGTCCTGTCAGCAGTCCTGAGAGTGCCACTCTCCATTCAACCTCATTGCAGAATAGACCAAAGGCTCTAAAACACATTCCTCTGTATGCCCTGATATTTCCATCCTGTCTCTTTAGACTTCCATCCTATAGGCAAATCCACCTGCTATAAAAGGCCAACTGCTGGACCAGTGTTATCCATTCATATCTTCCCATTTTACAAGAAGGAAATTGGTGAATGGATGAGAAATTGTGATGTTTAGGGGCAAGGGTTTAATGACTTTCCCAATGATGCATGGTTAGTAGGGGACATAGTTTAGATTTGGACAAATGTCTATGTGATCCCCATATTCCACAGCCTTTCCATTACAGCCATTCCTCCTCAGCATCAGTTACATGTACCTAATTAAATTTCAAATAATAATAATATTCAAAAGCTGATGCACTCACACCAGCTGGTAGCTTCTAGAAGCCTCTGTACAGCATTCAGTCTGCACAGAGATGGTCCCCTTACTAAAGAATACATTACAGTATTGAATTCTGAAGTAAGAAAATATGACAGATCATCCTTATTGCTATAACTGGGAGGCCCAGTGTTCAGGAGGCATCTACACTTCCCTGTGATCTCCAGAAGATCCACTCGCTGTCTTAAGAGATGCTGCCTGGCTTGAGTACAGTGCGGGATTCCACTCAGCAGCTGCCTATCTTGAGCTTAAAACCCCAAGAGGAGATTAAGTGCCTTGTGGGAACTCTCTTAGGATGAATCAATGCTTCCAGTCATGTCCTATTGCTTCCATTCCATGTGATGTCAAAACCATGTCTCTACAGTGAGCATGGTGATCCAGGTCTTTATTTCCAGCACTTGGGAGACTGAGGCAGGCAGATCTATGAGTTTGAGGATAGCTTGATCTACAAAGGGTTTTCCAGGCCAGAAAAGACTACATAATGAGATCCTGTCTACTCCCCTCATAAAATAATTTACTGTATAATAATAATAATAATAATAATATAGTAATAATAGGTCTTCATCATCACCAGGATCCTCTTCTTGTTCTCTTTCCCTCTTTCCTTCCACAGATGCTTCCCTCCATTCCTACTAGATACACATTCTTCACAGCTTTCTCTGTGTCCCTTAAAATTCACCACCATTAGCACATTGCCCTTCTCCTCAGTGGTTCATGTCCTTTACTTTGTTGTTCTAACTGTGACACTTCTTGCTTCAATCTTTTATGTGGCAGTCACTTCCTCCTGCCTTCTATGTGTCTAAGGATCCAGCAACGAGTAGGCATTCCACTTGCCTTCCTTGTGAAATCCAAGTAACAGTTGGGTGAGAATTCTATCCTATGACCATGCAGCTGACATGCCTACCTGCACCTAACATCCATTTGACTTTCTTGTCTCCACAGGTGTACCAAAGCACTGGCAGGACTACCTATCCTCCCACCAGCTCCCAGTTCTTTCTCTTACACATTCATAGGGACTTTTCAAGCAAAGCATTCTTCTCTCTATTACACTAGAGTGTCTCTTTTCTATGCTCTAGAATTTCCTTTATTTGAAAAAGATATTCCCCTGAGCCCAGGCTATACCTTCCAGTAACACCCCCATTTCACAACAGAACGACTGAATTATTTGAAGTTATGGCCTCAGCACATTTTCTTTAACAAATTATCACTTCTCCTTTCTACTTCAGTCCATGGTCAGGAGCCATTACAGTGTTGTCAAATCTAACGGAGTCTTTCCAGCTCTTACCTTCCTTGAGTAAGGAAAGCATAGTGACATACACATGTAAGCCTAGCCTTCTTGAGATGGAGGCCAGAAAATATGTTTACAGCATTTTTAAAAGATACCCAATCTAAGAAAGATCCAGGAAACAAACAAGGAGTTTGTTCACTGCCAATGGACATTGTGGTTGGGTGGCTGAGATGCTCTTCCTCCCCTGTATTCTGGGGTGGACATATATGGCTTGCTGGGCAGAACACAGAGGAACTGACTACCTGTGATTCCAGAAGGCTAAATTCAAAAGTCCTCAAAGCTTCCTTCTAAAGCTCTAAGGCATCATGTTGGAGAGACCTCTGTTTTGGAGATGAGACAGAGCCCCAGGTGTCCAAGAAGAGAATATGAACTGTCAGGCCAGCTCACAGCCATCCACAGCATCTAAGCTGTGGATCTCGATCCCCTGTCAGCTGCCCTGTACAGCAGAAGCCTAATTATTTCCCACTGGGCTGTGGCCAAAGTGCAGTCACTAGGAAAACTAGGAAAGTGGTTGTGTGTTGTCTTTAACTACTGCATTTTGAGGTAGTTCACTAAGAAACAAAAACAGGAGAAAATTACTGTCACTAGTATGTAATGTAATCTGGTAATACTACTAAAACAAACAAGACAATAATACAAACCCTTCAAAGCATCAATATGTAAAGCATTAGAGTACATACAAAAATATACTGCATTGCATTTGTAGAAAAGGAAGCTAGAGGCCTCTAGAGAATTCTCACTAGAGAAGATTGAATACAGTATGGTGCCCCACATGGTAAAGAAAGGCTCAAGTGATATCAGCTGTCTGAGAGGGATTTCATAAGTGATTCAGAAAAAGAAGATGCAGCGAAATATGTAAAACATGATCTTTTTTTTGTAAAGCAAAGAATGAAGGAAAAGGTCACCACACACATCTGCATGCCATATTTCGTTAAATCTCAGGCTGCGAGGCATATGGCAGTTTCAGAGATGTTAAAATGGGAAAATAATTACATCTTGGATTTGATGTAATACACCATGTATGCATATCTTATGGGCTGAACGAGGGAAGAAAGCACACTAGCATACTGATACAGCTCAGAGAGCATTATGTTTAGAGTTTAGGATGGAAGGTAAAGATGGAAAAAGACCGAACTTCACAACACAAAAATGTAATGTGTCTATAAAACGCACACATTTAAAAAGAAATTAGACCGAATAAGAAATAGGTATCTCTGATTAACTTGAAGGAATGCCTGTGTGTGTGTGTGTGTGTGTGTGTGTGTGTGTGTGTGTGTGTGTGCGCGCGTCCGTGTGTTGGGGAGATGTTGTCATTAGAGGTAGGGAGATAGCTTAGTGGTTATGAGTGCTTGCTGAACAAGTATGAAGAGCTGAGTTCAGATATCCAACACCCACATAAAAAGTTGGCGATGGCCTCATGTGTCTGTAATTCTGGGGTAGTGGCTGACAGATCCCAGATACTTGCTGGTTAGTCAGTTTAGCCAATCAGTGAACTCTGGGTTCCACAAGAGGTTTTCCACTGGTTTAATTCCAGGAATGAGCATGTGCATGCATGGATGAGTGCATGCATGTGTGCATGTGTGTGTGTGTGTGTGTGTGTGTGTGCGCACACACACACACTTTTTAAAAAGTGGTCAAATCAAAGTCAAATTAAAATATGAATCTACTTGGGCAAAACCCCAAATACACAAAACACTTACATGTGCTCATAGCTTTATGATCATGGGAAAGATTGTAAGAAAAATACACTTGAGACTGGGCATGGTTATTCTTTATATTGTCTTAACTGTTCCAAGAATTATTACTTTATGATTTAAAAAATCTGAATAAGATTAAAGTTGACAAAACTTGAGATAAATGAATATATCGTGTCACCTCAACACTGAAACCCCTTTGTCTATAACATCATCAGCATTTCAATTCTACAGTAAGTCACCTGTTGGTTCTTTTGGTGATCCATGGCAAAGTCTACCCAGGCTGTCCACCAAAATTATCTGTCTCACTCTATCTTCAAAATTCTTACCATCTTAGTTATTCAGTTCCAACATTAAAGACTAGTTGCCCATGCAAAAATTCAAGGCTTTACTCAGATCTTACCATTGAAGAAATTAGTACAGTGTTACTGTCAAGAAGAGACTCAGGTACAGCTACGTCTGTCCAACTAATCTTTTCGTCTCCATCATGGGAGGTTAGCAAAAACCCACCACATCAGAGTCATTAGAATAAACTGACTGCTCTGTGTGGCCTTCAGCTACATATCCTAGGACAGTATTCTCTCTCTCTGAGGCTCAGTTGTTTCATTAATGAAAGGAGGAAATGCCAGCTGTGCAGATTTCAGACATTTATCTTAAGCTCAAATGAGAAGATGTAAAGACGATCAATCAGTTGCTGAGCAATATGTGAAAATATCAACTAGACCAGACACATTGAACCGAGGACGCAGGAGACAGGAGTGAGAATCTGCAACTCAGGTTTTTTTCCCCTGACCACTCTCTTCTGGGGGATTATTGTGACTTCAGGTCATACTTTGTGATATTTTGCCATAAAACAGGAGAGTAGGGTTCATGACTGTTTTTTTTTTTAGTAATTTATTTCTAATACAAGAAATAAATTCTCAAACCCGTGAACTTATTATGCAAGTTGAATAACTTTATGGATTTGCATTTCATTTTAGGAAAAGAAAAAATCTTTAATCATCCACATAAGCTGGATGTTATTTTAGCCGAATGTGCTTCACACCTATAAACACACAGAGAATATATTTTGTACTAAATGATAATGAAAAAGGATTTCAAGGTCCGGATAACAAATGAAGATAAATGTGTCTGTGATTCTTTTTCCATAAAAGTACACAATCTCCATTTATCTTCTGGGCTGACATCTATTCCTTTAAAAATATTTCCTTTATTAGATGCATTTTAGTGTCTGACTGTGCCTCTCCATGATTTTTACATCTATTATAAACTGCCGAGCCCCCAAATCTCTCAGCTGAGACTTTGTTCTGCTGACTTCCTGTGTTCCTGCCGCTGATGGATGGCTCTCTTTCTAATGGAGCTGCCAAAGGAGCAAACAGCACAAATTGTGCTTTGCCCCTATTATGACTATGGTCCAATAGAATTCTTGTCAAATGCTATAATTCACATCTGCCTCTGCGCACTGAAATGTATGATTTACCTTATAATAGTGTGTTCCAAAATAAATACAAACAAAATGCAATTGCGTTCACGCTAGCTTCTGAGTCTCGCGTTTTGTGAGTTTACACACAGTGCAACTTCCTTTGTGAGAACGGTTTCAATCTCACCTATCACTGATCTATTCCAAGAAGATGCAATGGGCCCACAAGAAATCTCTGTGATAATTAACACTTGACACATCAACTTGAGTAGACCATGGTGCATCCAGAGGCTGGGTTACGCACAATTCTGCATATTTTGGATGAGGTAAGCATTTGAGCTGCTGATCTGAGTAGAGGCACCATGTCCTTCATGATGCAGGCAGGCTGGACACAACAACTGAAGACCTGAGCAGCACACAAATACCAAATGAAAATGATGTCATCTGTTGGAGCCATGCAAATACAATATCAGCTTCTCACATCTGCAGACTAGATCTCTACCTTTTGCCTTCCTCATTCATAGGCCAGTGGGTTAGGGCTACAAACTTGTATGTCCAGCTTTGCATGGTCCTCAGCATGCGCATGCAACCTTAGCACTACTCAATCTCCAGAAACATGCGCCAGAGATTCCTTATTCATGACACAAACCGGGAAGCAGAACTTGAAGGTTGGAATGGGAAGCTGATACAGCCTCCCAAGGTGTGGTTCTAGTGACCAGCTTCCACCACCTAGGTGACAAATTCCCAGTTTCTGCAGACTCCTAAACAGGGCTTCCAGCTGGAGATTAGATTCAAATACACAAGGACTGGCAGTGGGGACATGCCATGTTCAACCCATAGCAATGTCTAGAAAGTGACCATTTTTATACTTCCATGAACAAGAAAAGCATTTGGGGAATTTTTCTTCTCTCTCTCTCTTTTTTTAAGGGATTCAGCCCTAATAGTCAGACCTATAGTTACTCTGTGGGTGGTCAGGACCACACTTTTAAATATTTCTGGCTGAGTTTGGGGGTTCAAACTAAATGCTATTACTTGGGGGGAAAGGCCTCACTTAGATAAGTGTAAAACCCTGGTTCTCAAACTGTAGTCAGAATTACCTAAGTATTGCACTCCCTCCTTGGGGTGTTTAATTCAGCATGTTTGAGGTAGGATCCAATAATCCCCCCTTCCACCTAGCTCTTATGTATTTTCCTTGTATTGATCAAGACCTAGAACTACCAGGTCAGGATGCATTCTTTGATTTCAGTACGCCCTTTTGAATCTTCTTTCATTTCAAATTTCTATCCTTCTGTAGGGCCAGCTTCTTCATAATCCCTAGCTGACTCATCCTTCCATCCTCTCATCCCTCCATCTGACCATCTGTCCATTTGTTCATCCATTCCTCTCTCCATCTCTTCATCCTTTCATCCATCTCTCCTAAAGCACCGGTTTCGTATGCATG
Organism: Grammomys surdaster; assembly: GCF_004785775.1. Lineage (NCBI taxonomy): Eukaryota > Metazoa > Chordata > Mammalia > Rodentia > Muridae > Grammomys > Grammomys surdaster. The sequence goes on along the minus strand of NW_021604601.1, from coordinate 2,148,995 downwards.
ACTCACACTTCCCTCCCTCCATCACTTCATCCCTCCATCCACCCATCTCTCCTAAAGCATTGGTTTCCTGTACAGGATCCACATGACTAGATTCTGACTTCTTAAAAGAGTACTGGGGTAAGAGCAAAGATTTTGGTCTGGTTTTGTTCTTTCCAGATTTCCAAACACTCGAACCTTACCCATCCCAAATCCACTGATGGCTCAGGAGCTGCATAAGATGTCTGTGTATGTACCCATACCCTCTACTCAAAGTTCCCTTACCTCTTCCTGAGACAAAAACCAAGAAGACCTCATCCTCTGTAGGGGTATTTGGCTGGGGTTGGAGCAATGTTATAGAGGAGAGGCTCCACATCCCTGCCTCTATCATAAGAGTTATTGGCAATTGAAAATGTGCTAAGTGAGGAAGAGTCACTCACCTTTTGGAATATGGCCATTGATAGGTTGCTTATACCCAATGGATGGCCACACACTCATGCATGTATGGCCAGCACTAACTGGACTCAGGGACTTATTAATAGAAAATATGTTTTAAAAGAAGAGAAGATGAAATTGGAGGCACTAGGGAGAGTTGATGGAGGGTGGTTATGCATAGATATAAAAATATGCATTGTATAAATGTTTAAAAGTTTCAGAGAATAAAAATAATTATTAAAAATTTAAAGAAACTATTAGACACTCTCCCTCTCCTTTCCCCTTCTCATCCCCTCCCCCTCCCTCTTTCTTTGACACAAATATAGGCCAGATCAGATCAGATTAAAACTAGATAAATGCAGGTTAATTAGGCACTGCTCCCAGAAGGTCTCAAGGAAGGGAGCTGAGGAAGTCCAGTGCAGGGCTAAGGTGGGAGGTCTTATAGACTTTGGGAGAGGGATGATGATATGTTAGACAGGAGCTGGGACTGTGCTCAAGTATGGCCAAAAGCTAAGCCTCTGGGTTTGCAATTAGGCGGGTTGGCCTTGTCAGAAAGGAGGTTTGCATCAGCTGCCAAAAATTAGAAACTGGGCGTTTGGCACCATTAGTTAGTTCAGTTTTCTTAGAGCAGGCAGGGCTAGGTGAAGGAGGGCAGATGTGGTTTCCCAGCTTGTGTAGGTGCAAGCAAAGGTTCCAGCCAAACATATTCATTTTTATGTTAGTTCCTTCTTGTAAGCCTCCTTTAGTGTTTACTTCTCTTCCTAATACGCTTAGCTGAATAAGAGAGAGGAGATGACTTGGGCTGCTGATTGACAGCTGTCAGACTCTTCCTTTCTGCCCAGTGGCCTTGGGTCAACGCTGTCAACTGAGTGACCCTTCCCTTGTCACTCAGCTCCACTCCTAGAGTGTCACCTTGCTGCTTTGAACATGCCATAGCTCCTCTGAGGCAACTACACTCTAACTATAGAGATCACTGTGACCACACTTCTGCTGTATCGACAACTCCCACTTCAGAAAACCTTGCTGTAGTCAAAACTGGTGTTAGCAACTCAGATCCGATTGTAAAGATTCAACCTGAGAAAGACAATCCTCTCTAAACTCCAGATGACCCTCCTTACCCTGTAGCTATTCTCATTCAGTGAAGTCACCAGTGCAGAGACTCAACCAAAGGACAATGATGAGTAAAACTGGACTGTTTGTAACGCTTTGATTGATAGAAATATAAAGAACCAGGCCTTCTTTTTAGCTATTTCTCAGGGTAGATTTGGGCGACTTCTCTCCTGTGTACCCCCTCATCCATTGGCATTGGGACATCCAGCTCCAACATCGGCTTCTTCAGAGTGATGTGGTCTCCTTACAATCTTTCATAGGTAAAATAAATGGAGTGAAAAGCAGCCAAAACCCCCAGGGCTTCCAACCCTGGCTTTGTCAGTGGCACTGGGAAGGAGCCTGAAGAGCTTTAGAAAACCACTTAGAGCTAAGGGATTCTGATATTCGAAGTTCTGAGCTATAGGCTGATGCTGAAGAGCTTCAGAGAGTATCAGAGGACAGAAATGAAAGGACACTGAGTTTATCGATCACGGCAGAAGCATGGAGAAGGCCAGGCAGTAAAGTAGCTGAATTGGAATGTGAGAGTCCATAAAGAGCTGAAAGCAGAGGTCAAGACTGTGAAGAGCTAAGTCCTGGATGACTAGAAGAATCCTGATGAGCCACCACCAGTTACATATCTCAGGCTCAAAGGTTTTAACTGTAGCCACTGAATTTTGTCCCTCTAAGCCCAGTGCAATAGACTTTTTTGGGCATATATAACAATAAGCTGGAACCTTGAATCAAAAAGCATCTCCCTCTCAAGGCCTCAAGGTCTAAGCCTCTGAGTTTAGGGGTCCAAGCTTGTAAGTCTCTGGAATTCAGAGCTGTCAACACTAAGGGTACATCCCTGACTGTCTGAAATTTCTTTCTAGAGAGAGCTAAATAATCCATGGAATGAATCCAGCACACAGAAACATTCTGGTGAGGACAGAGGACTGACTCTGGGCAAAGGATGCTTGCTTTATTTTCCCATTGCTTCAGGAAGTCTCTTGGAAGTGGTCCCCTGCTAGATAGCTAGCTTTAGCTCTGATGTCCATTTTCCACCCAACCTTAAGAGTTGTGCTTGCTTTCACAACTAGGACCCTAACTTCCCTTCACACAGGAACCCCAAGTCCCCAAGTCAAGGATCAACTCTGCCTGCTCCACACCCTTCATCTGCAATTTTAATTTTGCTTCATAGTTAGAGTTACTTGTATCTTGATACTAATTCTAGGGTCACAATTCAGTCCAGACTCTTCTTATGTATGAACACGATGTGTGTGCTCACTGATGTATGAGCCACTGCTGACTTGTTAGTGTGTTGATTGTTCAAGTTGGTGGGTGGCAGAATAGAGCCGTCCTTTTCCAGATTGAGTCAAACAGAGGCCTAAAATCTAAAGAGACAAAACCTGATAACAAAACACAAAAAAAACTATAGAAAGATATACAATGTGTGTATATGTGTCATATATAATATATATATATGATATATATCATATCTAGGTATATATATACATGTATAATCTTATATATACATAACATATATATATATATTATATATATTATGTGTGTATGTGTGATATCACACACACACACACACTCTGAATCTCCCTGGTCATTCACAGAATTCAAAGCCTGAATCCTGAAACTCATTAATGAAAGCTTAAAGGCACAGACACTCCAGAGGCTGTTTGCTTCTCTTGTCCTTTCCCTCCACTTGACTGTGCCAGAGATGGTGTGAAGCATGACAGCAGCCCTCAACTTAGAACAGGATCGAAATTCAGAGCATACAAATTCTGGCTTTGACATTCGCATATTTATAACCCAAGGGAAATTATTTAAGCTTTTTTTCCTCTGGCCCATGACACACCTGTCAGATCATGTAGGATTTATGTAAATATCATGTTTGATTTATGACAGATTCCAGAAACTAGCCATAGGCTTTTCTTTGCAGCAGAATAAAATAATTAGCAGATCTATTTATTGGAGCAGTGACCTCTAAACTTTAAAACCAGAATCACCTTCAGAGCCTTTATAAAGATACATTGTATCTGAGGGTCAGCACTAACCTGTAGCTTATGTTTTTCAGTTGCTCCCAGGATGCATTGCCAGGTTTAAAGGATCCTGGAATTGTAGGTCAGACTGAAAACCTGTTTCTTCAATGAGTACTTCTTACTATTTATCACTTAAGAGAAACCTGTCAAACTTTGGTCATCTGCCTACTTTGTCACTAACTTTGAAAAGATGGCCACATTTCAATTATTGCAAACATCCCCATTTGAGCCCGTCTGCTCACCAAGCCACAGTAAGATATAAGTTGTCAGTATGTTAATGGACAGGTTCCAGGGATCAGACATGGTCTGCCCTTCCTTTCTCTTCTCTTCTCTTCTCTTCTCTCCTCTTCTCTCCTTCCCTCCCTTCTTCTTCTCTTTCTTTCCTGTATGAACATGCTCATGTGTGTGAAGATCAGAAATTGAATGGCTAAGCAGTGGCTCAGGACCCCCAAACCAAGTTCTTGGCACAAAGGAGATTTATTTGCTCCAAAGAGGCAAAGGGCAAAGAATAAGAGACAAAGACAGGAGAAACGGAGAAGGGAAGTGAACAAGGAAGAGGGGAAGGGTTATTTGTCCCAGAGGAAGACATAGGACTGCCTCTGCATAGACACAAGACAGACTTGGAACATAGGAAAATGGCAGTTTACAAAAGTAAGAGAAACCCCATGTTAGGACGAGGTGTTTAATTTTGATTGTACATGTTAATTAGGTGAGCCAAAAGGGAACAGTGACCTCTTGATGAACGTTAATATTTTGATAGCTGGACCTTGGTAGTCAGCCTCAGGAGGAGGAAGTAGACAGAGGAATGGACAGATCTTGATGGCTACCTTTAGGAATGTAATTTGTTGGTTTTATGAGGCAGAGGGAAATGGGGAGAAGGACAAGGCCTTCCAGAGCCATGTTTGCCATGTTTGGACTGGCTAGAATCCCTTCAGGGTGGCTTTCCTGTCCTGGTTGCTATCCACCTTATTTTTGAGAGAATCTCTTAGTAAATGCAATTGCAGCACTACCCAGCAAGCCTCACTAGGATCCTGCTTTTTCTGCAGTTGGAAATAGAATTCTGTCTACCTACTATGTGAGCCTATGTAGAGTCTGCCTTTTGTCTTTTCCACTCCTCTCTGGGCAGGACTTAGCCCCTCTGCTCCAATACTTTTCAGACCTGCTTTCAGCTTTGGAGGGTTGTATGGGGCTTTGAAGAAACAACAGCTAGGGTTTAAGGCTGAGAGTCTTTCCAAAAAAACTTTTTTAAGATTAATAGAATACTATGGAATGGAATTGGGAAGCTTATGTTGTGATCCTGAAAGGGTCTCATTTGAGGTATTGGAGAAATGAGGGGACTGCCAAGAAATGCATATGGACGTTTCTCATGAAGTTTACCCCTCCTACCAACTATTCATTAAAAAATCAAAACCAAATGAAACAAAAAAAAGATAAAATTCTAAAACAAAAAGCAGAAGATGTATTAAAAAATAAAAGCTTCAATATGACTTGAAATTCACCAATGGTGGCATCCAGCCATGTCTTTCAGCTAGTTTAGATGCCGTAAAGTCATCAGTTATTACTCAGAAGAGCAGAGATCACAAGGGTCGGTATATATGGGGAGAGCAGGGAGCTTATTTAGCCTAAAAAGTGGGTGTGTCTTACTTCATTTCTTGCTAGGCAGGCGTGGATGGTTCCGGAAGTCAGACTTGGCTCAGTTTGTGCTGAGCTAGGACAAACCTGTACAGCAGTGGGAAGTGGCCTCTCCTGCATCTAGCTCACTCAGACACAGCGTCTGGAAAGGACTGTTTTGGAAAAGGTTGCAACGCAAGCCAGTAGAAGACACTATAAAGCTACTTTCATTTATCTGGGGAGAGGAAATGAATCCAAACTTTAGCCTAAAGCTGCTGTGCTGAAGCAAAAAGCACAGAGTACAGAATCTGATATCGATCTGTCCTGTGGTCCCGGAAGTTCCCCACCATGCTCCACAGTCTCAGCATCACTCCAAGTCCTTCTGCCGTTACTCTGTGGTACTGAGCAAGCTGTTAGCAGATTACAGTTACAGTCTCGGAAACAGTAAGCCCTGAAGGGTACTCTGCTCCTTTCTCCAGCCCTGTGATAGACCCATCACTTCAGATGTGGGAGTTGTTGACAGAGACTCTGCCAAATGACCCTGTGTATGGGCATGCCAACCCCAGTGACATTCTTAGCAACAAAATTAAATTAAATTTACTAAATCAAAAAGATCTTCTTACTCATTGAGGTTTGCTTGCTTTAAAATCTTAAAAATGAGGGGCCTATGAGATATCTCAGTAAGAAAAGGTACTTTCTGTCAAACCTGCTGATCTGAGTTCTTCACTGGGTTTCACCTAGTGAAAGAAGAAAACTGACAGCCATGTGTTGTCCTCTGACCATCATGGCAGACACACACACACACATATACACACACACACACACACGAAATTTTAGAAAAAAATCATTAAAATCATGCCTAAATGTTGAAACCAAATCATTTCTTCACAGTTCTTACAACAAATGCATTTATCAATATATACAATTCCAGAAACAGCAAAGAGGACGTCATAGGGAAGGTCAGAAAAATCTCTCCATTGACAAGAGCATCCTACCTTTTTCACCTGAAATGTCTAGATGGTTCGATGCTTAGCAACATCTTTTTGAAGCCTTGCTCGTAGCAGACATTATAAAGCTACTTTCATTTACTTTGGGCAAGGAAATAAATCAAAATTTTAGCCTAAAGCGGCTTTTTATATTCTGCATTTATATATTTCCTGGTATATGCCATCACTTATGGTGTTAAAGCCTTAGTGAACACCGTGTAACATGTCTGCTAATGGAAGACAGTGGAAGGAGGGCTGGGCCTTCCTACACCAGAAGAGTCATGTTTAATCACACTAACATTAAAGGAGTATGATTTGATGTTTAAAAAAAAAAAGCTTGCTAAGAAGAGTCTTCAGAAAGCTGTATTTGGATATGGAAATAGGTTAGGTAATTCAAAACAGAAAAACAGAAACAAGAAACTCAGTCTGAGTCTTCTGTGGGTCCCAAAAAGCTCCCAAGGGCTAAATGCCTTGCATGACTGTGCTGAGAATATTGATTTCCCTTTTGTCCCCTCTCTGTCCTCAATTACTTACACTAGAGGCCTGTTTTGTGGTGCTTTTGGAGTTTTATATTAATCGGTCCAGCCTCTTGCCTCTGTGTACACAATGGAAGGCGTCTGTATGGGCACAAAGGTAAAGAGGAAACAGTAGAGGTATGTAGGGTCAGGACAGTGTGGAGGATAGCTTTCTTCTGTTGTCTAACTGTAGAGAAATAAAATGCAAATTGTCAGAAGCCAGATTCCCAAGGAGTGTAGACTACTGATATTGCAGGGGATGATTCCAGAACATGGAGTAACTTCCCTAGATTGGATATGTCATCCCCATGATGAAAATGAGAACCAGAATCAGCACAGAGTATATACAGGCCATCCCACAGACCCACGTGGTTTGCTGAGTGAGGACTGTCCATCACCTTCAATCTCCTATCCTAAGTCTACCTGAAACCTCATTATCCCGGTCGCTCATTTCCTTCTCCTTTGGTGTTGTTTCTGCTACATGAAAAACTCTGAGATCTTTACAGCAGTGGAGGGGAGATGACCATCAGGCAGCTTTAGAACAAACTGGCAAAACATAGTTGCACATTCCTGATATATATTAAAAACTTGACTTAAGACCTTAGAGGCTGACCCTAGGAACATGCTGTCTTGCTTCCAGATGAACGTAAGGGGCTTACTGCTATTAAAATACTGAGAAAATATCTTGCAGTTTAGCTCGGACTTACCTGGAACTCATATATGTCCCTGCCTCAGTTTGCCAAGTCCAAAGTTCTGGGCTCCCAGGCATGTGCCTGCCATCCGATGAATTCAGAAGCTTTAATGTTTCCCTATATGAACTGCCATCCTATCTCCACCTGTGGTTCTTACCTGAAGCCTATGTAAATTCAGTCTGAACAACCTCTGTCTTTCTTTCCCAACTCTTATTATCCAACTGTTATTAGCCCTTAGGTCTTGTGGTTATATTTCCAACTGCTGTCTAGTTTGATGGCTGATGGTGGCTGAACATGTCCAGTGACCCTGTCCTTTTCTGGCTAGCATCCTTTCATTACAGAGAACTCTGCCTGAGCAGTTTGGGTCACCATACACTGGTTGGCTATCCTCAGGCTTGAGCTCTTTCTATTGGGTGACTTTATGCATCAGAAGTACTGTTCTGTGTTTTAGCAGTCTCCCAACCCACAGTGCTGTCGGATGAGTTATCTGTTGAAATCGGGTGAAGTCCTGACTCCTTTTAGGAGGCTGTATCCTCACTGTGACCTTTTAGAATAGAAGGGGTTGTTCTTGTTCCACCCACTTGGTCATGGCCCTGTTTCTTAATCACCACCCCCCACCCCAAAACACTATCTCCTAATACCATCGCTTTGGGAGTGAGGTTTCAACATATGATCACTAAAGAAATACAAATGCCCACAGTAACTGTGGGGCCATAATGGATTAGGGTTACAGAGGAAACATCACATACCTCAAACATAAGGATGGCAGGAAGTGGATACCTGCCTGCCCCCAATTGGCACTATATAAATCCCCCACTCTAAATCCTCATAAGAATGTATTACCCTGACAGTTATCAGGATCCACATCCTATTTAACCTTATAAGGTACTCCCCCCAAACCCTACAGCCCTGAGTATGTAGATGAAGCATCTTCCAACACCCGTGCCCTGGCCAACAGTACACAGCCACACAAACCTTGTCCCAGAAACCCTGACTACCTCCTCAGTGGCATAAATACTCCTTTCTTCCACCACTTGCAATGAATGAATAAATGAATCAGTGCTCCAAAGCACTGAATCAAAGTCCAAAGTGACTGAGTGTCCTTATTAATAATCTACACACTCACCTGCAACTGGCTGAACTTTTCTCCTCCAGTCCAGCTCAGTGCACAACCAGTTAGTCTACCTCAAGAGAGAAACAGATATGGAGTGGCAGTATGAGATATGTATGTATGTATGTATGTATGTATGTATGTATGGCATGCATGTGATATACTATATATACAATATATCATACACATGCCATACAATACGTGTGCACCATATATGTATATATATGCGCATATATGCATATACACTGTGTATACTACATAAGAAAGCTAGCTAAGCATGAATCTGTGAGCCAGTTAACAAGGAGTCTTCTCTATGGTTTCTGCTATATTTCTGGACTGTGAAGTAAGTTCCTTTGTCAGAAGTGATGTTGTGTAGAACACCAAGTAGCCTACCTTAAAGTTATTCTTGCCATGACTTCCCTCAAAAATTACCTGTATTCTGAAATAAACCCTTTCTTCCCCTAAGTTGCTTTTAGTAGAGTATTTTACCACAGTGATGTAAAGGAAACTAGAAAAATTGTGCATAAGTGTATATGTGGAGTTTGTGTACATGTATAAATGTATATATGGAGTTTGTGTACATGTGTGTGCATGTGTGTGAATGTGTGTTTGTGGTATAGTATGTGAGATATCCCATATATGGTAATGAGTGTGTGTATGTGTGACATAGTGTGCTTGGTGTGGTACTTATGTGTGTTGTAGTGTGTTTGGTGTAGTGTACTTTGCGTATAATGTGCATGTGTATAGGTGCTGTATGGTGTATATATGGTATGGGTTCTATAGCATGGCATATGTATCCAGTGAAGAGGTGTGGTGTGTCTCCTTTGAACGGCCCCTTTAAATTCAGTCTACCTAAAGCTCTGGAAGATGACACACTTCAGCCAACACTCTAAGTTGCTGACTTCTTCCACTCCCTTTGCTCCACTCAGCTTTGGATGTTCTGGATGTTTCTATGCCAATCTTTCCCTATACTCTTTATAGTCTGTGTTATAAACTCTACCAGCCAATATTCTTTTTCATTTCATCAATAATCCTTTCTTGAAGAGGGAGACTCTCTCTATTACCTCATCCACCATAAATATTAGTATATTTATATATATATATATATATATATATATATATATATATATATATTCTCCATAACTGAGCTTGCTGTGGTGGTTTGAATATGCCCATGGGAAGTGGCCTTATTGAAGGAGGTGTGGCCTTGTTAGAGGAAGTGTGTCAATGTGGAGGCAGGGTTTCAAGGTCTCATATATATATGCTCAAGCCTGCCTAGTATGGAAAGAGAGTCTCCTCCTGGCTGCCTTGGGATCCTCTTGGCTCCTCCAGCACCATGTCTGCCTGCATGCTGCCATGCTTCCCACCATGATGACAATGGACTGAACTGCTGAACTTGTAAGCCAGAACCAATGAAATGTATGACTTTATAAGACTTTCCATGGTCATGTTGTCCCTTCACAGCAATAAAACCCTAACTAAGTTTAGTCGTTCTTAGTTTGACTCAAGTGTCCTCAGCATCATAAGATACATATAAAATGACCCTAGTCCCCACCTGTAGATTTTCTTCTCTGAGAAAGGTTGCTTGAGGCTAAGGCAATATTTTCCAAAGAAAGCTCAGAGAGATGAATCTCTATGGGATGTTTTCAGCTTATATGATATATTTTCTATGTCATCAGAGTTCACATAGGCCCAGTGAATTCTGGGAACTACAGCACCAAGACAAATACATGATGTCAGAGAGAGCTAGGTTTGACCCTTGCAGCTGCAGTTCAATCTTCATGAGAACCAGGTCAGGAGCTCTGCCAGGCAACTTTGCCAGGGTCAGGCCTCCAGGCAAACACCCTCTTCACAAGAGCAAACAATTTTTTTTCATAAACCAAGCTAGATATTTTCCCTTGTTTTTTCTTTGAAGACATTTTAGTATTTTTATTATGAAGGTCAATACTAAAAACACTGCCCATTAGTCACCTGGTAGGCTGGGCCCTACGCCTGGAATTTTCTGTATCCTTCTATTCATGACTTAGAAATAACCAGTGTAAGTCATTCACTTGACAGCCCAATTACAGAGGTAATTACCTTGAGCTAAACAACAGGAGAAACAGAGAAGAGGTCCTTCAGATGAAAGGAATAGTCAGGAGCCTGGTACCTGGTGAGTTCTGACACATACTCAGAAAAAAGGATAAAGGGCTGTGGTCCTCAGGTGTCCTTCCCAAGTGGGCAGGTGTGTGCAACAGATATGTGCAGGAAGAAGAAATGCTCAGTTGGGAAGCATCATCTTCAAGCTACACAGAGTGGGATCCCATGAGTGATAGTTAACGAGAATTTTTATGCTTTATCCAAATGTGTCCAGTTGTTTATTTCTTTGTCCTCTCACAATTAAACAGTTTCCAAAAAAATTTAGATCACTATTTAGATTTCCATTGAAAATATATTTACAGTGTAAATAGGCTTTTTCTTGGTGTGTGTTTGTGTTCTTGTGTACACGAGCATGCTCACAGCTGCATGTGTGCCATAGCAGGTCTGTGGAAGCCAGAGAACAACCTCAGGTATTGTTTTCTGTCTTGCTTAAGGTAAGGTGTCTTTATCGTTTGCTTCTGAGAATGAAGCTAGCTGGTCTGAAAGCTTCCAGAGATTCTCCTATCTCTACCTCCCGCCTATCAGAGGCATACTGGGACTATAGATGAATGCTACTTAGATTGACTTTATGTGGATCCTGGAGATTTGAACTCAGGTCTTCATACTTGGTTGACAGATGCTTTACTCGGTGAATCTTCTCTTCAGCCCCTATAGACCTTTTTTAAAATTTATTCTGAATTTAATGACATCTAAGGGAGCTTTGTTACTATGATTCCTTGAGCCAAGAATCTGTTATGGAATATCTATTATTTTATCCCCAAGTCCATATGCTTGACACCATGACCCCAAATGTGATGAGTTTTGGAGTGATGGCCATTAGAAGCAGTTAGGTTGAGTTGTGGTCATGAATGTGGTATTTCCACAATGACAGTAGCTTTTGAGGAGAGAAAAGGAGGTCAGAGCTCCTTCCCTCAGCATCACGTGAGAGAACAAGTTCTCTGCAAACCAAGAGAATGACTCTCATCAGAATGTAGTCCCCTATAGTCACCCTGATCTTGGACGTCTAAGAAAGAAAACAAATGTGTTTGAGGTACTCATTTTGATATGTCAAACCAAGTGAACTCAGATAGAACCACACTCTCCAATGGGTATTTTCTAACACTTTTTAAAAGTTAGGTTCTTCATCAATTGTAAGGATAGAATTTAAGTTTTGAGTCCTAAACAAGGCTGCCCATGGTGATGTCAGTGTGAGTAACCTGATGTTGATTCCATACTCTTGCTGCTACTGACACAGATCAACCCAATGTATATATGACTGATGAGTAATCTTTACATGATCAGGTCTTTGGGGTTTTTTCATATTTCACCATCAAATAAATTTCCACTTTGGCCTGTAACTAAATAAATGTAGTTACTCATTCCATCTTTAAAGACAACGAGTCCTTAAACATTCATGGGGGAAATCTGAGACTGGTTGCTGTAGTTGACCTTTACCCTGTTTCTTCCCAGCAACCCAATCCCACCCAAGAAGTGTGATCTCAAGGGGAAGCAACTCAAAGGAGGCCATGTTACATATTCATAACCAGCTTGTAACAAAACCAAATGGGTTCTTATAACCGTGTTGGCCACAACTAACCTGTCAGCAGACCTTTGAAGACAATTGTGGCAGATACTTTGATCAATTATGAATGCAGTGTATTCAGAGTCTATTTCCATCTTGCTCTCTCAGGTATTGCTGAGTGCTATTATAAATAGCATTGTATCCAAGGGAAGCTGGTCTTGGATGCTCTATTGTGAATAATTGACATCCCCTGATGATGCTCCATGATTTAAACTATCCTGACAGTGGCAAGGTTCCATCTGAATGAACTCAAACAGTATATTTACTTAGGAGAGCTTTTGTATACAATGTACAAAAGGAGCTTCAGTAGATCCCTCCATACCTGGGACAAGTGTGGTGATCATCTGAGACAACTGGGGAAGAAAAAAAGGGCTGAAACTCGAATTTAATATAATAATAGCAACCATGGAAGAGATCTTGGTTCAGTGGGGGATGGTTTCTGGAAAAGTACAGGGAGGATTGCTCATCCCTATCTGGCACAGAGCCCTGAGCTTGCTATATTTGCCTCTGAACTATTTGTCAAAAGCTCCTGTTGTAAATGCCGGGTCCTCAGATTGTGGTGATGTTCTGAAGGCCATGAAGACTTTAGGAGGTGGACTCTGTCTATGAGAGATAGGCCATGAGGGGAAACACTTTGAAGGATTTGCTTGCTCCTCAAGAGGTTTTGGGGGTGAAAAATTGGCATCTGGCTCAGAGGCCATTCTTAACGATATTTTGGCAAAGAATGTAGCTACTTGCAATTTGCATTTCCAGCTTCCATTCTGTTCCCTGGTCCATGGGATGTAACACTGCTGCCCTATGCTTTCACTGACATGAACAAAGCCATAACTATGACCGTTCCTGTCAAGATGTGCTGAGGTCTATCTGAAACTGAGCCAAAACAAACCTTCCCTCCTTTGCTTTGTTTGTGTCTGATATATGGCCATAGCTTTGGCTTCATCTTTATTCTTTATTTTTCCTCTTTGGGGTGGGAATATCTGCCCTCTGACATTGTATATTGGGAGTATATAACTTTCCTTTTTTATGTTAGAGTATTTCAGTTAAAAGTCTGACTTTAGAAACTTCAGACTTTTAAACAGTGTTGGTCCTGTTAAGACCTTGAGAAGTTTTAAATATGAACTGAATCCATTTTGTATTCTGAGGTTGCCATAAGGCTCCTGGGTCCAGAGATGGAAAGTTTTGATTTGCATCTGAAATTATTCTGCTATGGACACTCAGTTCCCAGCTTGTGGTTCATTTTTGAAAGCCACAGTGCCAATAGAAGGTGATGTCTGGTGGCATAAGTAGGTAATTATTTGCCATGGAATAAAATGAGAAACCACAGAATGTTGAGATGGATCAGTGAGGAAAGATAGTTGCTGCCAAGCCAGATGACCTGAATTCAATTCCTGGACACACAAAGCAGAAGGAAAGAACTGACTTCCACAGGTTTTCCTCTGACCTGCACATGCATGCTATGACCTGTACTCCATACTAAATGAATGCAATAAAAGTTTTGAAAAATAAGAAACCACACTGTATATTGATATAAATAAATGAGGGAATGAATAAGTGGGTCTGTGGAGGAAGAAAAATAATTCTCATTATTAAAGCTCAGTTGGTTACTGATGAAGAAATGAAAAAGAAGTGGTGGGATTGGGAGCTCAGCCATTGATACCCATTATGATGGTTTAAAAGAGAATGGGCCCTATAGACTCATGTTTGAATGCTTGATTCTCAATTAGTGGAACTGTTTGAAAAGAATTAGATGGTGTGTTCTTATTGAAGGCAGTATGTCACTGTGGGTGGGCTTTGAGGTTTCAAAACTCTGTGCCAAACCTTGTCTCTCTTTTTCTTCCTGTTGCCTTTGTGTGAGGATGTAGCTCTCAGCTACATCTCCAGAACTATGTCCAGCTGCCTGCTGCCATATTCCCCACTGTAATTATAATACACTAATCCTCTAAGGCTGTAAGCAAGGCCCCATCTTATCTTTTGTAAGACTTGTCTTGGTTCTAGTGTCTCTTCATGGCAATAGTACAGTGATTAAAACAGTGATATTGGGAGTGGGACATTGCTGTGACAGGTGTGAATATGCTGGTTTGGGAGGTTTATGGATGACTTTGGGACTTTGAGCCAGAAAAGCAGTTGGACTAGACCCTTTAACCAGAGCTTAACTTGGTCTCCCTAGTAGGAAGTTGGAAGCAATGGTGCTGAGGGTGATGCGGACTATGTGGAGAAAGCTTCGGGATGGGAGAGCATCCCCGAAGTGAGAAACATTAAACAGTGGACCACACCTAAATACAAGACGGCAACTTAAGCAAGCAATGACAACTTAGTGATATATATATATATATATATATATATATATATATATATATATATAACAGCAAACAAAGGAAAATAAGAAAACTTTGTCTTACTCCATTAGCAAAGAATACTTTTCTATAAGAAGATAACAACTGAAGATCAGGGATTTTTCCATTTTTTCCTTTAAAGCTGGCAAAGTTTTACTGCACTCTTTCTCATAAATTGCATTAATTCTGTGATCTGTTATTTCAAAAAAAAGCCCTGCTTACTCATCTACACCTTGTTTTATCTGCACACACGCAAAGAGAATAGTCTAGAACATCACTTGCTGCTCTTGATTGTGAGGGATGGGATTTGGCCCATCTTGTAATTTTTTGGATAGTGTTAAACATTTTCATAATTTAGTAGATACTTGTCACATCTTCAGGTAGGAAATGTCATTATTTGAGAATTGCTGTTGAGCCTAGAATGGACTTGAACTCTCGAACTCTTGACCTGCTTCAGCTGTTTGAGTGTTAGAATTGTGGACAAGTACCACCACACTAAACTTAGATTTATCATCATCATCATCCTCATCATCATCATTATGTCATTATTTTTTTATGCTAGGAATTAAACTTAGTACCTTCTGCATGTTAGGCAAAGCTCTACTACCGATCTATGTCCCAAGCTCATTATTTTACTTTCTTATCATTTTAAAAAGCACCCAAGTCACGTGTGTATTAATTGACAAAGTTCACCCCAAAAGCATAGCTCTGATTTTTATAGACTTTCTGAAGTTAAATACAAGGTGTTTTTAAAAGTACGAAATGGTTACTGTGGGATCTTAAAGAGCAAGAGTGGAGCTTTTGTGATAGTATTGAAGCCAGAAGCTGTTTCTTTCCGCTCCAAATAACAAGAACTGAAGCATTTCCTTTCCTGTCTAATGGCATCCCCAGAACATTTAAATGAAGAGGAAAGAGGAAGTGTTAGTCAATGTGTGAACATATAGTATAGCAATGGGTGGACATACATAAACTAATGTAACTTTGGTGACCGCAAAGAGGAGTCATAGAATCCATGATGCCAGTCTGTAAGAAAGCACCGCCACTGCCCTGTGTTAGTTAGAGTTACAGATATGACCCCATTGAACAACTAACTTGCAATGCTTTGTTTTCCTGCTACTGTCTCTTTAATTGGCAGATGTTGGGGACAGGTAACCAAGCCTGTCCTGCTTGGGCTGCTGCCATTGGACTTTGCCCTTAAAATTCACTTCATGGTGAAAGGGACTTCACAATTCTAATTGGACCTATCTATGAAGTGATCTAAAATTTCTTGCCTAAATGAAGATGTTTCTGAAGCCTAATGGGTTCAATCACTAGACACACCAGCATCTGTCACTAGACACACACAGCATCTGTCCCATGGTCACCTGTCTGTCACTCTCTTCCCAATGTCTCCTTCCCGTCACCCACACTTCCCATAAGTGACTCCCCTTGACTTTTCATTTTCTCTGAACAACCCCACTTCTTCTGCTGCCAAAATGGAAATTAATCTCAGTGTCCTATGACAAAGTCTCCCTCAGTGAATCATAGATAAAGCCTCTTTCTCAGTAATAAAAAGATTGACAAGGTAATGCATTCCATGACACCATAAAAGTGCCACAGAATGAGGATACTCTGATGTCAAATTGAAAATTTCTCCTGCAAGGTAGGCTGTTGAAACCTCTGCCTGAGAGTCTGCTTTTCTGATTGAAAGGTTTTAGGCTTGGAGTTCAAGGTGGTCACTGAGGTGGACTGGTTTTGTTTTTGTTTTGTTTTGTTTTGTTTTGTTTTGTTTTGTTTTGTTTTGCAGTAGAGCAGTGGTTCTCAAACTCCCTAATGCTGCAACTCTTGACCTCTAACCATAAAATTATTTTGTCACTACTTCATAACTGTAATTTTGCTACTATTATAAATCTTAGTCTAAGTATCTGATATGGTGCATATCTGATATGTCACCCTTGTGAACTCCCTAAGAGGTCACTACCCAGAGATTTTGAACCAGTGCATTAGAGGCTTGTTAGAATAGATGTTAATAACTCTAGAAACAGATGTGCAGACATCAGCCTGGCAAAGCCTCTGAGTTGAGGCTTACACGGCAGAGTGGAGAACCCTTCTTACAGGTTTTGGAGGAAACGGACGATCCATGATGTGCTTAGTGAGTAGTCCACATTACATTCTAGCAGTCAGTCAGTCTCTGAGCCACTAGGAGGGTGGGTGGGGCAAGTATTTAAAGAAACAACTTACAAATTTGTGGATCCAAATTTGTGTAGTTTGGAGAATTGTCACAGTTCAACCAAACTGGAGGAGCTTTACAAACAGAGTGGCCCTGGCTGATGCTGAGAAGGGAGGTTGGGATGGATGTAGGTCCGTCTGTTACACTTATTATATTGTACTCAAGATGCTCAGCTGTGTACCCTCTGAACGCTTGGCTTTATTTGCTTCTCAGAAATTTCCGATGCTTTATTCAATTACAGAAGGTGTGATCTTGTTCTGTGTATTTCTTCCAAGAAATATTTTCAAGATGTTTTACACACTCATCCAGTTTATGAATGTGTACTTTGTGAACATTCTCTCCCATTGTTCAGCTCCTACACCCTCAGACTTAAGTGGAGTAAAATTGTCCATGAGTTTTTAGAACTAAGGATTTCATTAAGTTCTCCTTTTGTCCTTGCTACAGGGAAATAGAACCGAATGATTTGATTTAGGATAAATTGTGAATTTCCCCATTTACAGTGAGGCTTACTCATACAGCCTCCCTTAGTTTTCATAGCAAACTTGTTTTCTGTGTCTGTGGGCACTGGCCAGGGTTGTTGGTTCTTGTATTCTTGGACAAGTGTTTAGACTGAGACACAAACAGTGACAGATACAGTTTGTAGGCTCTCTGAGCAACCTCTTTGATCTCTTGAGTTGGGACCAGGCTACCCTCCACTAGCTTCTTATTCATCTGCCTCTTCCTCCCTTTGAGTGAAATTTTTTTTTTCACAATTAGTCCTGTTTTTCATCTTGTCTCCATAGCAATACAGAAGAGTTGCCTCTGGGTCTCATTCAGAAAAGCAATCAGCTTAAATTCAGGAATTTGGCCTTCTGCCCCTGCCTGGTCCTCCGGGCTGGAGCAGACACAGAGTCAGTCTGCTCCTGTCCTGTGGAGAAACTGAATCCTGAGTCATCCAGGAGCCACTGCACTCAGAGCAGCTGGTAAGAACTCCATCTCACTCCCTAAACCCCAGAGATAGATCGGGGAGCCAGGGACATCCAGGGCACAGCAGCTACCCAAACCCCGCCCCTCCGGAATTCCACTTCCCTTCTGCCCCTGCCTGCTCCTCTGGGCTGGAACAGACACAGAGTTGGTCTGCTCCTGTCCTGTGGAGAAACTGAATCCTGAGTCATCCAGGAGCCACTGCACTCAGAGCAGGTGACACAGAGTCGGTCTGCTCCTGTCCTGTTGAGAAACTGAATCCTGAGTCATCCAGGAGCCACTGCACTCAGAGCAGCTGGAGCCACTGCACTCAGAGCAGCTGAAACTGAATCCTGAGTCATCGAGGACCCACTGCACTCAGAGCAGAAGGATTTCCAGATCCAAGAGGTGGCCTGAGTCCCAGGAGTTATTCCACCCAGGAGATTAGGAGCATAAGACCACAGAGACCTCTGGACTCTGAGGAGCTCTGCAATAAGCAAGATAACTGGAAATACAGACTCCAGTTTTACACAGTGAGGGCAGGTACCACTAGAGTTAACCAGATGGCGAAAGGCAAGCGCAAGAACATAAGCAACGGAAACCAAAGTTTCTTGGCATCATCAGTGCCCAATTCTCCCAATATAGCAAGCCCTGAACACCCCATCACACCTGAAAAGCAGGATTCAGAATTAAAATCACTTCTCATGATGATGATAGAGGATTATAAGAAGGAATTAAGTAACTCCCTTAAAGAAATACAGGAGAGTACAAGTAAACAGATAGAAGCCCTTAAAGAGGAATCACAGAAATCCCTTAAAGAAATGGAAGAAAACACAAAGAAGGAATTAAACAAAAACATTCAGGACCTGAAACTAGAAATAGAAACAATAAAGAAAGTTCAAAGGGAGACAACCATGGAGATAGAAAACCTAAGAAAGAGATCAGGAGTCACAGACGCAAGCATCACCAACCGAATACAAGAGATAGAAGAGAGAATCTCAAATGCAGAAGATACGGTGGAAAATATTGACACAGTTGTCAAAGAAAATGCAAAACGCAAAAAACTCCTAACTCAAAACATCCAGGAAATCCAGGACACAATGAGAAGACCAAACCTAAGGATAATAGGTATAGATGAGAATGAAGATTCCCAACTTAAAGGGCCAGTAAATATCTTCAACAAAATCATTGAGGAAAATTTCCCTAACCTAAAGAACAAGATGCCCATAAACATACAAGAAGCCTACAGAACACCAAATAGACTAGACCAGAAAAGAAATACCTCCCGTCACATAATAATCAAAACATCAGATGCACAAAACAAAGAAAAAATACTAAAAGCAGTAAGGGAAAAAGGTCAAGTAACATATAAAGGCAGACCTATAAGAATTACACCAGACTTCTCACCAGAGACTATAAAAGCCAGAAGAGCCTGGACTGACATCATACAGACCCTAAGAGAACACAATTGCCAGCCCAGATTACTATACCCAGCAAAACTCTCAATCACTATAGATGGTGAAACCAAGATATTCCATGACAAAACCAAATTTGCACAATATCTTCCCACAAACCCAGCACTTCAAAGGATAATTGATGGAAAATGCCAACACAAGGAGGGAAACTACAACCTAGGAAAAGCAAGTAAGTAATCTTCCAACAACCCCCAAAAAAGATACAAACATAACTTTACCTCTAATAAAAAAAATAACAGGAAGCAACAATCATTTTTCCTTAATATCTCTTAACATCAGTGGTCTCAATTCCCCAATAAAAAGACGCAGACTATCAGACTGGATACACAAACAAGACCCAGAATTTTGTTGCATACAAGAAACGCACCTCAGTGACAAAGACAGACACTACCTCAGAATAAAAGGGTGGAAAACAATTTTTCAAGCCAATGGTCCCAAGAAACAAGCTGGAGTAGCCATTCTAATATCAAATAAAATCGACTTTCATCCAAAATTAATCAAAAAAGATAAGGAAGGACACTTCATACTCATCAAAGGAAAAATCTACCAAGGTGAACTCTCAATTCTGAACATCTATGCTCCAAATGCAAGGGCACCTACATACATAAAAGAAACTTTACTAAAGCTCAAAACACACATTACACCTCACACAATAATAGTGGGGGATTTCAACACCCCACTGTCAGCAATGGACAGATCATGGAAACAGAAACTAAACAGAGACACTTTGAAATTAACAGAAGTTATGAACCAAATGGACTTAACAGACATCTATAGAACATTTCATCCTAAAACAAAAGAATATACCTTTTTCTCAGCACCTCATGGTACCTTCTCCAAAATAGACCATATAATTGGTCACAAAACAAGCCTCTACAGATACAAAAAGATTGAAATAATCCCTTGCATCTTATCAGATCACCACGGACTAAGACTGGTCTTTAATAATGACAAAACCAATGGAAAACCCACGTGCACATGGAAACTGAACAACTCTCTACTCAATGATGACTTGGTCAAGGAAGAAATAAAGAAAGAAATAAAAGACTTTTTAGAATTCAATGAAAATGAGGACACATCATACCAAAACTTGTGGGACTCCATGAAGGCAGTGCTAAGAGGAAAGCTCATAGCTCTAAGTGCCTACAAAAAGAAACTGGAAAGAGCACACACTAACAAGTTGACTGCACAACTAAAAGCTCTAGAACAAAAAGAAGCAAATACACCCAGGAGGAGTAGAAGGCAGGAAATAATCAAACTCAGGGCTGAAATCAACCAAATAGAAACAGAAAGAACAATACAAAATATCAATAAAACCAGGAGTTGGTTCTTTGAGAAAATCAACAAGATAGATAAACCCTTAGCCAGATTAACCAGAGGGCACAGAGACAGTATCCAAATTAATAAAATCAGAACTGAAAAGGGAGACATAACAACAGAAACTGAAGAAATTCAAAAAATCATCAGATCCTACTACAAAGGCCTATACTCAACAAAACTGGAAAACCTGGATGAAATGGACAATTTCCTAGACAGATACCAGGTACCGAAGTTAAACCAGGAGCAGATAAACCATCTAAATAGTCCCATAACCCCTCAGGAAATAGCAGCAGTCATCAAAAGCCTCCCCACTAAAAAAAGCCCAGGACCAGATGGTTTTAGTGCTGAATTCTATCAGACCTTCAAGGAAGACCTAATACCAATTCTCTTCAAACTATTCCACAAAATAGAGACAGAAGGAACACTACCCAATTCGTTCTATGAAGCTACAATTACACTCATACCCAAACCCCACAAGGACCCGACAAAGAAAGAGAACTTCAGACCAATCTCCCTTATGAACATCGATGCAAAAATACTCAATAAAATTCTAGCAAACCGAATCCAAGACCACATCAAAACAATCATCCATCATGATCAAGTAGGTTTTATCCCAGGAATGCAGGGATGGTTCAATATTCGGAAATCCATCAATGTAATCCACTATATAAACAAACTTAAAGAAAAAAACCACATGATCATCTCACTAGATGCTGAGAAAGCATTTGACAAAATTCAACATCCCTTCATGATAAAAGTCTTGGAAAGATCAGGAATTCAAGGCCCCTACCTAAACATAGTAAAAGCAATTTACAGCAAACCAGTAGCCAACATCAAGCTAAATGGAGAGAAACTTGAAGCAATCCCACTAAGATCAGGGACTAGACAAGGTTGCCCACTCTCCCCCTACCTATTCAATATAGTACTGGAAGTCTTAGCCAGAGCAATTAGACAGCAAAAAGAAGTCAAAGGGATACAAATAGGAAAGGAAGAAGTCAAAATATCGCTATTTGCAGATGATATGATAGTATACTTAAGTGACCCCCAAACTTCCACCAGAGAACTCCTAAACCTGATAAACAACTTCAGCAAAGTGGCTGGTTATAAAATCAACTCAAACAAATCAGTAGCCTTCCTCTACATGAAAGATAAACAGACTGAAAAAGAAATTAGGGAAATGACACCCTTCACAATAGTTGCAAATAATATAAAATACCTTGGTGTGAATCTAACCAAGCAAGTGAAAGACCTGTATGACAAGAACTTCAAGTCTCTGAAGAAAGAAATTGAAGAAGATCTCAGAAGATGGAAAGATCTCCCATGCTCATGGATTGGCAGGATTAATATAATAAAAATGGCCATCTTGCCAAAAGCAATCTACAGATTCAATGCAATCCCCATTAAAATCCCAACTCAATTCTTCACAGAGTTAGAAAAGGAAATTCTCAAATTCATATGGAATAACAAAAAACCCAGGATAGCGAAAACTATTCTCAACAATAAAAGAACTTCTGGAGGAATTACCATCCCTGACCTCAAGCTGTACTACAGAGCAATAGTGATAAAAACTACCTGGTATTGGTACAGAGACAGGCAGGAAGATCAATGGAATAGAATTGAAGACCCAGAAATGAACCCACACTCCTATGGTCACTTGATCTTTGACAAAGGAGCTAAAACTGTCCAGTGGAAAAAGGACAGCATTTTCAACAAATGGTGCTGGTTCAACTGGA
>NW_021604601.1:2027066-2116835 GCF_004785775.1 Grammomys surdaster | reverse complement strand
AGAGAGAGAGAGAGAGAGAGAAAGAGAGAAACTGACAAACAGACATACACACATTTTCATATGTGACCCACAAATGAGTAGCGATGTCATATGATAATTTTATGTTAATATCTAGGGAAACAGCCAATCCAGGTACATAGTTTTATCTTACTAACACTGGATATATGTGTCACAACATAGCTGAATTCTTCTCAACACTTGTTATTGTGGCAATGAAGAATGATGAAAATATCTCTTATATTCTAAGACATTGGAACTTTTACTGGACCTCACAGCCAGGGTTAATAATGTACCTGGAGGGTGCTCAGGACTTAAGACTGCTACCCTACAGTGAACTTAGCTTGTTTATCTAACTTGCTTTTAGGAGAACCATGTAACAAACAACCTTCCTTGCCTTGTATTTCCCACATAATCAGTTTTTCCAACCTAAGCTTATGCACATCTCTGGTATGGTTCCATGCCCTTGACCCAGAGGAATGCATGTGTGTTTGAGTAGCCATTTGTTGAAAAGAGTAAAAATAGAAGTTGAAAGTAATCTTCAACTATAAATGAATATTCACTCTAGATTTTGCATCAACATTTAGATATTGCTTGATGAACAATGATGTTTGTGGTATTGCTTGTTATCTAGGTCCATTCAGCCCTTGTAAAACTCTGTTAAACATTTCTGTAAAGTTTCCCTCATCCTTTGCCCATGTGATGCTTTCTGTGCTGTTCAATAAATACAGGACAAAGATCTTTGCTAGGGATGGATGCACTCAGAAAGACACAGGGACAGATGCACAAGACACCCTTCAGGCAGGTGGACTCAGACTCTTAAAACAGGAGAGTGAGGAACAGAAGACACAGGGTAAGTGAAGTAGCAAACTCAACTTTAAACTTGAGCTTGGTTAAATTACACCAAGAGGAAGTGCTTTGATTTCTTTCCTTAATGCAGCATATTATTAGTGAATCAGAGTTTATTATTAAAAATGCATTCAAATCAACTCCATTCTGTTGCCCCACGTGAGGAATCTTTAATGCATTTAATTCATATGGTTATTTTTGAACATCTTTTAGTTTGAATATTCTATTGATTATTAAATCATTATAAAGCATTCTTACTTTATCCTTATGTTAGCTCAAATCATATCACCCTTACGGCTTTATAGCAACTTGGAAATCAGGAAGTTAATATTCTTCAACATCATCCTCTCCTCTCCGTATCAATTTGTCTCTCCCTTTTCCTTCTTTCCTTCCTTCTTTCCTTTTTTTTGTTTCTTTGACTTTTCTTATTTCCTTGAATATATATATTTTTATTTATATATATTATAATTATTTATATTATATTTAATATAATATATAATATCTTATATTATATAAACATATTTATATTATATATTAATATCTTATATTAATATATAATTACAAATAAATAGACTACAGTTTTAACAGGCATTGCAAAGAACCTGATTGATATGGGAAATATTTTCACCTTAACAGCATTAGGTCTTCTGATTCATGCATGTGAGAGTCCTCTTCACTTTATCAGTTAATTTGCTTAAACTTTATAGTCTTTAGAATATACGTTTCATGAGTTTTAAATATTTATTCAAAACATTACATAGGCAATGTTTCTTAATATTTAGTTGCTATATTGTATATTGTAGCTAATGGGTTTAATTATATTTCATCCCCTAAAGTCCTACTTTTGTATGTTTTCTACTTCCATAGTCATTCCTACTTAAATAATTTTAACACAAAATGATATCGCAAATTGAAATATACAATAAAAGCTATAAACCTCCTAGAAGATACCTTAGCAGGAGCCTCAAACAACCTTGCTTTTGGCAATGACTCACATACAGAGTTAATAGGAAACAATGGTGAGGAGGGCTTCATTAACATCAAAATGTTCTACTCAATGGAAGGCACTGTAGAGAGAAAGAAATAGCAGATACAGAACTCAGAAAAACCGTTGTCTGTCCTCCAGAGTATTCAAAGATCACTTAAAACTCAACAAGAGGAAATCAACAACTCAGTTTCTTAAAATGGGCCAAAGCACAATAGGAATGAAGGTATGCTGAAAAAATAGATCAGCATAAGGAAAGAGGACCACAAGGTAAGCCGCAGGGAAAGTGTAGACAGAAGCCATTCAGACACCACCACACACCCACAGAAACAACCCAGAGTCACCACAGCAAGCAATATGGAGGATGTGGGGCAAAAATTACCTCATTTGGTGGTTTCTTAAAAAACAAAATATATTTTGTTATATATGTGAGAAATTTCACTACTTGGTAAAAACACAAATGAGTTGAAAAATGAATGTTGACAACTCATACAGGATAGGTAAGAATTTTATTTTCAATTGCCAAGACACAACAGCAACCAAGATGTTCTTTGATAAGCAAATGATGGGACCACAGGCCATCTGCACAATGCCATAGTATTCAGCACTGAAAAGAAATGAGATGTTAAACAATGAGAGTCATAGCAGAAACTTTATACACGGTACTAAAAAAGAAACAATATGAGAAGGGGATGTAGTCTTTTATTCCAACCATAAAACATTCTGGAAGCAGCAAAAAGACCAGTGGTTGTCTGAGGCTGGGGAGGGCAGAAATGAACAGGAGGAGTATGGGAAATCTTTAGAGTAGTGGAAGTACTTCTTGTGACATTTAACGGTGCGTGACTGTGTGCTGGATATTTGTTTAAATGTACAGAATGGATACAGCCAAGCATGCACCCTATTGTAAACCGTGGGCTTTGGTGATAATGTATCAGTATAGGTTCATCAGTTGTACCAAATGTTCCACTCCGATGGTGGTCGAAGCATTGATAACAGGGGAAGTGATGTATATTGTGGCAGGGGGAGAAAGAAAAGATTTGGTTTGTGTGTGTGTTTGTTTTAATTTTGCTCTGGACCAGTAATTACTCTTAAAAACAGAGTCTACTGTTAACACAACAGTAGCAATTAGAATGCACCCAGACTGCTCCTGTTCAGAACCTACCATTGTCCTCCATTCCCTCTCTCAGGACTTCAGTTACAGGACTTGTGTAAGGCTTAGTTGGAAGGTGTTCCAAGAAGACATGAATTTGTGTCTGCCAGGAACTTGGGAAAACTGTTAAACCCACAGCTAGCTAGAATTAAGGTCTTGGGCATGTGTTTGCTGCTTCATTTTGCTTATTGCTACACAATGAGTATGGGTTTCAAATTTCCCTCAATATCAATTTCTTAGTAGGACTATTGGCAAGGACAATTGGGTTTCTTCTTGCCACTCAGAGCCATATCTGTTTTACCCTGTGTCATGGCTTCAATCTGACTTGCTCCCATGGGCACATGCATGTACATATACCTTTTCCTGCTGAGTGAGTTGTCTGGGGAGATCATGGAACCTTTAGGGGATAGTGCCTAGCTGGTGGAAATAGGTTATCTGGGTCCAGCCTTTGAGGTTCATACCCAGCCACTGGCTCTGATCTTTTGGTCTGCTTCCTGACTCACCATGAGGAGAGTTCCTTTCTCCTTGCTCCGTCACTGTGCACTGCCGAGCTGTTGTGCCATGCTTCCCCAACCAGGATTCACCTAGACCTTCCAAACTGTGAGCCACAATGTTTTCTCCCTTTATGATTTTCTATCACACAGAGTGACCACACAAGTCTAACTACTGCACCTCACTTCTGAGGCCATGGTATTTTGTTAATTTCAGTTTATGTGAGGGTAAACTTTATAAATGTCCACTCTGGTTCCATTATATGTGGTATTTAAATCACAGCTCAGTGGATTCCAGAGATTGGCAAAGTCACTGACAACTCCTTTCCATTCCCATGATGCTCTCTTTTGTAGTTTTTTAAAAAATAATTTTGTCCTTACCATTTCAACCACATACTGTAATAAACTTCCTATTTTTTAAAAAATAATTCTTTCTTTTAAACATTTATTTGGTAGTGTTACTTGATATGAAATCAAATGAATATCAACTTTACCACAGCCCAATGAAACTAGAAAGCTCTGGATTTGATACAGCATGACCTTTGGTGAGTCTTTTGATCATTTCCTTCCTTCCAAACTTCAGCGTTGAAAAATGAGGGGAGACTAGATGATCCCTGCCGACGTTTTGGCTACTCATGTCCGTGATTCATAGGTTCAGTGATTCCTAACTCTTCAGGACCCTCAGTTGATTTGATCATTTTCAAGATGTTATTTTAACATTTTCCTGTCTCATGTTGTGACACTGTGGAGGTCTGCAGACATCTCTAAACCTTCTAAGTGCAAAGATGAAATGGTTCTACTCCAAAACATAGTTTTTTCTGACCTACTTAGTTTGTTTATTTTCCCTGAGAAAGTAAGAGTTTTGACACCTGGGTGGGGCATGCGCTTGATTGGTGACTATTTAGATACTATTTTAGGCTCTCTGTTCCTCCTTGTTCCAGAGACAGCCACATCTTCTTGTGCAGTGCCAGCCTCGTCCGTAAACAAAGTGGTGAAGGTTGGTGTGAATGGATTTGGCTGTTTCGGGGGCCTGGTTACCAGGGCTGCCTTCTGCTCTGCATCTGGCAAAGTGGAAATTATTGCCATCAATGACCCCTTCATTGACCTCAACTATATGGTCTACACGTTCCAGTATGACTCCACCCATGGCAAATTCAATGGCACAGTCAAGGCTGAGAATGTGAAGCTTGTCATCAACGGGAAGCCCATCACCATCTTCCAGGAGCAAGATCACGCTAACATCAAATTGGGTGATGCTGGTGCTGAGTATGCTCTGGATTCTACTGGTTTCTTCACCACCATGGAGAAGGCCAGGCCCCACTTGAAGGGTGGAGCCAAAAGGGTCATCATCTCCACCCCTTCTGCTGATGCTCCCATGTTTATGATGGGTGTAACCATGAGAAATATGACAATTCACTCAAGATTGTCAGCAATGCCTCCTGCGTTACCAACTGCTTAGTCCCCCTGACTAAGGTTATCCACGACAACTTTGGCATCATGGAAGGGCTCATGATCACAGTCCATGCCGTCACTGCCACTCAGAAGACTGTGGATGTCCCCTCTGGAAAGCTGTTTTGTGATGGCCATGGAGCTGCCCAGAACATCATTCCTGCATCCACTGGTGCTGCCAAAGCTGTGGGCAAGGTCATCCCAGAGCTGAACAGGAAGCACACTGGCATGGCTTTCCGTGTTCCTACCCCCCAATGTATCCATTGTGGATACATTGTGCCGCCTGGAGAAACCTGCCAAGTATGATGACATCAAGAAGGCAGTGAAGCAAGCATCCAAGGGCCCACTGAAGGGCATCCTGGGCTACACTGAAGATCAGGTTGTCATATGTGACTTCAGCAACAACTCTCACTCTTCCACCTTTGATGCTGGGGCTGGCATTTCTCTCGATGACAAGTTTGTAAAGCTCATTTCCTGATGTGACATTGAATAAAGCTACAGTAACAGGGTCGTGGATCTCATGGCCTACATGGCCTCCAAGGAGTAAGAAACCCTGGACCACTCACCCCAGCAAGGACACTGAAAGCAAGAGAGAGGCCCTTGGTTGCTGAGGAGTCCCTGTCCCAACTTGGCCCCCAACACTGAGCATCTCCTTCACAACTTCCATCCCAGACCCCCATAATAACAGAAGGGGCCTAGGGAGTCCTACCTATTCTCTTAAATGTCATCAATAAACGTTTGGTGCACTCCCTAAAAAATTTCTATTTTAAAATACTTTAAAAGCGACAATACCTATGTAAGTGAGATAAGTTATATAACTATACCTATGTAAGCAACTATTGCTACGAAAGTGAGAATTTCGTAGGGTTTGTCGTTGTTGTTCTCCTTATTCTGATTCTAATAGAGCCCAGAGGTAAAATAACAGTTTTGGATTTGAAAATGTTTATCTTTTTTGTTTATTTGTCTTAAGACATCATTTGGATTTCTTTAAAAGAATTGTCTTGTTGATCATAGATCACAAAACACTACCTAAAACCCTAGTGTGTGTGTGTGTGTGTGTGTGTGTGTGTGTGTGTATGTGTGTGTGTGTGTGTATTTGCATGTGTGTATCAGCAGATTCAATATTTTTAAAGGTCTTCAAAAATCAAACCATAAACCAGTAGCAAGCATCAGAAGGAGAACACCTTACTGAAGGAAATGCTGTTGCTGCTGAGAAGCTTGAAGTGAGACTAACTGTAACCCGAGTGCCTTGAAGTAATAGGGCACACGGAGATGAGAATGCAGAGAATACATTATTCAGTTCCTTGCTACTAATGTGATTTAAATTGTTTTTCATTCCATTATCTTGGGCTACTGGGCACTTAAGTTGAGGCAGATTTATGAACATTTCCTAATTAACAAGCGTTCCTCCTCTCTGACAAAGGAAGTAGCTCAACCAAGGGTGGGGGGGGAAGGTGGGGGGGTTCTTTTTGTTCTCTGTCCTCACTGCCTTTCTCCTTGGCACCTTCCGTCCCACCAGTCTATGGCTCCATTAACTTTAAAAAACAAATTAGACTCTACCCTTTTTAACTGTTCTCACTTTGCTAAAATCAAAAAGGCACTTAATTAGCTTGCCTCTAGGATATATTACTGCACTAACAGGATCTTTATAAACAATATAAAATGATGGCCTAAGACTGTCTGACTTTAAAAAAAATCTTTAAATGAGTTGTGGTCAGTACCTAAAGGACATTTTGGAAACGTCTATGAATTCATCCAACAGACTCTCCTGAATTAAAAAAAAGAATACTTTAAAAGACCTATTTTGCTTTGCCAGGAAATCCTGAGTATTTTGAGAAAAATAAAAGTTTGCTTTTTCATTCCAAGGTTATGCTAAAACCTTAGAAGAACCCATTCATGCTAATAATATATTAGCATGAATATAAAGAGAAGCTATGGAAGGAAAAAGGAAAGAGATAGCATTTCAGGTCCTGAGGAGCCCTTTCTGGCAGGGCTCTGTATAGCCGTCTACTGATAATTTAAAATGTATTAGATCAGTAAAAAAAAAAAAGATTATTGCCCACCGGTAAGTGTATAGTGTAGCCAGAAGACACATATGTGAATAAGAAGTTCCTTCCTCATGTAACATATAAATATTCATTTCAAAATCTAGTTTTTTGTGTTTGAATAAAGAAAATGGCTTCACAGGCCATCTTTATTGTTTGTAAGAGATTCTCTTGTCTTCCTAACAGATATGCAAACATATGTGAATGGATAATGTACTCAAATGACATATAAACATTTACAACTATTATGTTAGATCTATAAATTATTATGAATTGAGATACCTTGTGGTGCTCTAAGCCTGAGGACAAAATATTTAAGAAAACAATTCTTTAAATAGTTCAAGTATTACATTTCTACCATTTTCTAGATTGTCCAGCTTAAAACTCAAAATTAAAATCTAATCAGGTTGTTATAAAAAACAGATGCTTAGAATACAAATGAGTAATTTACCCTTGAGTATAATCGATTTATGTGACTCTGCTTTGAAACATTGGAAATAAACCCAGTTCTTCTTCGATATATATTCTAAGACTTCATTTCTATTACAAATGGTTTCACAACACAATATTAAACTTAATTTAATTTTCATGACTATCTTCTAGAACGGTTTGTCCACTGAAATATTAAAGAAGTAAGCTGTTTTCTTGTGTATATGACTTCACCACCACAGTAGGATCTGCTGTTTTATTTTTTATAAGATATTAATTTTCTTGTACTTTTAAAAATTCACAAGATGTTTATTCATGAAATATGTCTCCATCGTATAAGAACTGTCCTCATTTTTAAAATTCTGCCTGTGCCTGAATTTATAATTGGGGTCAAATTATTTCCTTGAGTAGTGACCTTTGCTGGGGTAGCCGAAAAGCAATCAAATACCTTTTTAATAGAAAACATAAATTCTGAAATATTTTTGCAAGACTGCTATAAAGAAACAGTGTGGTGGATGGCCATGTTACCAGAAGAGTTCAACAACTGAACACCAGGAAGGGCCCCTTTAATTTTGAACTTCTTGTACCTTTTGTAACAAGACCATCCCTTTGAGTACTGGCAAAGTTCTTCAACCTAGTAGAAATCAGTGTGCTATGGCTTCATGAACACACCAACAGCACTTGGAGAGCTCATTTATTTCTGTTGATACTTCCTCTGCTTCTTCGATGTCTCCATGCTTGCTGGCTTTATGGTAACTTTTTAAGAATTCACCGATGGGACTGGCAAGTTGGCTCAGCAGGTAACAGAGCTTGCCACCAACTCTTAATCCCTGAGTTCCACCAGAACCCACATGTTGGAAGGAAAGAACAGATTCCTGCAAGGTGTCCTTTGACTTTAACATGGATGTTTTTACACACACACCCTCTCCAACAAATAAATATATAAATATAATTTTAAAAGATATAGTTACAATTTGTTTATTTATTTTGACAGTGGTCTTTGGCTTTCCTTTCTTTAGCTCACCCATTTCCTTTTGCTCAAAAGCATTATGGGAGGGCTCCCATTTACATGTGTTTGCTGTCCTTTCCTGTATACCTGAGCCTTTGGAATACTTCACAAACTCTGTTCATGTCAAGTGGACATAAACAATTTAATTTTTGATCAAGAACCAATTAGCACATTAACTCAACACAGCTGAAACAGCATTGGGTTTAGAGCCATGGAAGACAGGCTGCTCCTCGTTATGAGTACATGGCCACAGATGATTGGCAGCTCTTCTGAGCTGTGGTTTCCATGTCTTGAAAGGGAGAGAAAAAAAAAATGCTTATTTCAAAGCTTCAGTGAATGAGGCTTACAAAAGATAAGGTTCTGTAAAGTGCTTTGTACTGTGAAATACTCATACTCTTATTATTTTAAGACTTAATGTTTCTTTTCCTTTTTTTCCTCCCGCCGTCTCAGAGGGCTTCCACATCTATAATTGAATCTGCTATTTTGTCTTTGTTAATATTCTAAGTTTATGCTGAAGCTTTAATATAACCATCCTCGGGAGCCCACACAGCAGGGCCTCATTCTTTTCCAGTTTATCTAGAGGGTCCAGGCGCAGTTCTAGGCAGAAGGGTGTGAAATGTGGCATGCTAAACTAGGAATGAAGAAATGACAGAGAGATAAATTAGAAAAACGAGACAAAGAGTTAGTAAGAACGACACCACTTCTCATGGTATCACAGTTCTCTGAGGCTGCTGTAATCATTCTGTTGTAAATCTGTAAACATAAGAGGCATTGAGTACTCAAAAGAAACGTAAAATAAGTCTGTAGAATGGACCAAGAGGACCACATAGCTCAAATAGAGCCCTTTGAAAATCTTAGTAAGTGATATTTTTAAAAATTATATTGTATGTGGATTTCAAAAATAATTGGGTAATGTTGCTATTTATACACTTAACAGAATCTTTCCTTTACCAAATATTTGCCAACATTGTGTGAACTCTTTAGCATGAACCCAGCATGCCTAGAAATACCTTGTAAACGTCTCTGCCAAATATGTCACTACTACTTATTAGTGAACCAACTAAACAAAAAGCACTGAGAAGTCTGGCATGAACAAACCCAAAATCTGGGCACTTGGGCAGCTGAGACAAGATTAGGAATTGAAAGCCACCTTGTTCTCTATAGCAAGACTATCTCTCAAACTGACAAAACAACGCAAAATAAATCCACTATTGTTTGTTACACCTTCATTTGCTCCCAAACTATTCATGAAACACGTGCCATGTATGTTATCCCTTCATTTGCCCCCAAACTATCCATGAAACCCTTACCATGTCTCAGTGTCCCAGGCTACAATTATAGCACACAAAATAGCCATTTTCACACCATAGATGGCCCAAATCTCTACTCACTTCCTTCCATTAAATGTTAAGTTCAGTAATAATAAATTCTAGAGAAAAAAGTTGATGTTGAGAAACAAGTAAAATTTATATATTTCTATTTGTTTTACAATGTAATTAGGATGGCAAGGGAAAAAAAATTAAAGAAAAGGTTTGAAGACATAAAACTCCATTGAGAGCTGAGGGAAGAACATTCCAGACAAAGGAGCAGCAAGTACAATGGCTCTCAGGAGTGTTTGCATGCCTCTGGTGGATGAACATCTTCAGGGAGATGCTCCACGAGTCCTTCAGCAGAATGAGGAAGCTGTAAAGCTGCTGGGATAGTGAACACAGTGATATCCAGTCAGATCCAAAAGCCCATACTGGTTTCTACAAAGGTGAGGGAAAAGCCAGAGGATACTGAACAGAGAGGAGACAGGGGGCTGACACATTGCAACAGAATCACCCCGGTTGGGGGACATGGATCAATACAGAAGTAACAAGACCAGTTAGTTTGGTCATTGGAAGGCAGATCCACCCTGCACTGTGGCACCAGAAAGGCTGAGGAGCAGTGTTGGGGGTGCTGGTCTCATGACCACTCAAGGAGACTGAGATGAGGTGGTGGGCATGAGTGTGCAGCTCAGAATTGCCTGTGGGTTTAAGGTGGAAGGGGAAGGAAGAATATGCAGGGACCAAACCATTTCAAAGATGTAGGGAAGCCAGGCCTCTGCTGGCTCCTGCAGCGGGCGGAAAAGATGTCAGCTCTCCTCACTCATATTCAACCATATACCGGATGGAGAGCCTGTCCTTGAACAGAAAAGGAAATCCATAGACTTCTAAAGCCTTGCTTAGTCGTAGGTAGCAAGAGCACCCACGTAAAAGTTCTGGGAAACCCATATAAAAAAGATGTTACCTTCTTGAACTATAAGGTGAGTTTAGCAGGGTCCTAAGCTAGCAAATCAATTTATTATTATTATTTTACTTATTCACTCTATACCCCACTCATCACGGTCCCCCCATAATCCCCTCCTCAAATCCTTCCCCATCAGCCCCCCCTTCCCCCTGCGTGGGGTAGAGGGTTCCTAGTTATCCCCCCACCTTGGCACATCAAGTCTCTGTGAGGCTAGATGAATCCTGAAGTCACATGATTCTGTTGCAATGTGTCAGCCCCCTGTCTCCTCTCCCACTGAAGTCAGACAAGGTAGCTCAGCTAGAACATATCTCATGTACAGGCAACAGCTTTCAGCCCCCATTCAAGTTGTTCATGACCCACATGAAGGCTACATATGTTACATATGTGCAGAGAGGCCTAGGTCCAGACCTGTATGTTTTTAGCAAGTCAATTTTAAAAATGGTTCTTTTCTTTAAACTATCGAAAAATTATTATGAAGTAGAATCAAAGCACAAGACAACACTAACATGAAACATTTAGAAATAAATTTATAAGACATCTTTAAGGCATGTGCATCAAAAACTATAAACATGTTGATGATGAAAATTCAAGAAAATCCGTATAAATGCAGATATGTATCTTAATAAGAACACATATTCTGTTTTTTGTAGATATCTGTATGTATATAAAAATAACTTAATTAAACAAGGTGGACAAAAAGTCAGTATTTTACCAAAAGGATCCAAACACAGGAAAATACAGGCAATATCATTACTCACTAGGGAAATACAGTTACAATTTTTGTGAGTTATTAGTGCCCGTCTAGCTTTAATTAAACGCGTTCAGCTAAAAGTAAAGGGATGGTGACAAATACTGTGGAGGATTATAGCTGTGTGAGACAGCTGTGCACTGCTGTGACCAACTGCCAGGGAAACAAGCTAAGGAGTAGGGTTTACTCCAGACTCTAGTTACAGAGCGTGTCGTCTGTGGGTAGTTACTTGGCTTCATTGTTTATGAGGCCGAACATCAGGGAGAGCAACACAGGCAGAATAAACTGGCTCTCTGCAAGCCATACACAGGCAGAAAGTAGGAGGGAAAGAGTCCTGGGATATGACATAACCTTCACAGGCATGCCCTCTGTAGTGGTTTAAATGAGGTTGTTCCCATAAGCTCCTGCATTTGAATGCTGAGTCCCCATTAGGTGGTGCTGTTTCAGGAAGTGTAGAAGGAATACCCTTGCTCGAGGAAGCATTTCAGAAGAGGTGGTTTTTGACAGTTTAAAGAGCCTCTCCATTTCAGAGATTTTTCTCTCTGCTTTATGCTTGCAACTCAAGATAATGAGATGTCAGCTTTCTGCTCTAGCTGCCATGCCTGTCCCTGCTGCCCAACTGTTTCCACCACCGTGGACTCTACCCCCTTAGAACCATCAGCTCAGATAGACTCATTCTTGTATAGGTTGCCTTGGTCATGATGTTTTATCACAAGGACAGAAAGTAATCGCCAGTCACTGTTAGCTTCAGCTGCCAACTTGGCACTACAGAAATCACTTGGGAAGGGGGAGCCACAATAAAGAATTTTCTAGTTCAGACTGGCCTGGGGCCATGTCTATAAGACATTTCCTTAATTCATAATTGACATATGAGGACATACTCCTCTGTGGCCAATTGCATTTTTGGGTACATGGGTGTAGGGTATATTAAAAAAAAAAAAAAGATAGCTAAGCAAGTCAGAGGGAGTAAGCCAGTAGGCAGCATTTCTTCATGGTTTGATCCAGGTTCCTGCTCTAGGTTTTTATCTTAACTTCATGCCTTGGCTTCCTTTGGTGATGGACTATAACCTGTAAACTAAAATAAAAATCCTCCCCATTTTTTCTCCACATTGCTTTGTAGTTTTTTTTTCTCCAAATTGTTTTCTCCAAGTGGTTTTGAAAGTGCTGTTTATTATACCCATAGAGAGCAAACCTGAAAGTGCCCCACCCCCACCTTGACCTACTTCTTCCAAGTAGGTTCTTTCTCCTAATTGTCCATTCACCTATGAATTTATCAATGCATTGATCCATTGTTGAAGGTAAAACTTTTTTGATATACTCACCTCTCAACAGTATTACCAGTTGGGGACATGGGCTCACAGGACGTATTTCATTCAATACAGAGTATTGAACTCTCTTACTCATTAGCCAAATGCCAATCATTAGATCCTCTTAAAATCATGGGGGCTTATTATAGAGGTCCTATACATGCCATTCTGCTCCTAGGAGTTAAAAAAAAAAAACCCTAAAACAGTATAAAACTGTAGAGACTTACATTCAGATGTTCATTAAGGCCAAGAATAAAAAAGACCCAATTTTCCATTAGCTGTTGACAAATCTTGATAAAAGTCTTATAGTTAAATACCCTCACCCAATTCATAGAAATTATTGCAAATCCCTACAATATAAATGAATTATCAATGGATTTTAATCTAGGTACAATGGCACAATAGGCTTCATATTTTAGGATAGATAGATAGATAGATAGATAGATAGATGAATAGGTAGATGGATGGACAGATAGATAGATGACATATATATGTATGTATGTATGTATATATATATATATATATATATATATATATATAGAGAGAGAGAGAGAGAGATTATACGTCATCTGATCATTTTAAGACAGTCTCAGGCTAGACCAGTTTGGCCATCTATTCCGGGCCGAGCTACTGCTCCGGTCCGCAGGTCAGTGTCTAGCAAGAGAGAGAGTGGGGATGGAGGAGCAAGAGATGCGAAGAATGGAGACAAGACAGAGGGTCTTATCAAGTCTCTTCTATTGAAAGGAAATCCTGGGTATTTATACACTTTACCATGTGCCTTGCCACAGTGGACAAGCAGGGAAACACAGCTGAAGGCACTTTACCACGTGGCTTGCAGCGTGAATACCACGTGCACCTTGCAACTGGGGGCACTAAACAGCAAAACAAGCTATGTGAGAAAAATAAGATGTTTATCAGAGTGTGCTCAGCTGTTGTAGGCTGTTGAAAACAAGTCTCTTGTCAGGGTATATGGCTCGAGATGGCTGCAAAGTTGATAGCCGCTTTCTGCTAGGAGTCGGCTCCCAACAGCCATCACCCCATCAATGAGTCTGGCTTTGGGCTTCAGATCCTCCTGCTTCTACCTCCCAAGTGTTGGCTTTAAAGACATACACCTCACCCAGCATAAATGTCTCTTTTGATTAGACTAATTTCACCCCCAAAACAGGAAGCAAAGAAGAATAAAAAAGATTAAAGAAAGTGGTTCTCTTCAGCTGGGTATAAATATAGTGGTGATCACTCCAGATGGACCAGCAAAGCCCCCGACAGATAAAAAGAACAGTAGATGACAATGGCCAAAGCTAGCTGAATCAGCTCAAACCATGCACACAGTATTGTTACTTTTACGCCTTGTGAACTTTTCAAAGTCAGGGGTACACAAGACCCTCAGCATAGTCTTTCTTCTTATATATGTCTGTATACCACACTGACTTTTGAGTAAATTGAGTGTTTCCAGAAGCACACCCCTTCCCTGGAATGTCCATGCTTGGAAAGAAACAAAGAAAGAAGAGACAGAGAGAAGAAATATTAAGCCCCTTGGGGTGCTGCAATCAAGGCCAACCCCGCTCAGCTCACAGCTCTTAACTAAAGAATTCATTCTTGTTTCTTTATTCAAATTAAAGTTTGAGTGGACACACACACATGCACATGTACACACAAGTAGAGAGAGGGAGAGGGAGAGGGAGAGGGAGAGGGAGAGGGAGAGGGAGAGAGAGAGAGAGAGAGAGAGAGAGAGAGAGAGAGAGAGAGAGAGAGAGAAGACAAAGGGAGAGGGAGAGAGAGGGTCCTGTACTAGGCAGATGCACGTGAACACAAATAAATAAATACATTTTGAAATAATAACAAAAAAATGACAAGAATAGCAATACTTTGCTGGCTCCTCCAGAAGAGCAGCCAGTGCTTTTAACTGTGGGGCCATTTCTGCAGTCCCTCTGCTTGCTCTACCATAGTGCCCCAGTGTGGGTTATCCTCGGGGTACATGAGAACTGAATCTGCTGCTGAGGATGACAGGAGAAAACTCGAGACAATAGCCAGAGGAAACCTTCCTGGGAAAGAACATGTGGGAGAGCATGAACACTGAGCATCTGTTTATGGTTGTTTATGGCAGCAGGTACAGATATGGTCATTGTAAACAAGAAATTAAAATTCACTAATTAGTTTGCCATCCAACGTGAACACTGTTAACATTTTTGTTACCTTCTCTCTAGGTGAGTTTGATCGTTAGGGAATAAATTATCAAAAAAAATAACAACATGGATTTTTTCTATAACTCCAGTACACATACTTTTCAATGAAATACTGGTCCTGTTGTTATTTTATGATATTATTTTAAAATGTATGTATTTATTTGTATGCATATGTGTGCCTGGTCTCTCTCTCTCTCTCTCTCTCTCTCTCTCTCTCTCTCTCTCTCTCTCCCTGCATGTGTGTGTGTGTGTGTGTGTGTGTGTGTGTGAAGGTGACTTTGTGAGGACAGTTGCCTCGTTCCACCTTTATATGGCTTCTGGGGATGGGACTATTGTTATCAGGCTTCCGGCAAATCATCTTTACCCGCTGAGCCATCTTACTACCCCTCATCGTTTTTTTTTTTTTTAAACTTTAAACATGAAAAGCCAACATCTTGAGGCAAATTTTCTTCCCAGTTTTAGTGCTGGTTTCAAGATATCCTGCAGTTTGAAGCATGCTGTTGAGGTTTGAAATAGAAGAGTCTCTATAGGCTCTTATATTTGGATGCTTAGTCACCAGGGAGAGGCACCATTTGAAAGAGTAACAAAGATTAAGAGGTATAGCCTTATTGAAGAATGTGTGTCACTTGGGGATGGGCTTTGAGATTTCAAAAGTCTATGCCAAGCCCAGAGTCTTTTTTCCAGGAGTTCAGTAACTCAAGCTGCCTTTCTAACACCATTCCTGCCACTGTGCCACCCATACTCCTTAGCCTGGTAATAATGGATCAAACCTCTGAGGTATAAGGAACACTCCAATGAAATGCTTTCTCTTATAAGAGTTGCCTTCATCATGATGTCTCTTCACATCAATAGGACATTGACTAAGACATGGCACATCACAGAAACTGTCCTTGTTATGTTTTTCTGTTTGTTTTGTTTGTTTGATTTTTTTGTTTTGTTTTGTAATCTTGACACAGGATTTTTTTTTTTTTTTTTGAGAAGAGGGCCCTCAACTGAGAAAATGCCTCCATCAGATTTCCTGTAGGAGAGTCTCTAGAGCATGTTCTTGATAAGTAGTTGATATGGTAGGGCCCAGCTCACTGGGGTGGTGCTGACCCTAGAAAAGTAAATTTAGTTAATATATATGTACATGCAGGCTATGCAAGCAAAGGGAAGCAAGCCCATAAGCAGCGCTCCTTCATGGCTTTTGCCCAGTTCCTGCATCTAGGTTCCTGCTGTGCTAGAGTTCCTGTTGGCTTTCTTCAATGATAGACTCTCACTGGGACACATAGAGCTGAAGTACAGAAAGGCCAGGAGCTACCCCTGTGCCCAGAAAACAGTCTTCATGGAAGTCACAGTCCCTTAAGACATTTCTCTTTCAAGGACTTGAAGAACTTGTCATGTTCAAAGAGAGGGTCACAAAGCTTTGCATGTAAAAAGTCTTAAGGTTTGCTAGAAATGGTTCTAAAGACAAAGTGTCTGCTACTTATGTCTCTGGATCTCATTTTATAAAATTCTTGACTGGTCTACCTCAAATTATTTTATGAAAACCACTCAACAGCAAAGAGGAAAACAAATCCTATCTCCACCTTGTTTGTCCTAGTCTCTCTCAGCCATCACAGTCTTACTACATTCCATTTGGGGGTTAGTAACCCCACACCAAACTCAGTTATAAAATGAAAAAAGCCAGCATTCTCATATGGCAAAGTGGCTATTGTTGTGTGTGGCTTTGCTACCCCACCTAAGCAACAGGAAGGGCCAGGCTGTGCTACCAGCACCCACCCAGCTTCCCTTGAATCCATGGATAAAAGACAAAGACACACACAGTTGTTTAATTTCAACCTGCCTTTTGACATGATTGCTTGGCACTACTATCTCCTACCTTGAAAAGCATGGTGCCCTTATCAATATTCTTAGCTTCACATCTCTCCACTTGCCCTAAACTATAGTTGTTCAGTTACAGTTAGTTCCTGCTCAACACCCCCGACCACCCACTTGTAGGACCAGCCTTTTTGCCCACTCTGTTCTAGATTTCACATGGCTGGTCACCTTTTCTACATCAGAAGCATGACAGACTCTGTCTATTCTCCCTTGAGTCTGTCTGCTTGCCTACTGAGACCCGGAAGTCCCACTTATTGCTTCTGCCCAGCAATTGGACTCTTGGCTAACAGATCAAGAACCAGTTGGGAAACAGGATCTTTGCATCAGAACCACACTACAGGGGATCACCCTGGATTTTTGGAAGGAAATTATCACGTATACAATGGTCATGAAAGACCTTGATTCTCACTGTGGTCCCCAGGAAATTTTATTCTATCTTATCCCAAGAAGGCTGGCTTTGCATTATCAAACATCAGACATAGTTCATCGTATTTACATAAAGACTCTTATGTACAGTATATAATATAACTGTATATCTATTTAAAGGGGAAAATGTGTTATGGATTCTATGGATCATGAGCTGAGCATGTCCATATGTTACTAGAATACAGAGCCTGAAACATTTACTATTTGACTCTTTTCAGAAAATCATCCACTTTAAATCTATAGCTTTATATTAAATTTATTTGTATGTAATAGTTATACATGTGTACAAAGTATCTCCTGATATTTAAATACATCTATAAAACACAAAAACCCAAAATTCATTCTATCATAATGTATTACAAGTTTTTATTTGTCAAAAGATAATAAACATCTGAGGTAATAGACATACCTATAATTTTGCCCTAACCATCCATCTTATATATACACATAAAAATATCATACTGTATCTTATACACATATTTTTATAATGTATCAATTAAACATTTTAAATTGATTATTAACATGGTAGTACAGGCACTGGAATTAATTTTTTTCAAAAAAAATTGTATTCATGATTTTTAAAGTGACCAAGTTATACCCGTTGCTAAAACATTTGAGAGTAGTGGTATCCTAAGGGTTAGTGCATGGGTCTGTGGGGTTGCAGTGCATGCATAGGCATGGGCTCTGTTGGGCTGAGTTGGTGGGTCCTGCAAGTCGGCCGCCCCAAGGGTCTAGGACTGCAGCTCAGAGGGCAGAAGCACGGGAATTTGACTGTGCTCACTCCATGAAGGACCGAGAAGCAGAGGTGGGGGGTAGAGGGCATATGGGCTGGATCTACCTGAAGCTGAAAGGGGTGAGGGAGAGAAGATGAGCTCAGGTGGTGCCACTCGGGGTAGATGAGACTCTTGGTCAGGGTGACTTGCTTGGCTGGGTCATGGCTGGCTCGGCTAGCTTGCTTGAGTTGGCAGGCCTCCATGGCTGGAACACAGAGAGGTCCTCAGCAGGAGATTAGACTGTGGCTCTGTAGTTGAAGATTTTCTCCATAGTCCCCATCAGTGGGTTCCAATGACAAGAGGCAGTCCATGGTCTTAAAACATTTATTGTCATGGTGGAAAGTGAATGAAGTTGTACCCCCTGTTCTCAGGGTGGGCCTGAGGTTAAATACCTCAAATAGGAGGAAGGTCTGAGAAGGAATGCTTTATTGGCTACACCCTCTGGCCTTTAGGTTTCTCATGAATATGGAGATGTCTTGAGGCTCTGCAGCCTGTAGTCACGCCCTCTGTCTGTGCTATATGACCGAAGGCCACAAACCTCTCTTTGGAAGGGGCTGTAGTAGCGCTGTCCTATGTGCCTGAAAGGCACGAACTGATGAAGGTCTTTGGTTTCATGTAAGGAGCCTGGAGTCTGGTATCGTGGTGAAATGCTTGCTATCTCTTGCAGGGAAACCTGTGAGGTCTCCAATCTGCTGGGTCTCCGGCCATCTCTAGCCAATGCTCACCCAGAAACCATACTGTCCTTTCACGGTCCTACATGGGCCAAAATGTAAAAGAACAGAAAATGGCATATGATCAATAATATGACTTTTCTATTAAGGCTCCATTAGTTCTACAACTGATTTACAGTATGTGTGTCTGTGTGTGTGTGTGTGTGTGTGTGTGTGTAGGGGGAAAGTACCATCCATAAATACATGTTATCTTTATCAATAAATGCTAAGTGGTCTTGGCTTAGCAATTAAAAGCTATCCAAGTCTAGTTTATGTCACAAGATGCTTAATAACAATAATCATTGATATTTATGAAGCTACATGTTTTAATCTAACTATCTAATTTCATTCTTCCAATAAGCATGTGAATTATCCTATTACAAGCATCAACTCACTTTAGAGGAAAGCCCCTGGATTGGAGGGTTCAATAACTTGCCCCAGACCATACAACTACAGAGATTCAGAATCATCAAGCCAGAGAGTGTCACTAGGAAATCCAGTACTCACAGCATTTTGAACATCTCCCAAAGCCTCCAGTTCTATATGGTAGGTACATGGTTAGGCTGAGGGATACATACTGACACACTGTGAGGAAGGTAGATACTAGAGAGGTCTTCTCCAAGAGCTGAGTTTGTGACGATAAACAGGATTTTACAATCATAGTGAGATGAGACATTGC
Source organism: Grammomys surdaster (assembly GCF_004785775.1). NCBI lineage: Eukaryota > Metazoa > Chordata > Mammalia > Rodentia > Muridae > Grammomys > Grammomys surdaster. The sequence continues at coordinate 2,097,474 of NW_021604601.1, read as the reverse complement.
AGCCTGTCCAAGTGATTTTCAGCTGCAGATATAGATCTTTGACCTGAAGCCTTGGCTTGCTCTGGTTTCTTAACAACTCTTCAAGATGAAGGGTAAATTGGAAGCATAGCAGCTTCTATCTTTCCACTCATCTGTCTTAAGCACAAGACGAGAGATGACTAGAGATGCCATCAATTCTGAAAAAGAGGGGCCACACTCCAAATTTCTTGTTTTATGTGCTCTGAGCACACTGCTACCTGCTGCATAGTGTTTCATACAATACCCATGGCATGATTTTAATTGTCTATTCTTCCAAGTCTGAGTGATGAGTGCCTACCAAGGTCCTATCATTGTAAGTGACATGATAGGGGACATCTTTATATCCTTTTGGATGACTTTTGAAAGGATATATATGCTGTGGTAGAATTGTTGAACCTGTTAGCAAATCTTGATGTCATATCCATCACTAGTGATGCATTCAGTCTTCTTTCTACCAACATACATACGTATATACTTAACACCAATACATAATACATGGATTATACTTGGAATATCGTTATCCTTGTTAAAGTAATTTTAGAACATTTTCCTCATAATCATTAATATATCTAGGCTAAAACCACAAGTCAGAGCATTCATCACTACATCCAGACTGCAGACCAAACTACTTAGCATGCATTGGCTGGGTACCCATCACCCATTGCTCTTTATTCATTCATCATCAGCTCTTCATTATTGGTTTTGTTGTTGTTGTTGTTGTTGTTGTTGTTGTGGTGGTGGTGGTGGTGGTGGTGATGGTGGTGGTGGTGGTGGTGATAGTTTTTAATGCAGGGTATCCCTATGTAGTCCTGGCTAGCCATGAACTCACAGCCTCAAAGGTGCATAGCAAGAGAAACCAGTGTCCAGTACCACAAGACAATATGTCAGAATGAAACCAAGCAGAGATTGCAGGATCTGACATTTTTCTTCAATGTAGCCTATTAATGTATGTTGTTACTGCAAATGTATAATGTTTTTCTTTTAATTATTGAAAATATTGTGTGCTTCCTGTTTAACTTCATTGTATCAAAATACTCACAGAAGGATAAAAAACTTAGAATACAATGGTTTTAAGTAAAGTAGAATTTATCTGAATCAAATTATATTAAAATATTTTGTTTATAGATCACTCTATACTGATGAAGAATTTTTAAAAATCATGTGTGTGGGGAGTGCACGAGTGTGGATGCCCAAAGGACAGGGGAGTCAGAACCTCCAGAGTTGGAGGTAACAGATAGTTGTGATTTGCAACGTGAGTGCAAGAAACTAAACCTTGGTCCCTGAAAAAAAAAAAAAAAACAGTGGTGGCTGTTGACCACTGAGCCATCTCTCCAGTACTTCCCACTTCTTCCCTGGGCTTGCTTTTATTAGCTAATTCCTTTGGCTCACCATACGTTTCTCTGAACAGAGAAGTGTTGTGTGTTTTCTATTTAGAAGCTTACATATTTTAAAGAGAGGCAGAGAATTTTTACTACACATGCACATTTACATCATTTGTTTCAGAGACTGCCTCTCCCACCTCACAATTCCAAGAGGAACCACAAGATATATGAACATAAATGCATTCAGGGTTACCCAATCTATCACTGATCAGGGTTACCCAATCTATCACTGATCAGGGTTACCCGATCTATCACTGATCAGGGTTACCCAATCTATCACTGAGCTCTTATTTATCTTCCAGTGTCTTCCTTGTTGGATTTCCATTTTAATACATACTCTGAGGTTGTTTTTATTTTGTCAAATATAATAATAATAACCCCTGTCTCCATTAATCTCGTGGTGCTTTGGTTTTCTGCAATGTTCTTAAATTTCTCTCTCTTCAGGAAGAATTCCCCTTTATAAGTTTTTATATTTTGTAAATCCCTCATGGTGACTCTGACACCTTCCTTTTACCAATCAGAAGCACAATCACTTGGATTTCTCTGGTCTAGAAAGAAAGAAAGAAAGAAAGAAAGAAAGAAAGGAAGAAAGAAAGAAAGAAAGAAAGAAAGAAAGAAAGAAAGAAAGGAAGGAAGGAAGGAAGGAAGGAAGGAAGGAGGAAAGAAAGAAAGAAATTGCCTTAGAGTCATTTTCTATTATTTCCAGGAATAGAATTAAATTAATGCAATAAAATTTAAGAAAGTCTCCTTTGCAAATTAAGCCTCTGTGCTCATTTTTCTTTTATTTCTTTTGTACTTGAAAGAAATGTCTTTGCTGATCTTAGAGTTCGGGGAAGACTTCTAAGACCTGTAATTTTTGCTCCTGCAGGTTTTGTAGGACGGGAGGGTTACTTTTAAGGTGATTTTTGACTAGATTCTCTGGCATTCCATCAGGTGTGTTTAACCTGTTCTTGTTTCGCTGATGTCAGGGTTGGTACTTCCTCTGATATACTGTAACCAGTGTGCACAATGCCAAGTGGCAAGTTACCTTCCGGACTACCCAAGGTTACCAGTATGGCTCGGTAGGTGATTTATCTAAATTTAGTCCTCTCAAGAGTTATCACCATATGTCCTACGTAGGTTTTGGTTGTTGTCATAAAACACCATAGCCAAAAGCAACTTGGAGAGAAAGGAGTTTACTTGAGTTTGCAGGTTACAGTTCCTCATGAAGGGCAGTGAGGGCAGGAACTCAAGACAGGAACCTGGAAACAGGAAGTGAAGCAGAAGCGGTGGAGGAGTTTTACTTACCAGCTTGCCCTCCTTGACCTGCTCAGCCTGCTCTCTTATGCAACTCAGGACTGCCAGGCAGGGGAAAGAAACCTGTAGAATCTGTGATGCACTTGTGTTAAAGGGGGATCTATTGGACTAGCCTGTGACTGTCTGGCAGGCTGCCAGTGACTGTTTTTACACATAAGAGGCTGAGAACCAAGTAGACCAGTACTTCCTGACGCTGTGACCCTCAGTTCCTCATGCTGTGGTGACCCCAACCAAAGAATTATTTTGTTGCTATTTTATCACAGCAGCTTTTGCTACTGTCATGAATCGTGACGTAACGGAAATATCTCATACGCAGGGTATCTGTCATGTGACCTTCACGGGGGTCTCCGCCCACAGGTTGAGAACCACTACAGTAAATGCTCAGTACCCAAGTCTAGTTACGTTAGCAATCTTAACCTAGCGTTGTCAGACCTGCAGGATTCTTGGAGAGCCGCTGGTCTTCAGTTCATTTGGAAACTCAAAGAAGCTGGGTTCTGATACCAGCTAAGAAACACAGAAGCAGCTTCAGCAGGCGTGGCAGTGAGGGTAGATACAAACAGTATGGCTGAACATGCTAACGGGGTGAATGGACTCAGCATCGAGATGTGTATGCAAGCAGGCAAGAAGTGAAACCCCTTTCTTTCCTCAGACTTCCTCTTATGTAGCTGCCACCTGAAGGTGTCCCATCCATATTTTGGATAGGTCCCAAGTCAAGTATCTTGATTTAAAAAAAAATCCATTGCACACGTGGCCAGCAGCTTATCTCGTAGTTGGGTGGCATAGGCAATGAAATTGACAACTAAGGTTGACCATGACAGCATGTTACAACCCATTCACTGAAGTACATATGCTGACGATGTGAGAGTCACCCTTGGGTCCTTTCTTCTCTTTCTCCTTCCAGGAAGTACTACAAGCACAGCATGGATTCCGTGAGTTTCTTGTTATCTTTACAACTGCCATTCCCATGTTCAAGTGTTCCTCTTCTTTCTGGGCCTATGAACTCAATTCCTAACTGGTCTTACTGCCTCAACTCCTGACCACTGGGGACATTTCTGACGTTTTTACTGCTACATGTTGGATCAGTTCTCATTGTCCTTGTGACTTGACCTCTAGGAGCTTCAACAACACGTATGCAACAAGTTCTAGTACCTTCGGGGACTTGATCCTACCTCCCTGTCTATTCCAGTCGTTGTTCCCCTGGCTGACCCCAGCTCATCGGCTTTTTAGATACACCAAGTTTGGTGCTACTCACTCCGCATTCTTCTTTCAGGTATTTATGATACATTTTATTCCTTTACTTTGTTTGCTTCATAGTTTTAAAACCATCATCTGCAAGGATACATTTATATGCAACACAAGGAGATTCATTTTCTCTTGCATACCCATGCTCAAATTATTAACTTAAATAAGATCAGCCATTCAGTGAATTGTCAGCAACAAGACAAGAGAGTTAGTCAGTGGCATAAGGTACTTTTCAAATTTTAATTCTGCTGCTGCCTCACTGGTGTAATAGGCACCGATCTGTTCTTTGGTATAGAGACCTCATATGGTCTGCAGGAACTGACAGGGCAATAGATGGGGGCAGAGTTTAAATATAGACACTTATCTCTTACACTTTGGAGACTGGTAAGTCCAAACTCAAGACACCAGTGCATTTGGTTCCTGATAAGGGTGCGTCTTCTTCCTACTGTGCTCATGGCTACCTTCTTGCTGGGTCCTTACATGGCTGAGTGGTAAAGTAGGGGGAAGATGGGTAGGTGGAAATGAGATGAATAATTAGCTAGACAGACTGACAGATTCTCTTTGTTTCTCCTAATGATGATAATCCTATTGTACTCGCCCCATGACCTCATCTAAACCTAAGTCCAAAAGGCTCTATCTTTCTTCCTCCATACAGAGTTTAGGGTTAAAAGCTCAACCAGAAATGAGATATTTGTATTAACTCCCTCCTCACAACCCCACATCCAAGCCTCAAGCAACATCTCAGAAAAGGGGGTGAAAAAAATGTAAGAGCAGAGGACGTGAAGGGTACTGTAAAAGTGCTCTCTTCTGGTCTTGTACCTATACAAAAGGAGAGGACAATGTAAGAATCTAAGTTTGATAGTTGGAAAAGGGATGAGAGACCTATTCAGTACATTGTTCGGAGTGGGCTGGGACATGCAGGCAGGGGTCCTAGACTGCTAACAGGTTGCTAGGGCCATTGTTCATGGAAGAGTGTGTATACATGGCATGTGCTGTCACGTGCTTTATTAAGAGGAATCTAAGCTTTCATGTTGGTCTATCAGGAACAGCTTTCATACTAAGCAGTATTTAAAGAAGGGTTTGTGCATGGCCCAAGCCAAAAGGTATCCACACTTGCTAAATTATTCCCTTACTTGAAAGAGTGATTATCTTGGACAGTCAGCCATGGACCCTTTCCTTCATTGTTTCCTAGCTATTAAATTGTCTAGGTCTGACATGAAGAATTTTTGTCCTAATGTGAGCAACTTTTCTCTTGGCTAATTGAAGTCTTCTTAAAGCAATACATGATCCCGTATTTGATGGACTTCAGTCCATCATCCTTGTTGGTAACCCCATACATCACTGTAAGGATGGGGACTCAGTTAGCTTAGAACCCAGAATTGAGCCTCTCTTTTCAGGTTTTATATTTAGATGGCGCCTTACTAATTGGTACACAGTAGCCTTAGAGTCTCTGTAGCCCAAGTTGGCCTTGGACTCTCTGTAGCTCAGGCTGCCCTTGAACTTTTGTTCCATCTGCCTTGGCATCCCCAGTAGCTGTGATTGTAGGCTTGTGGTACAGGCCATGCTCACTTTCCTTTAGTTAAACCTTTGGTTATGGGTTTAACAGGCATCTCTTCACCTTGCCAAAGAGGGTTTTTTTTTTTTTTTTTGCTAAACTTCTGAATTTTTTACAATTGTTAGATAACAACCAGTTTGTCTGAATAGTTTAAATGTGTGCATCTCTATTTTATTGTATTTCAAAATTTATCTATCTATCTATCTATCTATCTATCTATCTATCTATGGGGTCGAGTGTACTTGTCATGGCTTGTATGTGGAGGTCAGAAGGTCAGAGACCCACACAAACACACACCCATCAGTCATATTGGTCTATCAGGAACAGGTGGCTGAGGCAAGCTTGTTAGGGGTTCCAGGACAGGCTCTGACCTTAACAGTTCTGGTAATAACAACAGGGTAGATTAGCCAGCCATTCTCAACACACTAGTTAAAGAGATAAGAAATAGTGAAATGCAGAGAGAGGTGATTTAATCCATGTGGTCATTGTGAGTAGGACAGATAAAGAGGTCGCTATCAGAAGTCCCTCTGTGACTGACAGGGACTTTAGGTTTAAGTAGAGAAAGGTCTGGGGCAAAGAGGTAAGAGGTCTGCATAATTAAACAGTCCTGCTCCAAGTAAGGTCTGTTGACGACAGTCTCATTGATTCTGTAGAACTTGTTATCATTGTTATTGTTTGAGGGGAATAATCTAGTTTTCAAGATCTGATCACTTTTATTCCAGGGCCCTCAGTTAAGAGTAGTCTGTCCTGTAGGCTGGCCCAGTAGTTATAAGTAGTTTCTAATTTTTATCATAAAAATGGTTATTTATTGGTCCTATTTTTCAAACCCAAGGTGGCTCAAGAGGAAGGGTTAAGGAGTCAAATGTAGAACCAGAGAAGAAAATCATGGTGTTAGTGACACCAGCACTCTTGCTCTTCACTCCGTATAAGAAGGAATCAAAATGTTCTGGCAAATGCACAAGGTTCCATTGCCTTCAGAAAGCAAAGAGCAGCACCTTCCAGTCTTCAGGAACTGAATATGTTTCTGGAAACAGATGCCCTGGAGTCATAAGTTAGGTTTCCTAACCTTTGCTTGGAAATACATTCTCACCTGGGAGCAAGTGTTCTGTGCTGAAGTTGAATGATTTTGTTGCTGTAGTTGCATATTTAACTGATTTTTTCATTGCCTCAAAGAGTTTATCAATATCATTTTACTTGGTGGAAGTTACATAACTTTTAAGTGTTAAGTTAACTTTGCTTAGACTGAAAAAGAAAAGGAAAAATGAAAAAGAAGGAGGAGGAGGAAGAGGAGGAGGAGGAGGAAGAGGAGGAGGAGGAAGAGGAGGAGGAAGTATTCTCAAATGTTGCCTGTGCTACATAGCAGAATCCTGCACCCATTATTTTTACCTTGAGAAATTTTGAGTTCATCTTTGGGGTGTATTTCAAATATAGACTATTGGGAGATAGATAACAGGACAAGGAATGTGCTTTTGTGGGTTTCATTTTATTCTCTATCACGAATATAGTCTCTTGTTCTCCTCTTGGTGACCTCTAAGCCAAAGACTTCCAGAACATTCTTTACCCCCTTTGTTCGCTTGCTTTAAGAAAGAAAAGCCTGTTATAATAGCAAGCCATAATCTAATGGCATCCCGCTGGTACTCCCCACTGCTCCTTGTCTCTCGCTTCTTCAAATATGTTGTCACACATAAATATAACATCTACAGCCCAGGCCTGTTAACAGAAACCCCCACCTAACCTGCCCCCAATTAAGGTGGCAACCCCACGCCTCACTCCCAGCCACTGAAGAACAGATTGCTTGTTACATCACTCAAGTCCATTATCCCCCTTTCTCCCTGTGGCATAAGGCCCTTTTAGATGCTTTCTGCTGATGGTTTAAGCAGAGGCAAGACACATTTAGCATTTTAAGATTAATATTATATATGCTTGACTTTTACAAGGCTAGATACCCAGGGGACTGACGTTTAATAGATGTTAATGGAATTTAATTTTTATACACATTAGGTATGAGCATTTATCTTCTAAGTAAAATAGTATGAAACCTTATGTAACACCAGGAAGATTTCAAAACAAATTATTATTTTTTTTCATCTGGCAACCTTGAATCTAGTTACTGAGCAGAAAAGCTGCTTTTTGATATTTAGACTTTAAAACCTGAATATAATTATCATTAATTACACTGAGAATGTCAGTGTTAACTTTGAATGTTCCATAGTTATTATCATTGCAAAATAGTTCTGAAATGCTATTTAAATAGAAACTTTCTCCACAATCTATTTTACCAGTGACTTTCATTTAAAGAGAAGTTACTACTGCAAATAAAAACAAAAACAAGTAAAACCAATGAATCAATCAAACAAAAAGAGTCCAAACCTCAATGTATTAAATAATAATCAGCAGAGTTTACTTTTTGAAAATTTTTTTTCTTTAATGAAAAAAAAACTCTAAGAAAGCATCATCCATCAAGAATGGCTTGCAAAATGTAAAAGTATTTGTCAAGGTTCGTGGGGTAATTTATCTTGGTGCTTCAAAGCTAAGACTGGGAGTGTGGTAGTCACTTTAAAAACAAAGGTGTGTGTGAGGAGTTCTGAATGTCAAGGTCTAGTTTTACACTCTATCCATCATGTGTTTGATCTTGGAAGCTAACCTGGGTCAGATTAGGTTAGTATTTGGATGGGAGACCACATAAACAAGACAAACCAAACCAAACCAAAATAAAACAAAACAAACAAACTTAAAAACCTACCAGTCAAATTTCTGGGTAGTGAGATCTCTCCAGTTCTCATCAATGAAGAAATATTGTATGCTTGGTTTTTCCCTTGGTGTCTGGTACTGTCCTCTCAATAAACATTGATGAATAAATACAATTTTGACAATAGCCCCATCAAAGAAGATAAGGCAGTACAAGCCCAAGAGGAGAGATCAGGGCTCTGTCACATATGTGAACTTGGGTAAGACACATATGTGGAGCTGCAAAGGGATGGTTTGATCTCCCAGGTAGAGCACTGGGTTTGAGATATCCCGAGACCCAACAGGGACATGGCCTGTCAGGGACTGTCAGGTCTTCCGGATTCCAGACCCTCACATGCGGCCTACATACTTCCCCATTAACCTACGCCTTGCAGACATGTTTGGCTCAAAATAGCCCCTCCCAGAGAGGGTCACCATCCAGGTAGAGGGTGTGACTAACAGAGATTTCCATATTCATGAGTTATCTAAAGGCCAGGGGGCAAAGCTAATTAAGTCATTCATTTTCCCACCCCCTCTTTCCCCTCCCCGATTTAAGCCAGCTCCCCCTGGCTTTTGGGGCGGAGCGCACATCCAGATCCAACTATCACTCCATGAACAATAAACTTCTTCTTAAATCCATGGACACCACGTGTTTTCTGGGGTCTGCCGCTGCAAAGCTTCCAGCCTCTGGAAACTTCAGACTTTCTCCCCTATGTGGAACCCTCCTGAGTCCTACCCACAGGAAAGCCTCCGGTACTCTGTTGCCCACCTGCCCCAGCGGGTCTCCACCACGCGGACCCCGCGCATGTCTTTCCCACACACATATGTAAACTTGAGTTTCCTGGACCTCTATCTTTTCTATGTAAATTTGGATGCTGCCGTTGCTATGGAATGGTCTTTTAACTCTTGATGGCCTCTAAATCTTAAAATTACTCACTTTATCTGTGTATGTACATGGTGATTGGCTGGATATGTGTGGAGGCCATAAGTCAGCATCTAGAGGCTTCCCAGGTCACTACCATCCTTATTATATGAGAAAGGGCCTCTCACTGAACTTGGACTTTGCCACTTGGCTCTCAAGTGTGCCTGTCTCTGATATCTCCCCATTCCCCCAGTACAGGCATTACAGCCCCTGCACCCAGTCTAACTCCTTTCAGTTAGACTAGGGATATCTGGACTCAGGATCTGAACTTCATGCAGCAAGTTACCCTGTCCACTGAACCATGTACTCTCCACCCCTCCCCCATCATTCTTTTTGCCGTTTCATTTTGGGCTATTGTCAGGTGCCTCCATAGGAAGTAGAGACTAGTATAGACCATAGAAGCTCTGTATTTGTGACTTTAGAAATAAGTGAAGTCTACTTGGAGAAGCAGTTTCACACAGAGACTTGAACAAGCATGGGAAACGTGTGCGAGAGAGGAAAAGGAGAGGTCAAAAGCGAGATTTTATTTATGACTGATTAACAAATGATTAATTCATAAAAGCTGCCCCCCCCCAAGAGCACAGGATGCTTTAGTTCCTAATTGCACAGTGCTCCGACCCTAAATAAAGGAGAATCCCTGAAGCCTACGGCAGAGGAGGTGCTTCAACAAGACAGGCTTGTTCTTGTCTCTATCCTGATTTACCATATGACCTTGGGCAAGACATTCATCTTCCTCCAATACAGTTTCCCTAATTGTAAAATGGAAATAAAAATACTCACTGGCTTGCTGAAGATTAACGAGACGAAATGAATGTCCCGAAGCTCCCGGAGGGGAAGAGGCTGTGTTTGAGAAAGCAAAGGACTATTAAGTAGTGTTATTGGACTTCTTCAACAAGTTGGGAAAGAAAAGCCACGGCAATAAACTCAAGAGCTTTAAGCTTCCTTTTCTAAAAACCAAACAAACAGCAGAAATAAATAAAAGACTCAGCTTTTATAACCAGCCCAAGGCTTCCTGCTGGTTCCTCTAGCAACTGCCGGGAGAACTGGAAGTCCAGTGGTTGGAAGCCTGGCCCTGGGTTTCTTTCTTCATAGTTCTCTACCCCTTACCCTATAGTGAACAAATGAGGAGGGAATGTTTCACAGATGTATCTTCTTTTTCTATAAGATAGTGGATAATACAACCAGTAGCCACATATATTTGGACATTAATGGAGATGCATGGCCTACAATACCAACTTCCGAAGAAGTATTTTTTGGAGAACTTCTGTTCCCTTGCAGCATAATTATTTTGAAAATACTGAAATACTCATCTCTCCAAAACCCAAAGGTTTCATGACAAAGCACTGAGATATAAAGGTACACGTGAGGAGATTATCTATACTTTAAGACGCAAATAGGAACCACAAAGCCCTCTTCCTTCACCTGAACAAAACAAGTTTGGGACTTGGGCAACGCCTTAAAATTCCAGCACTTGGACACAAGAGGGCACTGTGAGCTTGCTTTGGCAAGGATCGGAGGGCAAGTTATAATCTGTGCTGTGTAGGGAGGGTCGGGACAACCCAGAGCATTGCTCCGGGGACAGAACCATAATCTAGGTTCTGGAAACCGAGACTCGGGTGATCTAGGACTGCGGACAGATACAGCTCCAAGACTACCCGCGTTATATTTGCCCCCTTCCCAAATAGAAGGTTCTTACTGGTAGCTATTTTTCAGTGTGAGATTTTTGGATCCAGGAGCTTGGGACTCAGCACCCAGGCCCCCCACAACTGCAAAAATACAGGAAGCATTTTGGGTGCACCCATATCAGGTATTTTCCAGGCCATAAGGGAAGAGAAAGAGAGAGAGAGAGAGAGAGAGAGAGAGAGAGAGGGTTTTTTTTTTTTATGGCGTGTTCTTGGGCGGGAGGCCGGCCGGGAGGGAGGGAGGAGAGAAGAGAGAAGGAATGAATTTGAGAGAAGGAATGAATTTGATTCTCAGTGTCTCTGTCCTAAGAGGGGCTTAAGCGCCACTATTTAGAGGAAACGTGGCACAGAGAGTCCCTTACCCACAGCCAAAGGTCCTGGAGACAGGGGAAACAATTCTACAACCACTGATGGGCAGTGTCATCATCAGTGTCATGACAGGTATGGCCCCCGGAGAACTCCTTCAGGAAAGGTTTGGGTCAGGTCTAGCTCAAGAGTGAAGCTAAAGCTGGGCGGTGGTGGCGCACGCCTTTAATCCCAGCACTTGGGAGGCAGAGGCAGGCGGATTTCTGAGTTCGAGGCCAGCCTGGTCTACAGAGTGAGTTCTAGGACAGCCTGGGCTATACAGAGAAACCCTGTCTCAAAAAAAAAAAAAACAAAACAACAAAAAAAAAAGAGTGAAGCTAAATGCTACTTTTGTGAAAAGGAAGGAAATTGTTGCTGCTTGCAAGGTTTCTTAAGATTCTATCTTCTTCCCCAAAAGATCAGACTCAGGGAAATGCAGCCCAGGAGCTCCTGTCCTCGCCCTTCCCACCCCCTACCCCCTTCAAAGCTGGGACATGGGCACCAGGGGGGAACCTCGGTTATTTTTGTTACTCCTATCTAGGCAAAAGTGCTCGATGCCCTAGCGTTCTCTTTAACGCAAGCTGCATGGTGGTGGGTGTATCGATTAACACCCGATCCTGGGGCAGAGAAGGGGGAGTCTGCTGTGATTTCTGTCTCAGGGGCAGAAAAGCGCACTTGTCCCTGGGCATGGAGCCACCCGGGGCAGAAGGGCTATGATGAGAGGTGTAGAGAAAGCACAAGGCAGGGGAGATTGGGGGGAGGGGGGCAGTTGACACAACCCGGTGTGCTTGTGTGGCGGGAAGGAAGGTGGGGGTGGGGAGGGATGCCGATCAGATAGAGATGCTCTGGCCGAGGAGAAAGTAACCCACCCCAAACTTTCGCAGATCAGCTGGCCTTGGAAGGGAGAGGCAATCGGGAGCAGCCGTGCCCCTCCCGACGCCCACCCGATGTTACTAGCTGTAACGAGGAGGGGCCGAGCGCCCATCGGGCTGGACGGTCCCCACGTTGCGCCCACCCTGTTGCCAAAACGCAGCTGCTCGGGGCACAGAGCGCAGGAACACAGAGGCTGACAAGCCGTGCGAGTGAAGCCTAGCAGCTTGCTCCTTTGAAGGGACATTCTACGTGCATCGGGAAAGGAGAAGGGACACTGGACAGCTTCGCTCAGCCCAGTGAGGTGGCGGGGTCCTGCCCTTGGACGTCCGGGCGAGAGTCACCACTGGCTTGGGAACTGAGCGAAGAGAAATCTAGGGGTTTGGAGAAGTCGGATTCAAAAGAAATGTCGAAAGATATCCAGGGCAGCCACCAGAGTCCGGAAGCTTAATAGCCACCGGGTCACCGTGACCCCGGGAACGACAGTGACTGACAAGCGCACAGACCAGGCGCTCGTCAGCATCCACGGGTCTGCCCGCCAGAGCCGCCTCCACGGCGTGGGTCCAGGGTGCAGACGTCCACGGAGGCGGCCAGAAAGCGACATGCAGCGAGCAGCTCCCGGACTGCCCCATCTGGGGAACCTCCTGGGCGGCGCGGCGCGACGGTGACCAGCGCGGGGTGCGAGGGGTGTGCCCGGCCCCGCCTGCGCGCCCCTCCCTGCGGTGGCCGCGCATCCAGGGGCGGCGCGGAGCCGAGCCGCTCGCCCAGCCGCCTGTGCCCGCGAGCGCCGCGCCTGCTCGGGGAATCCACTTCGCTGCTAGACGCTCCTCGTTCATGCTCGCTCCCTTCCCGGCTGCTTCCCATGGCTTTGACTCTGCGGCCGGAGCCTAACCACTAACGGGAGAAACTTTTCCTGCCGTTTCTTCTCCCCACCCCCAACCAGGAGAGGATTAAAAGTTGCAAGAACTGGTGCCGCCCGTGTCACTTGGGTACTCTCCGGCGAGTTCCGAGTCTCAGCCATGTGCACCAACATAGTTTACGAGTGGCTGAAAGCGTTACAGCTCCCTCAGTACGCTGAGTCCTTCGTGGATAATGGCTACGATGACCTGGAAGTGTGTAAGCAGATCGGAGACCCGGACCTGGACGCCATCGGGGTTCTGGCTCCCGCGCACCGCCGGCGCATCCTGGAGGCTGTGCACCGGCTGCGGGAACAGGACGCGGCCGCTGCGGGCCTTTACTTCACACTGGAACCGCAGCCCGTGCCACCGGCACCGCTGGTGGACGCAGTGCCCCCAGGCCGCCGGGGGGAGCCATGTGGCAGCTCAGCCCAGGGCACTCGCGGGGACCCCCGTGCCCAGCCGAGCGCTCCCCGCAGCAGGGAGCTGGTGAGCTACCCGAAACTGAAGCTGAAGATCATGATCCGGGATAAGCTGGTCCGCGATGGCATCCACCTGAGCAAACCCCCTTACTCGCGCAAGGTAAGGAGGCGCCCCTAGGGCGACCTTGGGGGCACGGCGGGAGGGGACCAGGCCTGGCGCTTCTGCAGCGGCTCAGTCTAGGTGACAATTGAGAAACCAAGGTTTTGGGGGTATCTCGTTCTCCAGTTTTCTGCGTTATCTGTGTATTCCTTCTGTCCTGGCGTCACTAATAACAGCTGCTCATTTAGATTTTGCATGTATTCAACTCTTAACCGGGTATACAGCACCCTGGCACACGGGCTCGATTGTCAGGTCCTGGGCAATGGGTGCTTGCTTTTGGTGGCTACCGGGAAATCCTAATGTGTCTAGTAGTGTCTGGTTTGGAAGAATGCCAAAAAGATGGGTCACATCTGCCTTATTTTCAACCTTCCTCTTTTTCTTTACTTTTTTTCCCCTGAGTTTTGAGAAACTTCCAAGAGGAGTGGATGACTATTGCCAAATGGGTAGGAGAATTCAGGGCCTGCTGGTCTCAATTCTATGCTACTGAGAACTGTACCATTAACACAGACCTGCATGTGTGTGTGTGTGAGGGAACTAAACACAAAACACACACATGCCTATTCACAGAAGAGCGGTTCCTTAGGTATTCCAGGGTAATGGGGTGTTGAGCAAATGGGGTAATTTGGGGTCCGTGGTATCACTAGTTTGACTTACTGCTTCAGATGAAAGCAAAGTAGATTCTTCTCAAAACTCCGAGGGGACAAGTGTGAGGAAGAACAGGAGGAAGTGACATGTGAGTGCCTAGAAAGGAATTTTCACACGTGAGAGCAGGCTACAAGTTCTTAAGGATGCTCTGTGAGGCACGCAGACCTGTGGTGTGGGGTGGGGTTTGGACGACTAAGTACCAGAAAGTGCATTTTCACACCAGAGCGCTGTCTCTAGCTTCAAGGAGGTTGGTTTGGCTTAGTGAAGTGGATTGCTTTGGCTTAGTTTCCGAAGCTGTCCTCCTAGAGAGTGCCAATTTGGCAGAGAGGCTGGCAGCACAGGTAATGTCTGGCATCGCCTGAAACTCACAGGAAAAATGAGCATCTCAGCCTGAATACAGGGGCCTGGAGAAGCCTAGTTGAAAAGCTATGAGAAGAAAACACAGCAGGCTAGGAGTGTTAACACAACACCACAGGAGGAAATGGCTGGTCTAAATGCTGTGTGGGTGGCATCAGCCAGAGAGATGCTCCATAGCCTCAACCGAGGGTCATAATGCCTAATGGATTCAAGTTCAAGGGCAGTGGCGCACAAAGTAGATACAGTAAAAGGAAATAAAGGTTTAATATTATCCAGCTGCTATCTTGCAGGTTGTGGTTGGTAGGAGTAGGCAACTGTGATCTCCTGCCTGGGAATACAAAATTGCTTTTATAAGGAGGATCAGGTTAGAAAGAAGGTTTGCCTCCAGCACGTGTCCCAGCCACCTGCTCTGACAGGACCATTGATGGGTGTTGGGATCAGGAATGGAGAAGCACAATCACATGCTGCAATAGCCTGAAGGATGTCCAGTGTGGTTAGAAGGATCATGGTCAGCAGAACAGAAATTTAGTCCAGTACCAAAGGAGCAGGAGGCCAGCTCAATGTTTGTTACTACTATACTAGAAAGCAAAGTGAGCTTGCTTTGAGAGATGTGTAACTGAGGAAGGGCTCAGTTCAAATCTTGGACAAAACGAAGGAAGATACTAGCCACGGCTGGTTTAATCTTCAGGACTACTATAGTGCAGTGATGCTAAGAGGATGGGTGAGCGTGGGCTGGGCATGGGAGTAGATGGCATTAAAGCACTGCATTTTGGTTCCATTCTTACAAGGCAAAACAAGACAAGCCCAAACATCACATTTACAAGCTGGAAAGCGTTTAAAGGATAGACGCAATGTTTGAGCAGGGGCTTTGGCCTGTGATTCCTGCTTAGATCAATAGCCTAAACTGTCTTCACACGCACAACCCTATGTTGGCCTCCCAAAGTACGAGAATTATAGGCATGTGTCACCAAGCATAGCATTCTAGTTTACTTTTACCTAAATACCTCATTACTGTAATGCTTAACAATAAAACCTGTCTACTTCTACTTTCTTGTTGTTGTTGTATTTTTAAAGACAGGTTTCTTCGTGTAGCATTGGCTGCCCTAGTACTAGCTCCGGTTGGCCTTGAACACACAGAGATCTGCTGTACCTACCTTCCGAGTGCTGGGTTTAAAATCATAAGCCACCACTTCCCAGCTGATTTTGCTTTCTATATGTATTTAATTTTCCTTCTTTAACTGACAGAAGAATCAACTGGGACAAGTAATATTTTTATTATCCTCTCATTACCTTCTGGGGAACAAACGAATGGATCTGAAGAACTTTATTGTATGAAAGAAGAACACATATTGACATAGAAATTAAAGTATAATTAATGCGTATAAAACTAAACACACAACTATGAAGTAGCAAGTCATGTTGTTTCTTTGGAATTTGCTGTTTATATATGATGTCCTCTTAAGTTCTAGATTTTTCTGTTGTGTGGGAGTTTGTTTTCTGAAGCAATTATTTCTCCCATGAACAGTGCTGGGAACTTTTCTTTAAAATGTAATCACATTCTAGTTCTGATTTTCTTCTGTACCTTGGCTCTGTCATGGTCGTGGTCAGAATGTACACCACTCATTACATGCATTGGTAATTGAGCTTGGTAGAGCAGGCTCACTCTCCTTGGCAGTCACAAGCATGACCAATCCTTGGGACATTGTACTGCAATGAAAATACTGTGTTGTTTAGAGGTGATCATGCCAAGGCTGGTCATGGTGGGGTTGGTGAACCTGCAGAGAATTGTGAGTTGAGGAATTTTCTCAAGACTAGCCTGAAAAGGACTGTAGGACTTGCATCAGAAAAGCACTCCAGGTTTCCTGATCACTGAGCTTAACTATAAGTAAAAATAAAGATTTTCTTGTTTTTCCTTCATATTGGAAAACCAAGAGCTTAGAGATAGCAGACTTCAAGTCAGAAGACATGGATGAATCCCTCCGAAGCTCTTTTTAGAGTTTTTCATTGCTGTGATTTCTACATCTTATAATGGGTCATGCTTATATGCACAATTGTACAAGTATAAATGAATATAATTTTCTTGTGCATTTTTATGCATATAACTTTTTTGTGACCAAGCTTCTCTACCTCATACCTTCCTTAGGTTCCGGCTTTCTGTGATTGGCAGGATGTGGGCATCCTGCCCTCCGAGATTGTAGGGTCTAGCAGGGAAGGCATGAGATACAATCCACAACAATAACTGAAGCATTATTTTGATAGGAAGAGCAGGATTCCATGAACAGGTGCATCCAACTTTTTTACATGAGCTGGAAACATGGGGCATGTTAGCAGAGACAGAGGAGGAAGCAGAATTCTGGAAAGCGCTAGAAGCCATGATGTTTCAGGGCAGAGAAACTGTAGATTGTAGCCAGGTAGGATACTAATGGGGTAGATTTATAGAGTTCTTTAAAATTTCTAACTGGTTATGTCACTCTGGATGTGATATGTGTGCACGAGAGTGTTGCATGTGCCACAGCACTGTGAAGATCAGCAGACAGCTTTGTAGAGTTAGTTCTCCTCCTTAGCTTTTATTGGGGTTTGAACTTAGCTCACCAGGTTTGCTGAGTGAACTCCAACACCTGCTGAGCCATCTTCTGGATAGACTTCTACTACAGCTCTTCCTAGGAATGTCTTCTCCCTTCTCTACTAGTGAAGATGGTATTTGGATTAGTGTAGCCTTAGTTAACAATGTTGTAGGGATGGCAGCCCTCATTCACACGTTAGTATAAATTAAATTAACAAGGCTCTCTGGTAATATGGCTGTGAGGTATCCTCAGAGGAGGTAGCCTAAGATGAAGGAATTTGGAAAGACAAAGTTGCCATGAAGATTTCTGTGTATGGAGGGCACAGAATATTAGAAAGGAAGAGATTTTGGCAAAGACATGCCGTGTCCTTTGGAATTTTGCCTGGGGGCTTGGCAGAAGCTGACATGACAATAAATATTGTTCCTTCCAAGAATTCTTTCTGCCTGTGTGACATTACCAGGACAGATTGGAAGCTGGCAAATTTTAGTTTTTCCAGCTCAACTAACATCCTCAAATATCCTCAGTCTAGATCCTTTTAGGCTTTTTCTTTTGCTTTCAGTCCAGTTGGAACACTGTGGAAAGGAGAGACAGGGAGAAAACAAGAGCTGATGTTTTCTTCATGCTCTTGACAGTTTACGATCTGTAGAGTTCTCATGTAAGTGGGCCCTCTGCTGTCCACCCACCTGTGTATTTGTTATACCTATCCACCCACCCACCCATCCATCCACCCATCCATCCATCATACCATCTATCCATCGAACCATCTATCCATCCTTGCCTTCTTTAATTTACCTGTTTGTCTGTTCCTCTATCTATTGACCCACCCACCTACCCATTCTTCTTCCACTTAAACAATATTGAACGAATACCATGGATTAGACTCTATGATAAGGATGACAGTATGTTATATAGACATGATCTTTGCTTGTATTTGCAGTACTGAGCCCAGTACCTGATATATGGTAATTGTACCCTATCAAAGATCAGTGTTATTTTTATAAACATTAGACATCAGAGAATTTTATGCCTGTATTTATTTCAGTGACCAAAATAATCAATTGTGGTGAAAAGGACAGTAAATCTAATGATGACACTTTAAAAGAAAAGAGTTTATCCCTTAAGAGATACTGAAGAAGAATCAGGAATTAAAATGCCAGACCTGTAGAACATGCAGAAAAAGAGTTATGCAGTGGGGCGAGGATTAGAGGAAATAAGTGTGTCCTCACGGTGTCTGTAAGGAGGTGCTCATTTCCAGGGTCCTCCCAAAGTACCTGCCACTAGGATCAAAATCAATTCCTTATGAACTATCAAGTGTAAGTAGGCATAACAAGCATTTGAGCAATCACTAAGGAGGCTTCCGTCTTTCTTCACTTATTATCTGCTCTGGAAGTTATGTGCTGAGAACAAGGTTGACATTGTCCCCCAAACTTCACCAGCATATGGATTCTGTGAGTTATGTGGCCTTTGAGGTTCCCCCGGAGAGAACAGTACTGTACATTTCTATCCCACTGTGGACACTGTAGTGTAATGGCTATGAACCCAGGCCCAGACCAGATGCTAAATTTAAGTCCCAGCTCTATTCTGTGCTAGGTTATCTTTGGCAGCACGGCAGGAAAAGGCAACGTGATTGACTGCCTCGTGGAGTTGTTAGGTGGGTTCGATGAGCTCAGTCTCCTGAACTTATGAGATCAACATCTTGTCTGTCTAGAGCTGCTCCAACAAATACCACACACAGGGTATTTGGTGGTTAAGACAATGCAAATCTGTTCTCTGCCAGTTCTGGAAGCTACAAGTTCAAGATTGGGGGAATAGCATGACCTCGCTTGAAAAATCCTAAGGGCTTACAGTGTGATTCACCTAACAAGGTCTTGCCAAGGGCTCCAAACAGCTTCCCTTTGTCTGCCCTGAGGACTCCAGGCACCATCAGATCTGCAGGGTCATATGACTCACGTGACTGAGTGACTTAACTCTAGTCTGGACCTGCTGGAGACCTTCTGTTGTTTGGGGAGTTCTAACTAGCAGCTTCTCAGGTTGCATCCTAACAGGCTGGAGTAGCATATCCAAATGCAGCATCTCAAGTGCAGAGAAGCCCTTTGGGCTTTGCATACTGTGAAGCTTTCTTGGCTGTGGGAGGAAGCAAGCTGCTGTAACTTATTCTCCTTGTCTGACGTGGTCCTTCATCATGCACCACCACAAACGCAGGACACCAGGACATTTCCTGAGGCTGAAGCCTTCTGCATTTTTGTCAGATTTGTCTTGCGCCTTCGGATCTGCAAATGTATTACCAGGAGGTTTGGAGTAATCGGTTCTGTCTTGTTTACTTGTCCAAGCCATCAAGAACCAGGAGCAGTGTAAGATAATATGGAAGAGGTACATGACCAAGATCTCTGTTGAATAAAATGTGATGTATAGATAAAGGTGTGTGTGTGTGTGTGTGTGTGTGTGTGTGTTTGCATGTGTGTGTGTGTAAGAGAAAGAGACAGAGACGGACAGAGACAAACAAAGATATTTTAAATAAGGGATAATAATAATCAATAAACGCATTAGCTTCTGGAATTCCGTGAACTATAGATGCACTCATCACTTTAGGTAAGAAAAACTTTATCTTTCAGAAGTGGTTCCTATAAATCTCCAATTCACACGTGACTCAGAGGCATCCAAACCTTAAACCGGCATGGCTCGGTGCTGCCGATTCCCCTTTAGTGTGGAAGCTGGTTGTCTTCTCTCCCTGTGACTATCCCATTCCCAAGTTAAACGAAGTAGGGTGCTAAGTCTGGCTGTGGAACTCTGCTCTTAGGATCCCTGTTCTGGTCAAGATGTAGTTTTATAGTCACAGCTGAGCTTATTGCTTGTCTGAGACTTTGGTAGCAAAGCACCTCTCTGGTTTCATGTACAAGGTTAAGGTAATTGGGAAGTTCAGGTGACAATTCACTGAGCTTTAGTTGTGACTTCCTTTCTGTTGTCAGCATAAAGCTACAACAATTGTAGTTGTCTTGGAAATCCAGTTTAGAAATCATGGGCCTTGAACTCTCCATTAGGAGAGAGGTTAATTTTTCTATTCCATCTTAGACAGTCTTTACGCACACTGAGTCTTCTGGTGGCACCCCCATAGATCTTAGAGTCAGTTCCTCACTTCAGGAAATCAATGCTCCCATGCCTTAAATAGATGCTATACTTTAACTTTTGAAGAATGGTTTACATTCTGTAATATTTATTAAAGAATCACATCAGACATATACATTAGTATTATGCAAACAGGAAAACTAAATCATAAAATTTAATTTATCTTTAATTTTTAGTTTTTGAGAAGGGATATTCTGTAGCTCAAGCCAGCAGAGAACTCTGAGAGAGTCTGTCTGCCTCCATGTCTTGAGTGCTGGGATTACTGGCATGAGTCGTCACATCTGGCTAGAGAAGACACACATTTGATTTGAGGTCAGACAGTGAAGGTATGCTGCTGGCATTGCTAGCTGATATCAAAACGCTTCCGGTGAGCTGTGTTAACAGACATTCAGAAAGAGCATTTGGCAGATGAGTAGCATGGCTTATGGTGAGCGTTTGGTTAAGTCACCCCCAACTGCTCTTCTACCAAGGTTTGCTTAGGTACCTAAACCTCTTATGGTGTATTATACACACAAAGAGCTATACATCACTGAATTCAGAAGGTCTGTGTATGGAATGGCCTCCTGACACCAATGATAGGGGGTTTGGTAATGTGAAGTTACTTGGTAGTAAACCCATGGTAGAGTTTTCATATTCTCTATTTCTAATCAATTCCATGTGGTAAGATTATAATGAAAATTATTAATAAAAATAAAAGTATCCAAAATTGTGTTATATTCTTTGAAATATTGACTTAGAAGATTATAATATAGTCAGATATTTGAAGCATTTCTTGAACTCCACAGGCACAGACATGTGTTTAGATGCAAGCTCTTATTCTTCTCTGGTAGAACTGATTTGGGGGAAATATCTACTGTAATTGGAACCAAAACAGGCAATTAAGAGGACGATGTTTAATAAACTGTGAGATGAAAACAAAATCTGCCAGCAAAATAATGTAATTTTTCTGTAATGTACAAAGTGGCTTTTAGAATGCATGACATTTGTAATCCTTTTTGTATTTTCACGAAAAGAAGCATCCCCTTAGTGTGAATTCATGTGTTCCAAAATGGAAACTTTCCTGAAGGA
Organism: Grammomys surdaster; assembly: GCF_004785775.1. NCBI lineage: Eukaryota > Metazoa > Chordata > Mammalia > Rodentia > Muridae > Grammomys > Grammomys surdaster. Next base: position 2,076,200 of record NW_021604601.1, on the reverse strand, counting down.
TTCGTAACCTACAACAGACAGTGCCATGGTAGTTTCACCAGTACCAATCTCTGCCAAAAGGTAATTATGGCAAAGGTGTCAGTGTTGCGTGGAGACGGACTGAGGTGGACTGAGAGAAATCCATTAACTATGCTGCACTTGATAGATTACTCAGGATTCAGATGGTGCCACAGCATCCTTAGGGCTTGGCATTTGCTTATTTTTATGTTCTCACAATTTCCTTCCTGATGCCTCCAAGTCAAGTCACAACAATGTTCAGGTTGTTCTTCTTCCACTTGAGTGGAAAAAAATGATGCTAAAGGCAAAGGTACAAAATCAAGGGTGCCCTTTCACAAAACAAGACTTGTGTCTGCTCTTACATGGTAAGGCATGCTATGAAGTGATTTTTTTTCTTAAGGTCTGTCCCATGGTGACTAATGGGACTGGCTCTTAAGATAGCAGGTACTACCTGGGAATACTTGGGTGAGCATTTACTGAGATGAAGGGTAGTAACCTGTAGCTTCTTGAGCTCATAGTTGGGATAATGCTCAAAGCGACCTGTATCCCCTGGCTGAAGCAGACTTCTTATTACCACTCCTGGTATTGGGGTGAATAGAATTTATCAGTTCTTTCCTACATTTTATGAAATGTTGCTCTTTAAATTGACCACTGATTCGGGCTTGGGGAGAAGCAGGAGAGGAAATAAGACGATATTTGTTTTCAGTCAATATAAGAACTATTAAAGACCAGTGAGTGTGGAACATGCCAAGAGGCATTAAGCATACAATTTGTCTTCCATAAAGACTAAGTGACATCTAATAGTTTAAAGAGATCTCATTACCACTTCTAATTGAAATAAATGGTCTGAGGAGCTCTAGAATTCTTACTGTTAAATTTCCATAATGTTACAAACACAAACAAAATGAGATCTACTTCATTCCGAACGGGTCAGAAAGACAAGAAAAACAATTGGTATGTATTCTCTACTTAACCAAACTCATAACGAACAGAGATGAAAAGCTCTAAGATTTTGTTTTTCCTCTAAGAACACAGTTAGACTAAAGATGCACGTACCATGCTTGACACCAAGTAAATCAGCATTCAGTATTTCATCTTTATTTGACAAATTATTTTAAGTGTGAGTCATGCAATAATTCATTATTATTTTATCTAACAATTGATAATTAAGACAATTAATAACTAAAATGAGATAATTTAATTTTAAAACAATTAATAACTAAAATGAGGTAATTTAATTTTAAAGTGTTCAAACTTCAGGGAAACGTGCCATCTATTGAATAGGTTTTTCACCTCACTACTTCAGCTTGCACTTTATATTCTGGTTTACTCTTTAAAAATTTTAATACATAAGCTCCAAGTGGCCACATAGGAGTAATAGAGTTGAAGTAACAGGAATAAGAGAGTTGAAGTAACTCACGCGTTATTGTTTTGCTTTTATGCATCCTGATATTATTGCTCTAGTTTTGGATTGACTGATTTTCTTGGGAATACGTAGTGCTACGGTGCAGGTGTGACACCCCAAGCTTACTCTCCTTAAAGGACTCTTGGAGCTACTCTGTGGGTGTGGGGTCAACTGTGTGACTAGGAGTGTCTGCACTACAGAAATTCATATAGACCTCAAAGATATAGGCTAGGAGGTATGAACTTGATGTTTTTGCAGACCCCTGAAGCTCCTAGTATGTTCCTTTAATCCTGCCCAGAAGACGTATCTTATCACTGATACTGTTGAGGATTATTGATAGGGCATGTGCTTTTTTATGTAGGGATATACATGTGTGAGTGTGGTATAGCTATGTGATATAAACGTGTGTGTGTGTGTGTGTGTGTGTGTGTGTGTGTGAGTGTGCGTATGAAAACCAGAGAAGGACATATACCTCTCTACTCCCTTTGAGACAGTGTTTCTTACTGAACCCACAGCTAGGCTGGAGGCAAACATGCCCCAGTGATCCTCCTTTCCCCCTCCTCCCCAGTATGGGGTTACATGTGTGTGGGGCCATGCTTGGCTTTCTTCGTGAGTGCTGGAGATCTGAACTCAGGCCCTCATTCTTGTGTAGTAAGCTCTGTTATCCACAGAGCCACCTCTTGGTTCCCATTGGGAAGTCATTTTGTTCTCAATGACACTTATAGGCAGCAACTGAGATACATGTTTCCATGTTAGTGTGAAGTATAAAATCCTGATGATTTTAAAAGAATTATTTCTGCTGAAAATGATGCGCATTTCCATCTCATGGACTCACAGCATTAACTCAATGATATAATATATGTGAGGCTGCTCTGTAAATATTAATGAGCTGTACAGATTTAAGGTGTTTTTATTGGCAGTATAAATCACTGTGCTTACAGGGATTTGTTTTTAAATGTTGAAGAGTATGGGGTTGGGGATTTAGCTCAGTGGTAGAGTGCTTGCCTAGCACGCTCAATGTCCTGGGTTCTGTCCTCAGCTCTGAAAAAAAAAATGTTGAAGAGTAGAGCCGCTGTCCTGAGGAAACAATGAGGTAGATCAAGAGAAACTGTAAATAGCCTCCTGTTTTAACATCTCTAGCATGATACTGTATGAAAAACTTGAATTTCATGTTTAAAACCATGTATGTTTGTCTTAGGGTTTCTATTGCTATGATGAAACACCATGACCAAAAAGCAAGTTGGGGAGGAAAAGGTTTATTCAGCTTACACTTCCACAATGATGGTCATCACAGAAGGAAGTCAGGACAGGAACTCAAACAGGGATTGAACTGGGAGGCAGGAGCTGATGCAGAGGCCATGAAGGGGTGCTGCTGACTGGCTTGCTCCCCTGGCTCATCCTGCTTTCTTACAGAACCCAGGATCACTGGCCCAGGGATGGCACTACCCACAGTGGGCTGCCCAATTCATCACTAACTGAGAAAATACCTTAGAGCTGAATATCAAAGAAGCATTTTCTCAAGTGAGGCCCCTTCCTCTTTGATGACTCTAACTTGTGTCAAGTTAACCCACAAAACCAGCCAATACAATGTGCAAGAATGCCTGGTTACTATAAAACACACAAAGCTGGACAGCAAGTAACACGTGAAAACTAATTTTACTTAGCATTGTGAAGATACAGTTGACAAAATTGGATGTATTTACAGTGTGCAGTGTGGTATTTCTATAGATGAGTTCATAGTGAAATCATTCTATCAGTCAAGTAAGCTTTCTCATCATCTCCCTTATTTATCATGTCTTTGTGATAAAATACATTGAAGATCGAATCTCCTAGTAATTATGAGACATACAAAACATTAATATTAACTCTAATTACTGTACTGCATAACAGAACTCCACAATTTATCCTAATTGAAACTTCATACCTTTTAACCAACATGTTCCCAGTTATGCCCTACTTCAAAAGTGATTTTTAAACCAAGGCGTGTTACGTCTCAAGTTGGTCATACTTGCCTTTGACATTCTCTTTCTTACTGTTCTGACACCTATGGGTATTGTTACTAATTTTTATAATCTTCGTTATTTGGCAATGCCATTTTTCTACTCGCTAAGTTGCATTTCTTCAATTAAAGATTATATTCCTTTATATTTGTGGTTTTCCTAAAATTACAGTTCTGTATTTCCGATTTGCAACACTTATTTTCCTCTTCTGGTTATTTTTCTGTTGCTTTCTATATATTAAGGATGTTAATCTGTTAAAGAATATTAATCATGTTAATCTATTAAAGAACATACATTGCAAACAGCTTTTCCAAACATAAGAATGTTAGTTTCCAATTTTACAGATTTTTTTATACGCCCATGGATTTAAATTTCTTGTGTGTTATACTTTATTGGTAATTTTAAAGCTATTTTTCTAAACTGGAGGAATACAAGAGGTATATAATCAAACATTTTATTTATTTTTTATTTGGAGGAGTGGTTTCATCTCATCGAACCCTATTCATAAAATGGTTAAACTCTCACTCACTTATGAAGCTTCTGTAATGAGTGAATGAAATATATTATGTGAGAAGGGCCTTATAAGATATCTAGCATAGTAGTCATTCAGAACAACTGGCTAGTATTTTACTGTTACACATAATTTAATGACTGTAAATTATTCTTAATATGAAGGACATAGTTCAGCTATCTCTTTGTCATCCTGTTGAGAAAAGATCATTTCTTCATAGTTAAAATTAATTTAATTTTTTTAAAAAAGAATTCTAACAAGAACAGCTTGTTGAATATGATGTCCAGTACTCAGGAGTCTTACATGGGAAGAATACAAGTTCTAGCTCAGCCTGGGCTGCATAGGTAGTTCCAAGCTGGCCTTAGAAACATAGTAAGACCAGTATCAACTCAAAGGGCCTACCTGTGATCCAATTGGAGAATTGAAAGCAGAAGGGATCAAGAGTTCAAACTCAGTCTAACTACATAGAAGGATGTAGGCCATCCTGGTTACATAGACCATGTCTCAAACAAAACAAATCAAAACAAAACACTCAACTTAATATTTCCCGAAACCCAACCCAAACCAAACCAAAATCAAGCCAATTAAACAAGAACTTTTGAATCTATTATAACTATTTAAACTATTGCCTTACTTGATTTTCATTCACCTCATATACTTTTCCTTTGCGTGAGTAAAGAGGACTAACCTTGATTTTGTGATTGTTTTCATCTTTACAAAACCTCTGTTCAAGTCCATTGTCAGTGAACATGCATATAAATACCTTTCTCGATTTCCTTAAAACTGTCTAATTTATCTGAATTTTATTTTGGTGCATGATTCGACGTAATATGCTACTGCTATTTATAATTATGTTAGGCACATTGTTACATTGTTGTTGTCTCCCCTAGTTACTGAAGTTACACTTCTCGTTTATTTTTTCTTGTGTTATTGCATTGGCCTCAGTTTATCAAACACACACACACACACAAATAAATGTAGAAAATAAATTAAAAATAGCTAAGCTTTTTTTTTCTTATTGAGCTCCATGTTGAGGAAGTATTCAATTAACAAACTTCCCGATATGGAAGCTTTCTGAGTATCGATGAAGTGTCTTTTGAAGCAACCAGGGTGTGAGATACAGAATTAATAAGAATCTTGTTATCCAGTCTTTATCCCATTTTTCTATGGTATCTTTTTGTGTGTGTGAGTAATGCTTGGTATTCATTTATAATCATTTGATGTCTTCAACAACCATTGTCATGATGTCTGTACTGGCTGGTTTTGTGTCAACTTGACACAAGCTGGAGTTATCACAGAGAAAGGAGCTTCAGTTAAAAAATGCCTCCATGAGATCCAGCTGTAAGGCATTTTCTCAATTAGTGATGGGGGGGCCCATCGTGGGTGGTGCCATTCCTGAAATGGTAGTCTTGAGTTCTCTAAGAAAACAAACTGAGCAAGCCAGAGGAAGCAAGCCAGTAAGAAGCATCCCTCTGTGGACTCTGCATTAGCTCCTGATTCCTGACCTCCTGAATTCCTTTAGTGATGAACAGCAGTGCAGAAGTGTAAGCTGAATAAACCCTTTCCTCCCCACCTTGCTTCTAATGTTTGTGCAAGAATAAAAACCCTGCCTAGGACAGTGTCATATTTGGCTCTATGACAATAGTGTTTTTTAAGATAGTGATGTTTGTTTAGGAGGTATAGGTGATAATTAACTATTCTTGGCTTCCACAGTAATATTGTTTTGAACAAAAAGCAGAGACTCTGGTGAAAGGCATTGAACATCTTTTCATAGCAAGAAACAATTTTGTTTTTCCTTTTTGCTCTATGTAGTTAAGGAAATTCCTCCTAGGCTCTGGAAATATACCCTCTCCAAACCCCTCACTCATCCTTTCTATCCTTTCCCTCTCATGCTCTGCCCTCTTCTGTTCCCAGCTAACTCCCAGGCCTTTTAGTGGAAGATACAGGCTGGGGCTTCTTGCCAGATGCTATATGTTAAATTGAAAATCCTTATAAGGAAAATGGAAGGGGCATTCATTTTAATTTAAATACTTGGCTTTGCATAGCAGTAACAGCTCAACGTGTAACAAAGGTAAAATTGGAAAACTCCCCAAGGAATACCAATTTAACACACCTCCATTTCTATTTAAACTTTCACTGAAAGGTCAAATGGATAGATATGTTTGATTTAAAAAAAAGTCAGTGAAGCAAGGATTAAAAATGAAGCCTAGGAATAGTATATTTGTGGAGAAGATGTGTAAATCAGGTGCTGAAGTCAGCTGAGTTTGCAAAAATGGATACACCCAACACTCCCCACACTAGCCATCAATCACACAATAAAGATATAGCCACTTTAAAGGACCCATGTATCAACGCGGCAGAATGCAACCCTGCTGTGTTATGAAGCACTCCTCTGGGAAGCTCTTGATTGACAAAAATAGTACTGCTTTAAGTAGGAGCAATATTTTCATGGCCAGAAAGTAATAAAGCCATACATGAGCTCCGTGAAAAGAAAATATTTGACATAAAACCCCCCAAAGCAGTGCTTGGGACGTGCTTCCTACAGGATTAAGTTAAGGTTCAAAGTAGTTCCAGCTAATGTGGAAGCTGATAATTTGATAAGTCGTTAATTACATCCAAGACCCTGTCATCTGTAGGCATCTGAAGAGAGAATGGGATTAGTCGCCACCTGGGATGACAGATACACTGCATCACTGCTTGCTTAGGTTTGTGCACCAAGGAAACTGGTCAGGAGATGCCTCCTGCATCCGTTACACATTAGAATGGAGCCAGAGGGTATGCAAAGTAATTTACTCTTGGAGACCTACTTCATTACAGAGAGGCGGTGGAGAGTTGCCATTAGATTGGCCATGTTCATGCTCGGTTTTATTGCCGTGTCATTTTAAATCAAGAGTTTTTACTGCTGCTTTTGGCATAGCAATTTGGGCCAGAGCTAGATCTCTGTCAATGGGATCTTTGAATGGCTACAGTTACCCTGGAAATGTATTGAATTGAATCTTCTATTTTCTGATAACTTATTAAAACATGGTGCCTAGGACACCCCTGAACTGCTGGGTCATGTTAGGCTGGCTTTCTGACAAGAAGTATCTAACCAGGCTTGGAGATGTAGCTCAGTTGGTTGGTTTGATCACTAGCATCTTGTGGTTGGGCATGCCTGTTAGTCAATATTTGGGAGGTAGAGACAGGAGAATCAGGAGTTCACTGTTATCCTTAGCTATGTAACAACTTCCAGGCTAGTTTGGGCTACAGGAGACCCTCTGTCCAAAAATAAAGCAACAATCATAATATTCTTAGTCAGCCCCAAGAAAGCTGTTTTGGGAGCCATATTCTAAATTATATTAAAAGAGATCTTAGAAGGAAGGGAGGGGATGATGGTGGTATTTGTAGGCAGGCATAATGAAAAGCAAGATCTCTCCAGTTACCTGAAGGTGTTCTCTGAAGATGTTTGCATTGGGCTTTGGTTTTTATTAATTGTGATAATTACTTCATCTGACCATATGTTAAACAGTTATGGATATATTTGGTTTTCCTACTCATATCTGGAGGGGAAGTCTCTTTGTATTCCTTTCCTCTCTTAACCTCGTGAATTTGGAAAACCAAAATGCTGTTCTCAAGTCCCATCTTGATCTACTTTGTAAGTCAGCCTTGTACAACTAAGACAGTGGGCTGGGATAAGCCAGGGCATAACTTTGCTACGAGGGTAGCTGTTGTTATTCAGAGAAGAACTGTAGAACATTGTTTTATTCAAATATCATGACAGGCCTCTGAGGCAGAAGCTTATTTTGGTTGTTTTTATTTTTTTGGATGAACAAAAGATTAAAGAGTTTGAGTGAAACATGCAAAAGGCATACAATTAACAAAGTTCACTTGAAAGCCATGTAGACATCAGAGCCCATGGCTGCAATTCTGCCTGAAAACATCGCATTGTGGGATTTGACAATGCTTTCTGCCTATTGAGGTATGAGGAAGGAAGTGGATCTAGCATATAGTTATTAATGCTTTAAAAGAGTTTACTAATATATTATGCAAATTTCTATGATATAATAGAATGTAAATTTCGAAGTAAATGTCTATGACATAATAGAATGTTTTATATTTGATGTAGCATATAATTCTTTTATTGACTCAAAATGTGTTTTAGATATGATAGACAACAGGGAAAACACTGATGTGTCAGTCAAATCATAGCAACTTGGTAAGGAAATTTCTTTTAAGCTGGGGATTTCATAGTCTTGTTCTATGTTCTCTTATAGCATGAAGAGATTATCTTTACTACATATTATGGTTGTGACTGTGTTACAGAAAAAGCAAGACATTATATCTTTCTTAGCAAAGGTCTAACCATGCCAGAGACTGATGAAGCCAGGCTTTCCTGTGTTAGTTGATCATTCACCCCTAGGATCCAAGGCTTTCCTTCTTTTTGATAATATATAAAAGAATATAAAGGCAGCAGCCATTTAATCAAATGATGCTTTTTGTAGGCCAATCCTAGACACTAATTGGGCTGCGGTTATAATATACACTATAGTTATGAGTATCCAGAACGGCTGTTTGGCACCTGGGGTAGAATTTGAAACCACTTGATAGTTGTTATGGTAGAGAACTCAGCTGGTGGGTAGATTCTTTATAAGATCCAAATCCCAACAATTAAGTAAATAGTAAAATAAAATCAAGTTGCAAATTATCTAGTCTGGTTTTATGAGGAGTGGACATCTACAGGGGAATTATCCTTCTGTCCTAATCCTGTGTGTGAACTTCACTGTTGGCATAAGTATAGTCTCTCAGCAGTAATTACTTTGAAAGAATACATTTTGGCATATACTTTTTTATATTTATCTGGTTCGAAATATACCTAAAATTTTCTAATAAGCAGCTAATTTATACAGCCATACATTTGAATAATCATGAGAGTAAATATTTTAAATTCCATTAGAGTCTCTTATGAACTTCGGAAACAAGCTCCCCCCTTGGCTTTGTGTAAGGGAGATGTAAGCTGAACCAAATTCCTAGCTGTTATATTAAATAGCCCTGATGAGACTTGGCCTGAATTTTATCTGTAAAATTATGTGTTTTATGGAAATAAATCTAGGCTACCATTAAAGTTTTGACTGTGGACCCTCTGCTGGGGACATTTAGTAAGCACATTGGTCTCAAACACAAGTAGGTGATTTTCACTATCTTTTTTGTCTTTCATTAGGATCTCAACACTGTAGAAACCTACTTAAAGTTGTCCTTCCTCCCACCCTACCTCTATTTATTGGAGACTCTACATATTGGTAAATACCCAGGGTCCCACTAACCCTTTCATCTCCATTCTCCAGACCTGATTTGCAGCCTACTTTTCCGGAGCCCCTCCTCCCAACATTCCATTCCCTGGGGTCCCCTCCTTTTGATATGGACCAGATTTTCCTAACTCTTTCCAACAGTCCATTTCCCTTAGCCTTTCTCTAGTGTTATCTGCCAATGGACTTGTAGAAATACTCTCTATAGGTGTCACATTTGACTGAGATCAGCAACCAAAGAACTAGATGCTCACCCAAAAAAGACGAGAGTAGATATCAACACTTAGAAACATGTCAATCATGTTAACTCCAGATACCAAGACCCCAAGGCAAAAATACAATCATGAACGGCCAAGACAATATCCCTCCATCAGAACCCATTAACTCTAACTAACTGAAGCACAAGACAAGGACTTAAAAATAACAATTCTGAGTACATTCAAAAGCCATAATGAGAACATGAGCAAATCACTTAATGATGACTATAAAAACCCAAAGGAAACAGTTGAATAAAATAATGAGAACAGTCTGCTATATGAAAGTAGAGATAGAGTATCCAAAGAAGACCCAAACTGAAACATCTGGAAATGAAAAATGTAGATGTAGAACGCAAACAAAAAGCTCTGAGGTAAGCTTCACCAACAGAGGAGGAGACACAGAAGTGAGAATCTTGGGCATTGAAGACAAAGTAGGAGAAACAGAAACCCTAGTCAAAGAAAATGATAAATCTAAGAAAGGAAAAAACAATCCAGACACACATCAGCTAAGAAACCTGGGACACAGTGAAGAGATCAAAGCTATGAACAGTAGGAAGAGAGAAGAAACCCAGAAAATATTTTTTTAACAAAATCATACAAGGTCTCCCCAACTTAAAGAAGGAGCTGACTATCAAGTTACCTATAGCTATAAGTAGTGTAAAAATCACAAATATACAGGACCAGAAAAGAAATTGCCATGACACATAATAATCACAACAGTAAACATACAGGAAAAAGAAAAGATATTAAAAGCTGCAAGGGCAAAAGACCAAGTAACATATAAAGGCAGGTCCATTAGAATAATATTTAAAGTTTATTCTCAGTGGAGGCTCTGGAAGACAGAAGGGCCTGGATGGTTGTTCTACAAACTCTGAGAGACCACAGATGCCATCCCAGCTTACTACACCCAGCAAAATTATCAATCACAATTGATAAAGAAAGAAAAACATTCTATAATAAAATCAAGCAAGCGATATCTATCTGTCAGTCTACGTACTGGAGGCTATCCGTGAAGACCTCTGGCCCAGTTGTGTGGGAGGGTTCAAGTGAAGGGGAAGGGAGGGGAAGTGCTGCCAGTGCCCAGGCAGCCCCTGTTGCTCTGAGATGCTGTACTGGCTGCTCTGAGCTGAGCCAGTGCAGGGTTGGCTAGTGAGCAGAGCTCAGAGGAGCTTCTGGTGGAAAAAGTTTCAGGGGAGAGCAGTCTCTTCCAGGGCAGTGAGTGTTACATCTTATGACAGATGCTCTCAGACAATGGAGTAATTCTCATTCACACCTTTATTCCTTCTGGATAGCATCATATATAGTTATGGGGTGAGTTGGGTCTGACAGCAGGTGCTTCCTATTGGCGTGGCCTGAGATGTCTCATCTACATGAGGAGGGACTTGTGGCTGCTGTCCCATGTGATTGATGGCCACAATTCTCTCTTTGGGGGGCTATGGCTACCTGACAGAGGCCTGGAGTCAGGAGAAGACAAAGCTCCTACTGCCCCTTCTAGATTTCTTGGGCTCAAGCCCTAGTTTGAACTGGATTCAAGCTAACAGACTGGATTAAAGAACACCATCCATCTTTCTGCTGCTTCCAAGAAATATGCCTCACCATCAAAGATAGGAACCATCTCAGGATAAAAGGAAGGGTAGAAAAGGCATTCCAAGCAAATGAACCCAAGGAGCATGAAGGTATAACCATTTTAAGAGCTAACAAAATAGAATTAAACCTAAAATTAATCAGGATGCTACATAGTTATCAAAGAAAAAATCACCCAAGAGGATATTAACAATTCTAAACATTTTTGGACCAAACACAAAGGTATCCAAATGTTTTAATGAAACACTACTACAGCTAAAAATCACGTACTGACCCTTGCAGTGATTGTGAGTGACTTCAGTATCCAACTCTTGCCAATAAACAGATCATCCAGACAAAAACTAAACAGATAAATACTGGAGCTAAATAATGTCATAAATCAAATGGACCTAGGAGGCATTTACAGAGCATGGTACCCAAATACAAAAGAATATGCTTTCTTCTTAGCAGCTCATGGAATTTTCCACAAAACTAAAATAAAGCAAGTCTCAACAGATACACCCTATATCCTGTCTGACAACCATGGATTAAACCTGGATATTAACAAGAGAAAATATGCAAACTCATGGAGACTGAACAACGCAGTACTTAATGTAACAAGGATGATCCTGAATTTCTGCTCCTCCTGCCTCTTTCTCCCATGTGTTGGGATTACAGGCATATTCCAGTATGACTGATCTATACGAACCTGGGGATTGGTCCATGGATGTTGTATATGCTAAATAAGCATTCTAATAACATAGATATATCACTAGCCTTTCCACCACTCTTTGTATGTGGTCATATGGCCACATTCTGAATAAAACACTCCCAATAATAGCCAGCAGAAGAAATGGGCATATTTAAGAAATAGATGTAGTTTATATCAATTTTGGCTATTCTTTTCATAACATGTTTTTTCATTCAATCAAAAATTATGAGATGGGAAACAAAAATATTTGAGTTACAAAGAAAAAGGTCAATGTAACTAGACATGAAAGTGGTCAAGAAGTTGGAATTATAGATACAAATTTTAAAATGGCAGCTAAATATAAAAATGGAAGATACTAGTTTAAAATGTCAACCATTTCGGAGGGTAATGTGAGGTTTTCTTACAAAATTGAGCATAAACTCTTCAAATAACCAAGCAGCACCCCATTCTCAGCCATTTACTCAAGAGTCATCAAAACAGAGGTCTTTAGAGCCCTATATATGAATATATACAGCAGCTTTACTTAACATATCTCCAAAGTAGATGCGACACAAATGCTCATATACTTGGTAATACAAAAAACCAGATAGTCTATATTCTGGTGTGGATAAAACTCAGTAATGTAAAGAACCACATTGCCAAATGCTTCCAGCAAAGTATATAAACCCCACAGTCACTGCATCAAATGAAATAAGCCACACACAAAAGATTGCATCTGATTCCATTTATGTGGCATGCTGGATGGAACTGTACTGAATGTGAATCAGTGACTACTGTGGAACAGAATAGAAGGAAGGGACTGACTACAAAGGGGCCCAGGGCAAATATTTCAGATGGCAGTGATATATATCTTGATTATGGTGATGATAACATGACCATATGCATTTATTCAAATTCAGTCTAAAAACTAATCATATATAGCTTATTTTTTAAAGCCTGCAGAAAGACTTATTAAGCTAAAGAAGAACATATATAAACCATCATAAAATTCCTAATTAAAATGAAATTTTAAAATTCTTAATAGTTCATAATGATGCTGCGCTGTCTAGTAGCACTGAACATTTTCTGAGTACCTTTGTTTTTCTCTATATAAAAATAATAATTTGAATGAGATACCTGAAAATGCCTAGGACACAATAAGTACTCAATGTGTCTTGTTATGTTGAAGTTGCTTTAATTTTTCTGTTTGACAAGAAACAGGCATGTTATGTTACTATGTGTCATTGAGGCCCTGTGGGAAAGCCTTTGGAGAATGTTACTATTGGATTTTTAAGTTGATGTTTATGTTGTTGAGTGGTCTCATTTCTGTTTTCATTCAAAAAATTTTGTTAACATTCTTTCGAGTTATGTTATGATGTGATAGAGTTACTGCAGAGTTTAAGCTTCAGCCTGTACCCTCATAGACACACTGGGGAAATAGACAACTTCATAGGCACTACATCTACTGTGATAAGGACTATGGTGTAGCTGCTGTTAATTTGTCCATGCTTCAGTAAATGATCTCTCACCCATGCCCCTGCAAGCAACACTAAATTCCGTGAGTCTCTCTTCCATGTAACAAAAGTTGGAAATGAACTTGGTAAGAAGAATTTCAGTGGAAGAAGGGGGGGGTGTGAGACAGGATAATAAAAAAAATATACCCACACACACACATTGTGTGTGTGTGCATGTTCATATGAGTGTGCATGTGTGTATGTGCATGCGTATGTGTTTCAAATTATCAAAGGAAAAAAAAGAATAAAAATAAACACCGATGGAACACTAATACGCAAAGGGAAAACTTGCATGGACTCAGTATATTAATAGCCAGAGAACAAAAAGAATGTGATTCTGGCTTTTTCCCATTTGTATCTTGGCATTGTGGAAGGTCGAATGTAAATCAAAGCCTTCTAAAGAGAGTACTGTAGATTTTAATTAAGGCATAAACCATATGGTTGGTTACTGTGTGATCAATACTGGCAATGTCTATATTACAGTCTAATGAAGAAGCCAGAGGAAAACACTGTAGTGGTGGCATGTTAATCTACTTTAATCCCCCCTGTGGTGGCTGCTCGAGTTCCTCCCTGCCTGCCCAAATGCTCTGGATACTTGAATCACACACACACACACACACACACACACACACACACACACACACACACACACAGCCTTCTATTTAATATGTCTAAATCAGCTCAATGACTGGGGTGCTCCCAAACTTCCATGTTGCTAACACTGCTCCCCCTCTGATACTCCTGAATTATTACTTACCAAAATCTATATTCTATGTTTTCTACCCTAGACCCAATGTGGGGCCTGGGGGAAGGGCTGGGTCCACTCTTCCCTGGCTCTTACATGATTTGTACTCTGTCTTCTGCAGCTCTCAAGCCTGCATCTTAGTCCTTTCCGGGCATGGCGATTCTAAATCTTTCTTCTTTGGTCCCCTTGCCCATACATCTAAAAGTCCCACCTCTGTCTTCCTGCCCAGCCATTGGCTGCTGGCAACTTTATTCACCAATCCTAGCCAAATGGGGGCAGGGAGCCTCAGCGTCTTAAAGGCAGACCTGTGGTTCCCATGTAATTTGGGGAGCCTAATTAACACAAGTATCATTAGATCCACTCCACAACAACTGTTTACTGCCCACAAACCCTGACTGTACTTGACAGATTCTGCCTCTTGAGCAGGAATGATCTGTTGGCCACACGAAGGTAGAAAAACACCTCTGAGAAAGCCAACCTATAACCTGGAAAGGGAGATGTTTTTATTGTGGTTGTAAGACATCATCTCTAAACCAGTCTTAATTTCCCAAAGCAGGGACACATCCACATGATTGAAAACACCGCAGAGACAACACCTGGCAGCTTCTTGGTACTTCATCAATGCCACTCACAGACCCAGTTCCAATGGACTTGCCAGAAACTAATTCCTGGGACAGAACTTGAATAGCGAACTTGGTGGCTGTTTAATTAGCATGGACATGTGCAGAGGATTTGGGAATAAGTGTGATCCAGGGAAAACGTTGTGTAAGTCTAGTGCTCTTAGGGCTTGGATTGATGGGCTGCACACTTCTGCTTCTTATCGTCCTTAACAAATCATCTGGTTATTGTTCATATTGTTAGTTACATTCAGTACATATGTGCATATTTATTTCATTATGCAAAGCACTATTAGGTGTTCTGTAGGAGAACTCAAAGATAGCTGTGGTATAATTCTTCTCTAAGAGAATTTATAGTCTGGTGGAAGATATGCATACATAGATATGCACATGTATAAAATCCATCCATATATAAACATACCATCTTACTGTGATGTGAATGCCAAGAAGAAATATAAACAGAGTTCTATGGGAGTGCCAGGGACAGACTTGTTCGTTTTGGCTGTGATTTGAAGACTCTTTGGATAGGAACTATAATGTATACAAGAGGTAACAGATCTCACTGGGGGAGCTGTAGTGTGGCCTAGGCACTAGAAACTGTGGGCAAGCCTGTGGATTGCACACAGATCTTGTCTATTTTATGAGCTTTTGTGTGCTGCTCCTTATATGTTTGTTCAGCACATTGATGAAAATGTGTGTGGAATGAGAGAGTCTCAAAAAGCAATGGCAAGATTTAGATGGGTGAATGGCCTCCTTTGTGGTGCCGTAGGAATATAGTAGTTATATGACATGAGCACAGATGTGGGCTGTGTGCCTGCTGCCTATCACGGGGCAACATGTTGAGATCAATAATGTAAAGGGAGGGACAATTGATTTTAGACACTTCAATCCATGGTTACTTGACCCTGTTGCTTTGGGCATGTGGTGAAGCAGAGCATCATGGGGGAAGTTCAGAGATGCTTGCATCATTCCTCCTGGGATGAGAAAGGAGGAGGGGAATCAGCCAAGGTTCTAACACACCCTTTAAATACATGCCACCAGTAACTGATTCTTCCAGACCCCACTTCCCAATGTTTCAACAACCTTTCAACAGCACTAGTTGTCCTAGCTGGAGACCAAACCTTTAACATGAGAATTTGGGGGATACTCTGGGTCCAAAATTTAAGAGAGGTGGGCTGTTGGGAGACTTCTCTGGAGTTCTAATTAGTTTAGAATTTATTCTAAGAACAGGGGACTTGTCAGATACACTGATCTGAAGAGTTACCCAAACCTGTTTAATTTATGAAACAAAGAAACTGTCCCTTTGTCTTGTTCAGATACAGGGCCATTGGACACTTTTCTCATTTATTTCACTATAGATACCTTTATAGGAAGCCTGGCACACGATTTACATATGAGAAGCTTACCAGTTGTAGAAAATATTGAGTAAACTTCTTTAGTTTCTGACTCCATCTTACTTCAAAGAAAAGCAGTCATTTCTACAAGAAAAGCAGTCATTTCTACCAGAAAAGCAATCGTCATTTCTACCACTGATGGTTTTCACACAGCTACTTTCCTAGTGTGGTGCTCATTTTAGGACATTAAAAATTTTCAGGGACTGGGGTGATGGCTCAGTAGGTAAGAATATGTGCTGCTCTTACAGAGAGACATGAGTTCTGTTCCCAGCACCCAAATCAGGTGGCCCACAACTGCCTGTAACTCCAGCTCCTGTGGCTCTGATACCCTTGTCTAGCCTCCATAAACAGTGGAACATGCATGTGCACACCTACCCACATACACAGGAATAAACGTTTCAAAATATTAAGATAATTCAATGAAATTGGGTTGGGTACTTTGAAATATTTTATAACATAAAGCATTTAAAATATAATTTCAGACTTTCCTCAGTTTATACAATGTCACTGAAATACATGCACTTATGTAGTATGTTTAAAAGTAGCTTAAAACTTAAAACTAGGGGAGATGGTTCAGTCCTGACTGCTCTTGTAAAGGACCTGAGTTCAATTTCCAACACTCCTGTCAGGAGGCTCTCAATTACCTGTATGCAACTCCAGCTTCTGGCCTCTACAGGTACCCGTACATATGTGCACATGCACACACAAATACATAAATACATCTTAAAAAGTGTAAAAGAATAATGTTAGTAAAACAGGATTTTCTTATTTTAGATCTGGTTTGGGAGAACATTTTATATATATATATGTAAAATCTCCAGCCACTTTTTCTTAGAAAAACCATTCTATTTCTTTCAGAATCTCTTAGCCCTTGTTGTATAAGGGGAATCTAATTTTCTGACATCAAGATTATGTTTTCCAGACTAGCAACAGAACTGTCAAATAAATGAATTAGGTTTTATCTCAGTAAGGAAATTATTGGCATAGGTGATTTCTGTTCAGTAATAATTAACCTTGCACTTTTAGTTATAAGTAAAAGCAATATGGACAGGAATCTTAGCAGAAATGCATTTGGGTGGTTCAGTAAAACACCACCATGCTGTGCAAGTACGCATGTAGGTATAGAGCGCATACTGGCACATGAGCTGAAAGTTCCTGCACTTATTAGAATTTTCCTTGGAGGAGCAAGGTCTGTGTGGAGCCTTCTGGAGGCAGGTGCAGAAGGCTTTTCCCCCCTTTAGTGATAGGGCATGTCAGTTCACATTTTCCCTCAGTTGAGGAGTAAGAAGGAGGTAGCCTGCAGTGCCTTCTGGGACTATGCAGCTCCTTTCTTCCCCTGGCATCCCAGGGAAAAACCATCCCACACAACCCCTGCCTCCCTACTTTCAAATGGGCTGATGTTTTGTTTTGTGTCTCGTAGCTCTTATAGAAACCCCTGCAATTAATGTAATAAGCAGAACAGCGGTGAGGGCAAACCTTGCAAACAGGAGAGTTCTTGTAATTGCTAAAAAGACACCAGCTGAAAGGAAGTGAGAAGGCTTGCAGAGCCTAGTGGGAGTGGAGTTGATGAATTAGTGTGGCCAGGGCATCGGCTCCCAATGGCAGAAGAGGCATATTCTGGGTGCTGAGCCTGAGGCATTTTGCATAATCAGCCTCTGTGGTTTCTATTTGATGTCTTAATGTGTTATTCTGAGAACTGCAAAATCATGAAATGCAGATCCAAGTTAATCCACGTTAACCTCTGAACTTGACCTGGTTTCGTTTAGAATTAGCCTTGTTTAAAAATGTAAACTACTGTCTTGACTCTAGCATATGAAATAATGTCCTGTTTATAAAACCCAGACTGCCTTCTCCCAGATCCTTTCTGGTCTGAGAAGTTTGTATAATAAAGCCAGAATAGCAATTTCATTAATCTTAGAACATTTAAACCTTTGAAATTAAAGAAAAAGGTTTCTTTTCCATTTCTGTCCAATTTTAGAGTTAAGATAAGGTTTTTTTTAGGCTTCAGAGTGTTGTCAGTTTTTCTTCTAATTTTTCAGAAGAGTGCTTTACTCTTGTTTATGTCAATCAAGTCCAGTCCACATATGAAATGACTCTAAAGCCATAATGATCAGTTGTGATTATGTAAATTGTAGGACAGATCTAGCTAGGCATTTAAAATACCCTGCCTGAAATGACAGTGTTTAATTGTAATCTTAGATTATTATCTGGATAATCGTTGTTTTAAGTCTTCTTATTTTCATAAGATGTGAAGGCGGGCCCCTGTGGCTTAGTCATGTTGTCAACTGAACCCAAGCAACAAAGCATGGTGGGTACCTTGTATGCGCAGCCTTAAATGAGAGGGTCAGTTTTGCTCTTCAAGCTAGTAAACACACACACACACACATCACACATACACAAACACCATACACACCCACACACATACTACATACACAAACACCATACACACACACTCACCACATGCACAAACACCATACACACCCACACACATACCACATACACAAACACCATACACACACACATACCACATACACAAACACCATACACACACACTCACCACATACACAAACACCATACACACACATCACACACACACAAACACTACACACACATACACATACAAACACATACACACATACATATACACATATACACACATACACATGCAAACACATACACACATACGTATATACATATACACACATATATACATATATACATGCAAACACACATACATATATACATACACACATATATATATGCATATATATGTATATATATACATGCAAACACACACATACATATACACATATACACAAATACAAACACATACAGTCATACATATACACATATACACACATACACACACACTATACACATACACAAACATCACACATACACACAGACACATACATATATGCACACACATACACAATACATACACATGTACACATGCATACACACACACCCACACTAGGATTCATGTTGGGGCAATCACTACTTTTGACTTCTTAGTTGTCAAACTTGAATGAAGGAATGCAACAGATACTTGGAAGTCAGCACTATTCTTGGACAAAAAAAAAGGACCTTGGCACATGAGAGTTTCAGACATGATACTTGGACACAGACCAGTCTTGAGCCCATGGAGAACAGGATTCTGGGGAGTGATATTAAAAAAAATCTTTAGGCAAAAGAATTCAAAGTTAAATAAAGGATGTGGGCAACAGGCCATGAGACTTAAACTTTGTGGTGGCTCATCTTTCTGTCAGCTCAGACAGCACTGAAGAAACCAAGCCTACTGCTTTTTTTTTATCATAAGATTAGATAACTCTGTGTACTCATCAGTGGTGACAGGAGACAGCTGGGGGGGGATCCCTACAACTCTGGCAGGATGACAAACATTGTATTGACTAAACAACCACAGAATGTCTGTGTACCTCCTCTTAAGTGATTGTGCCATAGAGGAGCCTTCGAGGGTTTTACAGTATGAAGCAGGCTGAGACTCAACAAAAAGCTGACTTTGCAGTGTTGAGTCTGAAGGTAGCCTGGGAGCAGAATTTCCACTTTCAGGGAGAACTTTATTGTTTTCTCTAAGACCTTCAGTTGATTGGACGAAGCCTGCTCATATTATTATATCATACAAGATAATTGCTTGACTCAAGCATACTGACTTAGGTTCTCTCTCCCTCCTCCTCAGTTCTGGAGACTTAGGATAATGTCTTGTGCATGCTGAGCAAGCACTTTGTCACTGAACAAGCACCATGTCCCCAACATTTAAAAACTGTTTTGTTTTCTTGTTTTTTACTTTTTAGTCAGGCTACAAAGTGTTAGGTTTCCTTCTAGCATTTTCCTGCATTATTAAGGTAGCGGAACATATATATATTATGAGGGCAGAAGAAAGAATCCTGGGTCATGAGGGGGTGGGGGTGAGGGCCAGGGAGATGGGGAAGAATAGAGATGGGGATGGGGAGAGAATCAGCCAAAGCAACACAGAGAAACAACTAAAATATACCATTTGTATGCTAATCACATTGACGGTATTTCACAGAGACATCTAGATAAACAGAATCTACTCTCATGGCCTAAACTGTGTGGAAGTCTTACAGGCACAGGTCACCTCCTGACACGGTGTGGTGTGGAGACAGCTTCTGCCACCAAGAATGGGGGGAGGAACAGCGGGTAAGGGAGGGCTGAGATTTCCACTCCACTGCTAGCTGTTTGAGTTTTCAGTCTGGGGGAGGAGACAGCTTTCTCTCTCAAGCCTGACTTCTCCCACATAAAGTGGGAACATTTTCAGAGACCTATCCTGCCAGAGGCAAATGGACTCATTGTCTTGTTATTATTTCCCCTTATGTAACTCCTGTGGGAAAAAAATTACCGAGAAGTCTGACCTTCCCCAACAGTGAAGAGCTGTTTATCTAAATGTATGTTTGGGATAAGCAGAGAAGACAAACTCCCTTGAGTTGTTGTCTGGTCTGAAAACCATTGGATAGTGTCTGTCTTATGCCACATCACTGAACTATTGACTTTCGAAATCATAGAATGACAAGAAACAAGATTTGAAAACACGTCCCCCACCCTTCTTTGATTGATTGATTGATTGATTTTGATGAGCCTATAGTTTTAGTCTTGTGTTGACTTGCTTAAACAGAGTCCCCCGCCCCTGCCTTCTGACATCTAGAGATATTAATACAGCTTAAAATCATGTCATGAAATAATCAAGGCTCCATTACTGAGGAACACTCTCATGATAGTGAAGTCAGAATTAGAACTTAGCTGAATTTATGTAACAGTGAGAAAAGCTTAACATGCACTATTGAAATGTCCAGATTGTTCATATCGGTGCTGGCGTGTTTGAAGTGCCTGAAGCAACACTGAGCATAATTAGTAGAATGCACAATATGTAAGTTTAAGTAACTTGAGGAACGACATATAGTTCTGATATTATGCAAGCAACAGATAAGCACTTAGAATCCTGCACAATTTTCTTTGTGACTCCTGACACAAGAATGACCCTATGGTAGACTCACAGTTGATAAAAATATAGGATAGGAATTTGAAATGTTTAATGCATGATTTAAGACCAACTTAAGACAATGAGGCTGAGATATCTGTCTGATTAGTGACAATATAAAGACATGAGAATAGAGGGTACAAACACTTTGCCAATGGAACCATCCTTTCAACATCTTCTTTTGTTTTATTTGAATCAGGGTCTCATATAATCCAGGGTGGTCATGAACTAAGAATTACTTTAGATATCTGGCCCTTCTGGTTCTGCCTCTTGGGTACTTAGGATTACAGGTATGCATCACTACACCTGACTAGGAAGTTTGAGTTTTAATAAGATGAATTGTAGTGCAAGATCATCACATGATAGAAATAATATATGCACATATATTTATTTAAGTACCAGCACTTAGGGAATATTTATTTACCTGTCTAAAAGACATGCAAGTAGAGCATCTGCCATCCAAAAGTCAAAAGCCCAAGCTTCTCCTAAATCTGAAGGCTTTTGAGTAATAGCAGAAGTGAAAACTTTCACACTATAAAACTGATTCATGTGAAAAATATTGGCTAAAGTTTCCTTCAGGTGATGTGTGTGAGGTATATATACAAAGCAAATAAACTTCCTGTGTAGTTTAAACTCAGGTTCCCGCATCAAGGGATCTCATCCTGTATATGCAAATGTTCCAAAGCCTCTGCCCCAGCAATCTGAAACCTGGTCCTAAGCAGAACCCAACAAGGTTTTTGTCAGTTTTGAGCCACCAGCTTTTCCTGCCTATGCAACCATTCTGTGGAAACAGACTTGTACAAATTCATATACCTAGTGAAACAACTTGGCCCATAGTTATCAACAATGTTTATCAGAGGAGTATTATGTTGCTTTATGAGGCTGTTATTGTTATTAGTCATTAAAGTTATATTTGGAGCATGGCTGCCCATCACAATGGCTTCAACATTCACCCTGCATGCTCATTTGTGTTGTTCGCATAAATAAGAGAGATGCTATGATGTATTTGTTCCCCCTTTGCAAATTTAGTGCCATGCCTTCATTATTCTTACAGAGATTTGGATGCTGATATTGAAGGATCTTTCAGAGTTGCCTGTGATGAGCAAGATGGGCTTTGTTGGTGACCTGGGATGCATATAGTATATTATATTAAATTCTTTAATTCTATTTCTTTTTTTTGCACAGTAATATTGGTTTTAGAAATATAAAATCTAGAGTGAATAAGAAGTAGTCCTCAGAAGATTTTTGCTCCAGAAATGGAACCCCCTCAAATTGTGCCATCTGAAATGTCCTTACCCGTTTGCTACGGATCGAGCAAATGCTTTCAAAGTTAATTCTTTAATTTGGCGGAGTTGAAATTCTTTTGGCAACAAAATAATTCTGAATACTAGTTGGAGATTTATGGATTTCAATTAGAGTTTGTAGTGTATCATAATTCCAGTTTTATATTCCGTGCAGTTCAGTGTTTTGGATTTTTAATGGGGCCAGTGCAGTAATAATAAAATGATTCAAAATGCACCCAGTAATTACAGAGATTTGCTGTTGCCTCTGCATTAAAAATGATGATGATTTATGCCCAGTGAAACTGTGGTCTGTGGCTCTATTCAGACTATTCTTGCTATTAAACTGCTTATTAGTTATGGTCAGTGATTTAAAGCTTAAGAGCTACATTAGAGGGCTGTAAAATTATTTATTTCTTAATAGATAATAGTAAATTTGAAACAGACGTTAGGTTAATTATAATCTTGTACATTAAAGAATACGTATTAGCCCTTTGTCTCCTCTTAGGTCTTTGGAAATTCATTTCAAGTGAATGGGAAGAGTGGGTAAGAGGACAGGAGATCCTGGTCTGCTCATTTCTGCCTCCTGTTTTGCAAATAGTGAATGTGTTTTGTGGAAGATTGTGAAAACAGTCTTAACCTTTCACCATGGGTCTTTACCATGCTAAGCAAATGCTGCTTGTTATTGTGATATGTCATACTTCTGGTTAACATTCCTTAAATGAGACACCTCTGATTGGCATCAGTGAGGGATGGAAACATATTTGGGAATAAGTACATTTCTCTGGTTTTCCTGGAGGACGCTGGTCAGTGTTCTTATCCTTAGTAATCATGTACAGATTTACAGGTACAGAGCTATGTTCATATGAAAGTGGGATTTATAGGCTTCATAGAGTTTGATATAAGAATTAATTTACTTTAGTTATAAAGATGAAGCAGAATAGGGATTCTGGGACTTACTATGTAGACAAGGCAGGTATCAAACTCACAGAGATCAATTTGCTTCTGCCTCCTAGTTTTGCTGGAATTAAAGCTGTGCATCACCATGCTCGGCCTGGAACATGCATTTCTTTCAGCATTGATTAACTAAATTTGATATATGAGCTCCTGTGTGGTGCTTAGGTATTACACTAAATGAAGAAAAAGTTCCGAGAAAGACAGACTCTATCAAGCTGTGGAGGACACAGTTGAAAAGATTTATGAGTGTTCAGGATAAGCCAGGCTCCGCTTTAATGACAAAACATCTGGTCCTTCTCCTATCTCTAACTTAAAAGCATAGCATGTCAAATACTCATCTGGAGCTGGACAGAGTCCTGGGCTGGTGTCTGTGAAGGCTTTTTTTCCTATCTTGTGCTCTGGAATCCATGTTCCCTCCCTCTTGTGACCTATCATCTCAACACTGGCTTCTCCAGCAACTTTGGCCTATGGTGTGTTTTTGTTTTTGTTTTTGTTTTTGTTTGTTTGTTTGTTTTTGAGCAAGGCTGGATGTGACTGCTTATTTCTAACTGCATCCCTTGGACCCTGACTCCATTCATGGACCTCCATCTATTGGTGAGGCTAGAAACTGAAGCCTTTCTTTGCAGAGAAAAGGGAGATAAAACACTCTCAGATGGACATGCTTTTTCATGTCTTTCATTATGTAAATGGTTCTGAAATATCAGCCTATAGTCTCATGAATTCACAATGAAGAAAACATCATATGTGACATCTTTATTTCATGATCTCCTTGCTACTCCTGACCCACATGCTAATTAATGGCAAGAAAATCAGTTGATTTTTCTCAGATTCCTATTACTGTAGCCTAGTATATGGTCATTTATCCTGGCCTTTTTTTTTTTTTTACTCTCTTTCTTCACAGTCATTGGCTGCATCTCCTAAGTGTACCTTGCTCAGTGGGCTGATGATGTTTCTAATTAGTGTGTCCCACGTTGGGCCCAGCCTCTCCATCACTGACCTCCTTACTCTGTCCCAGGTGAATTCCTTCCTTTCAGGAGAATTAATGGAGCACATTGGAAAGATGGGAAAGAGTCATTATTTAGCTGTTTAACAGAACACTGAAGTTGATAAATCCAGTTACATGTTGTATTCATTTTCTATTACTGCATAATTAATTACCACAAACTTAGTGGCTAAAAATAATACCCATTTATCATCTCATAGTTTTGTAGGTTAAAATTCTGGGCAAGCTCCAAGCTTGATCAAGTTCCCTGCTCAAAGCAAGATTCAAGGTATCAGCTGAATGGGGCTCTAATGGAGATGCTGCAGAAATCTGTTCCTCTAAACTCTTTCATGTTTTCAGATGAATTCCGTTCCTTGCTGCTGTAGATGTGAGATTTCCATGTTTTGCTGGCTGGTAGCCCCAGTCTACTCTGTGTATAGAGCAACTGGCTCCTTTCCTTTTCTCGTGGCCCCCACTGGGGTCAAAGTAGCAATGGTAAGCGGGCTTTTCAGGCTACTTTCTGATTTTCCAGCAAGATAAACATGTTGAAGAATTAACAGTAATAGATTAGGCTAACTCCAGTGATTTCTTGTTGCCGTACACTGTAACCACTCTCTGAGTGAACATCTCACTGGGCATTCCCAAGTCCTTCTTACACTTACTTAGGAAGGATTAAAGTTTCAAGGGCAAGAATCAGAGGGTCTGTGAACCCTGTCCACCACACATTTCCCCAGAAAAAGTTAGGAAGGACAAATGTTTGCTCAGTAGAGCCCCGTGTTTCTGCCCAAGTGCAGATTGAGAAAGAAATTCCTTAACAAACATTAGTTATGGGAATATTTGGAGTTGGTCAAGAGAGAGGATGAATTTTGGTTTCAGTCCACAGAAAACACCAAAACCAATTCCTCTCCCCCCAAAAAAAACCCAAACCAAGCAAATTAGCACCTACCAACAGAACTTAAAACAAGAAATAATTAATGGTCATATAAAATAATTGGCATAGATTTAAAATTACCAACAATATTGACAAGATTTCACTTAATGAGTACAATAAGAAATACATGTATATATGGAATATATATGTATATATGTGTGTGTATGTTTGCATATATATGTATATATATGTATGAATATTTGGAATAGATTAATATAGATGGTATAGATATAGATAGATATAGATGGAATTGAAAAAACATTGATTTGATGAGAAGTGGAGAGTATAAAAAGAAGCACAGGTGATATTACAGTAGATTAGCAATACCCCCTAGAGTGGAGGATAGTGCTTCTAACTAATATTAAAAGCCATGTTTTGATTTTACATGTAGGGTTTAATGGTTTTCTTATATGCTGCCTCCTCAAAGAGATCATCTCTTGTGAATTGACACAGTCTCTGCTTGTTGTGTCACTTCTTAACGATTTTTATGGAACATGACAAGAGTTTGAAGTTATCTTGGATGCTAACATGTCTAATTGCTTGTTGTTTGCACTTAGTCTAGAATATAACGTCATAAGCACTACGTTGGCTCCGCCGGCAGCCTGGCAGGGAAGACAGAGATCCGAGTCCTATCCAAGTTCTGTTTTTAAACTTGCTTCAGTGTCACTTCATTGGTGATTTCTAGGAATCAAGGCTGAATAAACAGCTATAAAATATTTAAATTTACAGATAGTATTTAAATGAGTTCGGGTACCAATCTAAAGTATGCCTATGGTTTATTTTTTCATTAGAAACAAAATCTAGTGGAATTGATATGTTTGAATTAATTTTTTTAAACATTTGTGCTTTAGTTTTTTTTTTTTAATTTCTAAGTTAAAAACATTTCTTTGAGCTCTGTGCTCAAAGAAAACATGATACCATGAGCAAGCTTTCACAAAGGTCCCAGAATGAATTGTTTTCCTATCCATTTTCTTCTCCCTAAATTTGCACAGTATGACACATTTCGTGTGTGTGTGTGTTTGCATGTTTGTATGTGTGTGTATTCATTTGCATGTGTGTATAAGTGTATGTATTTGTATGTGTTTGTGTGTATATGTATGTGTTTGTGCGTATATGTATGTGTTTGTGTGTGTGTGTGTATATACATGTGTGTATATATGTATGTGTGTATGCATGTGTGCTTGCCCACACATGTCCAAACATCTACATTTTTCTCTAATTTTATTCATCTTATATTTTGAGATAGGCCCTGAGACTGAACCTTGTGTTTGGTATTTCGGCTAGCTATGCCATCAGTGAGTCCCCAAGACGTGCCCACCCACATTGGATTTACAGACAAGCTCCACAATTGTCCAGCTTTTCCTGTGGTTGCTGGGCATCCCAACTCAGGCCTTCATGCTTGTATAGCCAGCTGTTTACCCACTGAGCCTCCTCTCCACTCTATACTGTGATATGTTCTATCATTGCACCCTCAGGATCCCTGGAGGAGGTGGTTAGAGCCCTTGTCCTTTAAACTATGACATGCCTTGGTCAAGAAAAAGTATGGTGAAAAAAATTAGGTTTATTTTAAGCAGCATCTTTACAAACCTGTGAGAAGGTCACAATTTCAATCTTTTCCCTTAGTCTCAGTACTGGCTGTATTCCTGATGGAGTTGGTTTGGTCAACTCTGAACTTCAGCAAAGAAAACAGCACTATATCTGACCCTGAGTAGACATAATATGAGTGAGAAATAAGCCTTTGCTGCAAACTATTGAAATGCTGGGTCATTTGTTACTGCAACATAATTGGACTACCCTGACTGATACAGATGGCCTGGCTCTTATGTGCATCACTTCAGAAGATCTTGGCCTTAAGTCTTATTCTAGCCACTGCTGAGCAAGCAATTCCATACCTCCTTCAGCTGACATCACCTAGGTACCAGTTGACAGCTCATTGGTTTACGCCTGTGCTTGCTTGGTGCTTTAGCTCCAGCGGTGGCTTTACTCACTCTGTCAAGCACTCTCTACAGGAGCTGACTAAGCACTCACATGGATAAACAGGAAGTACGAGGAAATTAATACTTAACAGAATGGCTTTGATAAGTGGGTGGTGGGAGCTGGTGGAGACATGGTTCCCTCCTTGCTTTCTCCATGCAATATTCTGTGACGTGTGCTAATTCTTCTGGGAAAGCTCGTGTAATTGAGCAACACGGAATCAAGTAGCTAATTCTATCCTGCATCCTGTATTGGCTTTCTCTTCATGGCTTTGTTCCTTTTTTCCCCCTCCCTCCCTTGCTTAGGGATAATACTCTTAAACACCTGCCTGCAGACCTTTGTCTCAGGCTGTGCTTCCAAGAGGAGTAAAGCCAACCATCTATTCGATTCCATTTCAGTGGAACCAATCAAAGCAGTGTCTATCACCACAGTGAATTACTTATGTAGTTCTGTCCTGTAAGTGATCAGACTGTATAGTTACAATATCTTCAAAATATGACTACTCTATTAGTCAGATTAGAAGTTATATTTACCACATTTGTTGGTTCTGGCCTATGTCACTCCCCTGCCCTGGGCACTTAGTCATAGTATATTCATGACATAGCACATTCGTCTTAGTTAAACAGAACCCATATTTGCTGGTTTGAGATAAGCTTTCTATAATGCAGCCAGACCATGAACAGGTAGTGTAGCCTAGAATAACTGTGAACTTTAGATTCTCCTTCTTCTATCTATCCCAGGTACTGAGATTACAGTGTGTGCTGTTACGCCCAGTTTTATGCAGTGTTGGGGACTGAACTCTGTATTTAGTGCATTCCAGACAAGTTTCGTACCAACTAAGCCACATCCTCAACCCAAATCGATAGATTGAGACTTCTTTTTAACAGAACATTAATAGAAAAATCTGAA
Organism: Grammomys surdaster; assembly: GCF_004785775.1. Lineage (NCBI taxonomy): Eukaryota > Metazoa > Chordata > Mammalia > Rodentia > Muridae > Grammomys > Grammomys surdaster. The sequence goes on along the minus strand of NW_021604601.1, from coordinate 2,048,177 downwards.
ATGTTAAAGCACAATAGGGGTTTTGGTAGCATTGTTATCCTAAACTATTTTATTTCTCTTTAGCTCTGAGTTGCCAGTCCACTGTCAGTGCCTTGTAGGACTGTTTTGGGGGAGGAACCGCAGTAAATACTGTTTTATTTATGGATACATTTGACTATATTTCAATTGTTCCTTGGCTCTGGCCCTCCTCTGCTTCGTCTTTGGTCTGTCCTTGCCATCTTCAAAGTCACAACACAGTAGGACAGAGGGTCCTTTCAAATCATCTGGTCAACCACTTTATTTCATATATCAGAAAATGGGTCCATGGAGGTTAAAAGAACTGGTTCATTTTGTGGTATAGGAAAATGAATAAAGAGGGACGTGATCTGAACCATTAGAAAGATACTTTTCCCTTTTTGCCATAATTAAATTCTTGATTGTGATGCTCTTAAATGAACCATGAAATTCTAAGCACGTGCAATGCAAGTGTGATTTCTAACTACAGCTTTTTTTTCCTGCCCCCCAATCTGAATGTTAAGGTGGCAGATGCATAACTAATCTTAGCAGAGTCTATATTAAGAAACTTGCAAGGTGTCTTTATTTAACTTGCATGATCTGCGAACGTAATGTAGTGTTAAGTAGCATGATTTCACACATTATGTCTGAAAATAAAAAAGCAGCTTCTTTAATGTGAAAAGGTTACTTTATATTTAGTTTCAACAGGAATGAAAAATATAGAAACAAAGAGTTAATACATGTGATCACAGCAGGTGTGTGTGTGTGTGTGTGTGTGTGTTTGTGTGTGTTGTATGTGCTCGTGTGCATGTGCATTTCTGATAAACAAAAGCCAGTGCTCAGGATTGGGTCCTGTGACACATAGACAAGGGAGATTCTAAAATCCTTTTATCCTACTGTAAATTTTCTGAAATGTATCCAACCTTCTGGGCTGTGTTTTTGTTCAGGGACGTTTCCCTGGATCTGCTATTAGTTCCAGGAGATGCGGGTACTTTCTATTTCATCTCTGGAATCTCAGTTTCCAAAGAGCTGATCAGGGATTACCTGAGGCTCTACTTAATGCCTTTGCTGCAGTGGGGGCAGATTACTGGAGGAGCAAACAATGATATTTCAAGACCCAACGGGGAAAGAATGGATGAGAGCAAGCCAAGCACTCTGCATTTAAAAGAAAACATGTTAGCTGCTTCAAACATCGCTGTAGAGTATTCCTGTCTGTTATATACTGTCCAGTACAAGTATAGAGGCACCACTCATGCTGTATTTCAAGTTAAAATTCTGGGGCATGGCTTTTACTCATTTAACACTTTTGACAATTAAAAAACATCTGTATTTTTTTTTAAAGAATCCTCTTTTAGCAGAAGATGACTCCATTCTTCTAGGAAAGTGTTCCCAATGTAAAGGCAACAGAACCCTGAGTTAATGCAAAAGATCTCAAACCTGTTTGGTACCAACTTGTTCCATAAATACCATGTGTGTTCGAAGTTCTTGAATTCCTTGTCACTTTTAAACTAATATTTTTTTCTCAATAAAAAAGACCATAGGAAATAAATGTACATATCTTTTAATAATGTGTGTATGTGCGCATGTACACACACATGTGTACCTGGAGGGAATGTCTATGTTTTTAAAACAATTAAAGAGATCTTTATGCTTCAACACGCTGAGGACTATGTCTGTGGCAGTTATGTTCTATAGGGCATGCTTCACGAAGCTAAATGAAAATTTTAAAAGTTAATGGCTAAACAGTGCTTAAAGCCTGTGCATTACTCACGATCTATTTTAATAACGTTTGTGGGTGACTAACTCAATAATGTTGCTGAGCGCTCATTACGGTTCTGTTCGGAAGATGTGCCTGAGAATCAATTCTTCCTTAAGGGTGAGTTTACATTCCGTAGTGATTGAACAAAAATGCGTAATTTCATTTCTCTGTGTAGGGAAGATGCTTACATGATGGTAGGTATTGTTCTGGACAATGCTTGTCGCGGCTCTCAGAGATGTGGCCCATCGGGGTGTTCCTAGTTGACAGGGGATAAGCTGAAAGAGTGGTGAGGTTGGATGGCTGGACACAGACCTAGGAAGTGACAGGTTTGGGGTTGTTTCCAGTCTTGTGCTACAGGGGTTTCACAGCTGCTCTATAGGGAAAGGATAAGAAGGTTCTAGAACTACACAGAAGCTGACTGGCCATTGAAGCACACTGTTTGCCCTCCTCTAGACGTTCTGCCTCCACATCCACATTCATGTTACAGCATCTCCACGCATGTTCTATGTGGAGTCCACTGTGAGCGCACAGGGACTTGAGCCATCAAGGAAGCTGCCTATTTCACATTCTACTCCCACTTTTCCTGTCACACTGTCTAAAAGCAAGTGTGCATAGCTGAGACCTTTGGGGCATGATGGAAGACGGCCTGATTTACATCTTTGGCTGCTGCAGGTATCCATTCATGCCTCCTCAAAGTTCATTTAAGTGAGGTCAGCCTTTTGAGGGTGGTTCTGTTGACTTTGGACCTGCTACTCCTTTACAGGCCCAAGCTGCCAGTCCATGAGAGCTTGCTATTGTCTGAAGGGTCCCCTTTCCCCTGCCAAAATCAGAGACAAAGAGAGCGGTGGAAAATTACGCCCCCTGCCCCCAATGCTTCCTCCTGGCTGCCACTAAACATGCAAATATGCCCAGGATAGAATTGCTAAAGAGGATTATGTCACTTGTCTTGCTTCCCTGCCCATTTCAATTTGGCAGGTGAGGTCAAGGCCTAGGAGAGGTCATGCTTCAGTATTTGTGGGGGGGGGGGGTTTGCTGAGCCTGGATGGTAGGAAAGCAAGGGTAATTTTGATAAAGGAGGCTGCCTGTGTTCAGAAATACCCACGTCACTTCAAAAGTGCTGGCAAACTGAACCCCTAAGAGAAGCATGGATTTGTGAACAGACCAGCCATCTTTGCAAATCCTCTCTCTAGACAGGAAAGGTCAGCTCACCTTCAAGACAGGAAGGTCCCAGGTCTGTGGGACTAAGCCAGATGGGAGGTTAGAAGGGTGTGTGGTGATTGTTCAGGAGGTGCTGTCTTACGAAAGGGCAAACTATTCCAAACTCACGACTTGGTTTGAGACTTGCTGAGTTTGTTCTCCCTCTGGTCTTGGATGTCGAGAAATAAAGTAGCCTGGTGAGTCTCAAAGTGTGGTCTGAAAACCCTCAAGGGTTCCCTCCAGGGGACTTTGAGATATAATGTCACAAGAATGCCATTGTCTGCCTCTCACCATGTAGGTGTGTGTGCTGTCAGAGGAGCAATGGTGGGCACAAATGCTGGCACATGAATGCTAGTCTGTCTCTGTACTTTACTCCTGACCTCCACACTGCCACAAACCCTAAGAAACCATTCTCCATCATTAGAGCCTCACTGAAGCAATAGAATTAATAACAATTTCATTTAATCTCAGATTGGGTATACATGTTTTGTTTTCCATTCTGAGTTCTGAGTGACAGAATGAAAGTACGTGACACTCTTCCATGGGCACTGGAACTGTGAATGGACCTGTGTCCCTGGCAGACACTGATGCTATCTGTTGTTCTTACTGAACATTCTTTTCCATGTAGCACCATTCTCACTGGAGGGAGCTGCTATGGGTAAGCCACACATATTCACAGTGGGATATTTAGAAGACTACTCAAAAATAGTATTGAATCTATATCTCCCTTTTCTTTTTAAAAAATATTTAAAAATTTCATATATGTGTGTTTGTGTGTGTGTGTCAGAATGAGCATGTGAGTGTAGGTATGTGGGGGGGTATATGAGTGTGTGAGAATGAGCATGTGTGTGTGAGAATGAGCATATGTGTGTTAGAACAAGTGTGTGTCAGAACAAGTGTGTGTGTCTGTGTCTGTGTGTGTGTGTGTGAGAGAGAAGCATGTATGTGTGTGTGCATGTGTACTTGTATGTGTGTGTGTATGTGTGCAGAATACTGAAGAGGGTATCAGATCCCATGGAGCTGGAGTTACAGGCAATTGTGAGCAGCCATGTGAGTGTAGGACACTGATGAGTCTGCTGTCAGAGGAGCTACTTCTCTTAACTTCTGACTCATCTCCCTAGCCCCTGAACCCAATGTTTCAAGAAAGACAACAGACAATATTTATTGTTAATGACAAAGGGCGAATGTTTAAGTGGAAAATAGAAATCTAGAAAACTCTGTCTCTTGACAGTTTCTAGGGTTTCTTTTCTTTAATGAGATGTATTAGCACATTATATATACATATATACATATACATATACATATACATATACATATACATATACATATATATATTATAGTCCTTAATGCAATCTTATGTGTTTTACATAATTCAAGCAGTCTATATCGTGTGTAGAATAGGAACAGGCCAAGTTTTCTATACATATAATTAATTGTATAAACATAATCAAAATAGGCATTTTGTACAATATCTAAATAACGATTTTGCATAACATTATATATTTTGTGTGAAAATAAAATTCCCATTCACTAAAAATCACATTTGCATATACTTCTAAAAACAACAAAGCAGTTACAACTATCCATAACATCATTTTACAAATTATGTCTGTTGGTGAAAGGTGCTCTATTTGTCCCCTAAGGATGAGGTAACAGCTATCACAAACTGGGTGGCTTAAAATGACAGAGATCCTTTCCCTCCTGCTTCTAGAGGCCTGAAGTAAAAGGCCATCGTGTCAGGAGGCCTGGATCCCTTTAAAGACTCAGAAGAGAGCATCCTTCCTTGCCCTTCTGGACCTGCTGGTGGTTGTTGGGTTTATGGTGAATTTATGGTGGTTCACTCCTGTCTCTGCTTCTCCCTTCATATGTTAACATTCTTAGTTTGTCTCTACTTCCTTTCTCCTTCATATAAGGTCACCAGGCAACGGGGGTTCAGGCCCACTTTAAACATCCAGTGAATTTAACTCAGATCTAAGTTCAACTACTTTTGGGATGCTTCTCAACTACAATGGATGGCAAACTCGACTGCCCTGAATACATGTCATTTGGTAAGGTACAACTTGCCATAGGACTGAACTGTTCTGCCCTAGATTAGCAGCTTTCTCAGAGCAGTGCATCTACATCCCAAAGCCTCAGCTTCTTCATTTCTTAATTAGGTTCTTGCTCACTAACAAGCTGGTGTGGGGTGAGGAGAGACTATATGCAAGCACACATTCTCGACATGGTGCCTGCCATACGGAGATTTCCCCTAGTAAATAGTAATAGTGTGTTTACTATCGTGGAGCAGTAGAAAATAGCCCTCCTAGTGTGCATTAGACACTTATCATAGTGACAAATAAATTTGTGATCGGTAGAGTAAGAGAAAACAGATACTAAGGTTGACTGTGATTTCAAAGATTGTTAATTAATCGTAACAGATGATGTTACTACAAGTAAGAAAATGATACAGGGATAGGGGAAAAGGAGTAACAGGATGAGGGGCCCAGAACATTGCAGAGAGACCAACATCATCAGGAGCTTTTATCAGCAATGGAGCCAACAAGTAAGAGTGTTTTAAAGAACTTCACTAGAGGGCCAACCACTCCAAACCACACATCATGGGATTGCCAGTCTTCAGTGTTGTATTCATAGGCCTTTGCTTTGAATGTTTTGAATGGTGTTTGGAGGCATGATATCTCATGCCTGTGGAAACTCCAAAAGCCCTGGCACTGTGCCTCCTGCCTGACCTGCTTTCTTACAAGAGGCCTATGTCCCCATTGAAGTGGTCTGGGTAGATGGCCTTCAGTCTTGTTACGCTCTCCTTAGAGTTCTTAGCCCACTGCCCATCCTCCAGCCAGCCTTGGCCTGCCACTGCTCCAGAAGGAAGCAGAGCTTCGCTCATGAGCTGTCTCTCCCCTGACTTCAGCTGTGCCAGTGTCTGAGCCCTTCTGGTCATTTGTCTCTTGAATCTTCCTGAGTCCCTCTAGAACCTCTTCTCCATCCCCCAGCACCCATTATTTCTCTTGACCTCAGCATTCCTCATTGCCTGTGTTGACACCACAGTGTCCCTTCCCCTCAGTCTGGGGCTGTGGCTAAGCCTGTCGTCTATTCTGAACTTACTTCCATTTTGCTTCCTCAGCTACACTACTAAAGCTCTGAGAAGAGAAATGACCTAACCTTGCCTTCCTGTTCTGACTGGCTACTGATTATTGCAAAACAACAGAAAGCTTCATGCTGAATCCCCCACAGTTACATTACATTCCTGACCCTTTGTTACTGATGGAGCAGCTAGAGGAGGCTCTGACTCCAGGCCTCTAGAAGTTCCTGCAGTACTGGCTGTCCCTGGCTGACCACAGGCCTTCAGGCGGGTCTGTGTGGGGGAAGTCCTCTCACTCAGAGTGCTCAGCACTGAGGTCTGCAAAGCAGCTTTTTAAGTTGTGAATTTACATAACTGTTCAGTTGGAAAAATTATAACATCAGTTAATGCCCCGAGGATAGCATAGACAAAGATGTTTTTGCTTTTTGAATGTCCGAGTGTGTTTCTGAGAGTTTTATGAATAATAAGTGTGCAGGAAAATTCTCAGGCAGCCTCTCTAGGAGAGTTTGCATTTGCCGAAAAGCTGTAGATAAGTCGGGAAGGGAAGATTAGAAATGTATGTCCAGAGGAGGCATGGAGAGGCAGCTCCTTCTAATCTATCTAATTTGCTCCAGAAAGGGAACATTAAGTCAACATGAAGGAGACAGATTGGATAATCAACAGGACCCGTTCTTCATTTGACAGAGGACATTTTACATACTTGTTTCTAAAGAAAAAGAAGGCATTGTTCTTGTCTATAGAACCTAAGGAAGTCTATTCTGTAAGATTTCTCTGAAATATAAAACAGGTGTTTTATATATTAGCTCTTTGGACAGTATCAAATTGCATCTTCTTCCCTGTTGGGGCCAGAGGCCAATGAGTATCCTCAAGCAGCATGCTGAAGGGAAAAACTAAAAGTGACCATCAGGACGCACAGGAGCTTAGTGACCCATGTCACCTTTTCTCTATGCAGGAGAAGGAAAATCACTTTCTAGATTAAAATTCCATACATAACAGAAGCTTATTCTGATGAGAAATTATATATAAGAATAATATACTATAAATAGTTCTGGATATCTCTACCAATGCTATAATCCTAATCTGAGAAACGAGGTGTGGTGAGGGCAGGAGACACAGTCCAGATCACAAAGAAGCCATGATTCTATACTTAAAACTCAAAATTTCTTGAGATCTTATTTTTCCCAGTTGATTATTCTAATTTTTAGGCAGCTGTAAGTCTGTTCTCTTTTGAGCTTATAGTTCTTCTCCTAATTACAGGCAACCAGAGTGTCATGCAAGCTAACCCATCCTGAGAAGTGAGTTACTACTTTGATATTGCTCTACAGAACAACTTCAGATGCAAATCCAATAGTCACACAGTCTCCATATTTTGTTTTTCAAGTTAAAAAAGTCGTCCTCCTGAACAATTAAGTATCTCTGTACTTTCCATGTATTGGGGGTTGAGAGGAGTAGCAACTGTCTCACAGAAAAAACTTACTAAGGAAGATGATATTCTGTTAGATGATAAAAGAAGACAACCAAAGTTGAAATCCCTAGGTAGTTGGTGACAGATTTCATTTTTAGCTTCATGACCTACTAAAGCTAAGGTTCTGACATTCTACCATGCCATGTCTCCTGTTATTATTGGACTGGGAAAGGTAGGACTTTGCTTAGAATGGGGGTTCTCAACCATTAGGTTGTGATCCCCACAGGGATTATAGACCAGATATCCTGTATATTAGATTTTACATTATGATTCATAGCTGTAGCAAAATTACAGTTATGAAGTAACAACAAAATGATTTTATGGTTGGAGCCAGTCTCCATTTTACAGAAATTAGTCTGCATCTACTTTCCAAATACTGAGAATATGGATGTGTGAAACCGTATCTATCAGGAAACTAAATATTCCTACTTTCCCTCTGCACCTTCCTCCTTCCCTCCCTCCCTCCCTCCCTCCCTCCCTCCTTCTCTACCCCCACTCTCTGAGATAAAGTCTTTTGCAGCTAGGCTGATCTCCAATTCACCATGTAGCTGAGGATGGCCTTGGGCTTCTGAATGTCATGTGTCTAATTTCGAGCCCTGGGTGTGTGGGCGTGTGCCACCCCACTTCATGGCCGTCCTTTAATCTTTCGGCACATCCAGTCCTTAAACACAAGATAGCAACAGCTGTTTTAAGGCCCAAGAACAATGCAGCATTCATTCATCCTAAGATTGTATTTGAAGAAGTTTGAGAGGCCACCAGATACACTATTACTTTAATGGATCTTCTTTTCATTTTTCCTCCATTCCCTTTACCCCCCTCAACCCTTTTTGGGGTACTAAGAATGGAAGGCCAGACCTCTTAAATGTTAGGTGATCTCTGTACCTGCCATGTATATACATGTCCATCTCACGTTCTGGCTTATTCGGGCCACGTGCTCACTAACCAAAAAAGAAGACATACACGACTGTGAATATATTGATACTTTCCTTGGTGGAGTGGAAAGAGACCCACTTGTCTTGTATGAGAATGCCAGGTAATTCAGGGGAAAATGGGCTATTAAAAAAAAAAGAAAGGTTTGAGATCTGTACGAACAAATGCATGTTTGATTCTAAGATCTCTTAATCGTTTGCTTAGCTTGTCAAGATTCTGAGTTTTTCTTCCACATGATTGGGACCTGTGAGGATGAGGCTGTGGGATATCACAGTGTCTATCAGCCATAAGAGCACAGTAGAGCATCAGTAACATGGAGAATCTTAACATTTCCCAAGTTGTGTGGCAACACGGGCTCTTCTAATTACTGCTCTCCCAACTTGAAACTCTTCATGCCCCAGTTGTGGAAATCCCGTTTGTCTGCCTCCCACCCTCTTCCCTTGGGAATGAGAAAGAGCAAATAGCAAGACTGGGCTTGTCGGATGAATTTGATTTGCTTTTGTGGAACCAAGAGCAGGAGGAATGTTGGAGGTTGTTGGATTGCGGTCAGATTTGTGAAGTGAGTTCATGCGTCCAGTCTCCAGATGAGTTTAATGTGGAGGGTGTCAATATTTGAAGCACAATAAACTATCCAAAGACATTTATTTATTCTCTCCACATGTCTGTTAAACATGTGAGGGCATGAAGGCCATTCAGCTGACTTCATTCTGAGTTCTGCCTCACCCTGGGTAGGTGCGTTATGGACCTGTTCTTTCTCAGCCAAGGTCTTCCTTTCTCCTCAGGACTGCTAACATCCTAGCTTGAGGCTCTGACAACTTGCTTTCTTCCTAATACTAACAGCTAGTTATTTTGCATGACATAATAAATACGACAGTTGTTGTTATTACCCTATTTATTTGTATACTACAGCATTTAAAAAATGAAGCATCTTTCCCTTTGTGTTTCAATAATCTCTACTCTTTAGGATTTCACCACACTCTTCTCTACTCCTCCAGACCATCCCAACAACTCTGCATGTTAAGACAGATTAAAATTGCTTGATCACAGATGTTAACAGGAGGTGAATTTAACAGAGGCATTGAATTAAGTTAGGTTGTTTTAAAGGTGACTTTTTGAATATATTAATTATTAGTAAGTTTTTTTCCTAAGTGAGAGTCAAATACCAAACCAGAGGGCTATAAATAGTTTTCTCTCTAAAAGGAGAATGATTAAGCTCGGTCAGTAATTCTTCCTACCAGCTTAGATGGCCTGATTATGGTGTCTCCCACACTAATAGTTAATGGCATATTAGCTCTGAGTTGCAGCCAGCAGGCAGCCATTGCAAGAGCAAGGGGGTAAAAGGCATGTTCTGAGAGGTCTTAGAGAGATGCGTAGAATCATTCTTTAAAAGAATCTTTGTGAATCTGCAAAATGACTTGTGTTTGAGGGGCATTGTTATGTTTCAAAAATAAACCTCAGTATAAGGATGAATTGAGGTAAACTGGGAAACAAAACAAAACAAAAAATAAAAAAATAAAAATAAACAAAAACACCTTCAACCTTTCCCCAAAGAACCTTTTCTAATAAACAACAAACGCAAAGCAAACAAACAGAAAAAAACAAAACAAAACAAAAAAACCAAAAAATCAAACTTCATGTTTGATCCAAGAAACAGGAAAGCCAGAGGCAAGTGTTAGGTGTCTTTGTCTCTTTAACCTCTCCTTTCCTCCAGCTCCTCTTTGTCCATCCTGAGGCTGTCAGGATTCTCAGAATACAGCAGAGTGTAACAGATGGGCAGAAACCTATCATCTGTGCCTGTCTTCAGTTTCAGAGGAGTCAGTGTGACAATAAAGGGGTTAAAGCTGTTAACACCTGTAAGACCTTGGAAATGATTAATGTAATGTAAACCCGAGGCCCTGGACACCAGTGACCACACAGCAAATCTATTTTGCTCTGCTATTGCTTTCACAGAAATCCTTATTTGTCTCCCTCCAGCTCACAGTTCTGAAATGCCTTGCAGAAGAAATCATTGTTTATGCATACAAATGATAATGATTAAAGATGATTGTGAATCATCTTTATTTTGGAAGATGCATTCTGGAATTAGCACTCAGTGGCGACAGTTACAAGTTGAATACCAAAAGTTGCCTTTGCAGGTGAGATAGGCAGCCATTAACATTTGGAGCCTCTGCACGATGTTGACTAAGGCTCCATTATTAAAAGTTGCTAGTGTATTATTGAATAACGTGCGTGATTGAGAAATCTGAACTGTTTTAAGTTAGATTTGAGGCTTTCATTTTCTCCTTTTCTAAGAAGGGACATACAAGAGGGGAAAAAAGGAGACTATTTAAAAGTAAACCAAGGACTTAAGAAGAATATAGTGTGTTATTCTTCAATTATTATCTTAAAGGAGTTCATAAAGAGCAGAGGTGCTGAAAGCTGTTTTTCAAAAGTCTGCGTGGTAACCAGAAAGGTACAAGCCTGGCTGGAAGACAGGAACAGTCATCCGTGATGGACTTGGGGAAGACGGGGTAAAGCATAACCTCAGTAACCCAGATATGTTCAAATCCACAGGTCCCAATGGCCGGCATCCTAGAGTACTTAATGAACTGGCCGAAGTCATCACAGAACCGCTAGATATCATTTTTGAGAGGCCCGTGGCGGACTGATGAGGTGCTGACGACTGGAAAGGGGCGTATTTAGAACCTTCTTTCACAAAGGGAACTGGATGGTGACTCTGCAAACACTCATCAGCTTAACTTTTTGCTCGGAAATTTTTGGAATTATCAACTCAGTAAACCGAGTAACTCACTTGTTATAGTCAGGAGTAAGGCAGTTACATTCCACCTATGGAAATATGGTGAACTTGGTTTTCAATGGACACTCCATGTGGGAAGAAGTCTGATACATCTCTTGGAATTTTTCTCCTTTTTGAATTTTTCATCATCATAGTTGGGGTTGACTAAGACTTGTGGGGAGTTACTAATTTTAAGTATACTACATAAAAATAGGTTTCTTACAATAGCTACTTAATTATATTAGCTTTCAAATTAGCCTCTGTCTCAAGAACAGTAACTTTCATTTTATATTTTAACATACATGTTATTTTCCTTTGTATAGGGCCTTGTTTTCATTAACTTACAGTATTTTATTTAATTCTACATAAACTAGTTTGGTGGAACTCTTACTTTAGGTACTTTTTATAGTGGTTTCACATATAAGTATACCCATAACACTGACAGATTAAGGAAGAAATTCTTTTCTGACTTTTAAAATGTAATCTGGTGGAGGGATGACTATTACGTTAGAAGTACCATGTCCTGTTACATATCAGCTCTCTATATTCTTCTTTGCCCTTGCCCACCTTCCCTTATCTCATTCTGCACCCCTCCAATTGCTTCTGATACAAGATGGTAGACAGGGAAGTAGGCCTCGGAAACAGGCAAGAGGAGCCCTGTCCACACATCTGTACTTAAGGAGAATAAAGAAAAAGGAGAGGGAGGGGGAAGAAAACAGGGGAATATTTTTTTTCTTTATCATCATTATTTAGTTTGGGTGTTGGTAGTTTGCTTTTCTGTTAAAAAAGTATAGCCATGATGATGGGGTCTAAACTTCGTCGAGAAAAGGCTATAGGTGATTTAACAATGTTAACAAGCATCTGAGGCTGGCAAGTTTGAAGAGACTCTCAGCTATACTGGACTATGGAACAACCATCCGTTCACTACTCAGAAGTACAGCAAAGATGCAAGCTTGTGTCACTATAATTATGGACCTGGACAGGGAACTTTCAAAGGCAAGAGATTGATGTTCGCTTTGTCTCTAGAAATAGGTAGGCAATTTAGAAGGGATTGTCTCCGGAGGCCTTCATGGCATAATACCGTGTTTTAAAATCTAAAGTTTAACCAGTTGAGCTGCCTTCAGAGATGAATTTTGGCACTGTGCAAAGCCTTTCTTGGGCTTAAATACAAATGTAAGGAAATTAAGTTCTAAGAGCACGTGTGAGTTGTCCCTTATGAGCTGCATACAATCATCTGCTCGTCACCTTTTCAAATAAGATGATCTATAAAAATACCTGTTAGTTTTTTTTAAAGAAGTGTGGGTGTCTGCATAGATTACTGATATGATTTATTGTGATAATAAACGGCTTCCTGGTTGAGACCTCATTTCCAGGTGCTGCATCTGTGGCAGATTTATTTCGCAGATGTACATTTGCATGCATTTGTTGAGCTGTGGCTAGCAAGGACCCAATTTCTGAAAAATCTATTATTTTCCCCAGAGGCAATAGAATAAAATCCTCTGTGACCAAAAAGGGCCCTTGGGTTCTTTCAAGCTTTATTTTCAATTTGAATGATGTCCGACTTCAATTATTTGGCTAAATCTAAATCTTGTCTCCATGCCATTATTAGAATTTGAAATTAACAATAATTTCCCTAAGTTAAGAGTCACAATTTAGGATGGTAGAATAGCCAGTGTGTCAGAAAGATGTCTTAGGTAAAGCTAGAAGAATAAAATTTGGGAAGAGAACCAATGAAAAGAAACTTGCTAACTCCTTTGTATTAAATCCAGACGAGGTAAGAAGATATCTAAGGAATTCTGACCTTGAATTGCATCTATAGGGACTTATCTTCAAGAGTCAATTTTTCATTGTGCTTTTACCACATTTATCTAAACATTGGTGATTTCCTTAATATCTAACTGTAAAAGATGAAAAGATAACAGCAAGACTCAAATCTTGGTCATGTCGATGATTCAGTTCCCAGAAAATTAAGTCATAAGTGACAGAGTCTTAGTTTATAATATTGTGAGGTTTAGAGAATAATAGCAAAATTTTCTTCATCTTAAAAAAAATGGGGGTGTATGAAGATATCTCACTTATGCAAAATGTTGCTTTGCCCAGTACGGTATGCATCCATAATCCCTGAAGAATTCCAAGTTTAAGGCCAGCCTAGGTTATGTAATGAGAGTCTATCTCAGTAAGCAAATCAGAGGGGACTATGAGATAGCTTAGTTGGTCAAGTTTGTACCATGCAAGCATGAGGACCAGTGTTTGAAGCCCAGAACCCATATAAAAAGCCAGGTGTGGTGATGTGCGGTTATATTGTCAGCACTAGGGAGGAAGAAAAAACAAGAGCCCCATGGAAGGCCAATGAGAGACCCTGTGTTGAAACAAAATAGAGAAACCAAAACAAGGTCTGGCCTCCATGCACATATGCATGCATGCATGCATGCACGCAAGCACTCCAGCACATTCATATAGAGGACATCTCTGACTTACACACACACACACACACAATGATGAAGGAAGGGAGGAGAGAGAGATGTCTAGACATAGAAAATAGCAATTTAAGGGAAGAATAAAGCCAGAAATCTCAGAAAAAAACAAAACCTGAATTCTTTGGCTACAATACAGTTTCTCAGTTCAGATAAAGCAGTTTCTTAGATGAGAGAAGTTTGCAACATGGTTGGTAGTTTGAACTACAGGATGACCGTGAGCAGTAAGTTTTTTCTTTGAAATTGCACATATCTTAGTTCAAATTCTAGAATTACCCCAGGAGTGTTTTCCTGTGGTGACACTGCTAGCTGCCTAAGCTGTAGTACAACTTGAGGAATCATTGCAAATAATTCTGAAACTTAAAGCTTCTTTTCTCTTGTCCATAAATAGCAAAAATAAGCATCCCCTCCACTTCTTAAGAGGCTTAAGGGTTCCCCAGCTTCTACCTATTCTCAGTCTTTGGCTTAGGCATGGCATTAGCAGACACTCACTCTCTCTCTCCCTAGATTTCAGTTATTTTATTCATTTTCTCTTATGTGGAAGAGATTACCTTAAGACTAGAGAATTCAAGGATATATTGACATGTCCTGCTGCTGTCCATTAAATAGACACTTTTGCTTTCTTTCTGAGCTCAGAAAAGCTACCTTGTGCGGTCACAATAGGAGTTCAATGAGTGATTAGCAGATGAATGAAGAGAATTTGATTTAACTACAATAGGCTACGGAGGTAGCTCAGTCAGGAAGATGCTGCCCTTGCAAGCTCACAGGGCTGAGTTAGACCCCAGAATCCTCATTTATAGAGGATAACAGGGTGGTAAGTCCTTGTAATCCAGTGTTAGGGAGTTAAGGACAGTAGGGTCTCTGGAGCTAGCCTGGCCTATTTGATGAACTCCAGGTTAGTGAGAGACTCTTTTTTTTCACACAACTAAGATGAATGGCATCTGAGGAACAACATCTGAGATTGTCTTCTGGGATACACACACCACCACCAGCAGCAGCAGCACCACCAGCACCAGGTGATCGGGTTCATAAAGACCAGCACTTTTCTCGTCTGGAGAAATTGTCATATGGGCAAACATGTAGAAATTTAGTTAGTGTTCCTGCTTTTATAACAACATCAGATATATATGTTCAGGAAGTGGACGTGGCAGATGTGTGTAGTCCTGTATTGCACAAGGTAAGAGCGCAAATGGCTTCCCTCATCTCTGCATCTGCGATGAATCCTGCCAAGTGATGATGGAGATGATGAGGAATCAGCCAGCTCTTTCCTAAGTTGTGAAAAGAAGCCACTCACACCAGTGAGCAGGGACACCTGTCTCAGAACTGACACCATCAACTCTGAATATTTTTATCACTGAGTATTGCAAATGGTTCTCTTGAGTAGGGCTTTGGAGAACAGCAAAAAGAGAACTTGAAGAAAATAAAATTGAGCAGAAATGCATCACTCAGATCTGCGATGAGTAACTTGTCCTGGCTGAGGAGCTGCTCCACACTTCCAAGGATCCAAGCAAATAAAATAGTAGTGGAGCCAGGGACACAAAAATGAAGTGACGACCCAGTCTCCAGTGGCGGGACTGGGAAATTTGTACATGAGATAAGCTAGTAACAGAATAAAACCATAGGAGTGCATACAAGCATGCTTTACCAAGCAACAACAGGTTGTTCAGAGCAAATCACATTAGGCTTTGGTTTCTAGAATATTCTGATTTCACTCTTACAATGAATCTTACTATTAATTACATTTTCCTACATCAGATATTCTCCAGTATCAAATTATTGATTTTAAAATTCTCTACTGCTTTGTATTGTTAGGTTTTAATGAGATAAAACCCAGTAACTTCCTTGCACAATCAATCACCAGTAGTTTCGATATTTCTGCCACTCGAAAGGGGGCAGAAAACGGCAGGTAGCCTAGAAAATGGGTTAATGCACTAAATGATCAACCTTCTTCTCTCTTTTTTACTTACCCAAATAGATATTTTCTTTTTTAAAGTGTTTAAGTTCTGGAAATAAAGTTTCATTTTATTGATACTTGTTAAGAGAAAATAAGTGGCTAAATTCCACAATAAGAGCTGGGTGATCTTTTTTCCTCTATTAAAAAAAAAGAACAACTTTTTTTTTCTTTTTACAGTTTTCCTCAAATTCTTCCTCTGGACCAAAATCTAATTAATGAACTTCTGAATATTTAAACTGAGCATTTTAATAGATATATGCTGTGTAATATCTTTTATTAGGTAAATTTTTTTATTTCAAAAATAAAATACTGTATTAAGTCTCAAAAACAAGGGAGCATGTTCAATGAGATATATATTAAACAGTCTACCATTTATTACAGTTGCTGCCCCATTGGCTGAGCATGTTATGAGATACAATTTGAGTTATTAAAGTCATCCATTGAAAAGTTGTCCCCATATAGAGGTTTGTGAATGGGGTTGAGACATCAATGTGTTCTTCTATGTCAGTGAGTCACAACCTTCCTAATGCTGCAACCCTTTAATGCTGGTTTTTATGTTGTGATGACCCCCAACCACAATATTATTTTAGTTTCTACTTTATAACAGTAATTTTGCTACTGTTATGAATCATAATATGACTCTCTGACATGCCAGGTATCTGATATGGGACTGCCATGAAAGGGTCCTTAGACGCGCAAAGAAGTTGTGACCCACAAGCTGAGATAAGGGGTCAAGCACAGATTTTCTGATTGAAAAACTACCATCTGGATTTGTAAAAATAATGACAAAATAACCTTTCCCCCTTTGAGTTTTGTTTTGTTTTGTTTTTGTGGAGGGACTGTATGTGGCAAGTCTGTGAAGAGCCTAATTGGGACATTGCTGTGAACCATATCATGTATGCATCATTGTGATTTGCAAACATATGTTTCCCTTTCAATAAATGTCACAGCTTTCACGGTGGTTCCATCTTGGCCTCTTTTGTAGTCTTTTACATTCTAATGAAGGCAACAACTTGTACATTGTTTAACCTAATAATCTATGAATGTTTATGCTGTGATAGCATGGTGGTCAGCACGGAGAATCACAGTTCCAGCTGCAAAGGAAGTTACCTACACTGCATATAAAACTACATGGAAGTCCATCCCAAGAGCTCAGGTAGATTTGTGGGAAGGTTATATGTGAATAAAGTGACTTTCTTTATGTGATGCTGAGCACTCATAAAGACTTACACGGCAGGAGGCATGAGGTGTGGTGATTGGTAAGAAGGTCCTGCAACAGTTTTTCTGTATGTGAATCTTCTGGGGCTCCCAGAGCCCTGCATCCATGTGAGGACTGTCACAATTCAACTGCAGATAAGCCATGTCTTAGAGACAGCATTAGACTGTCACTCCTGAATTCAAATCCAAACATAGTTGCTTTAGGATTTGAGGACCGTAGAAAAGCAGAATAATTATTTTATTTGTTTTTCACAACCCCAAAACATTAGTTTGAAGTTTGGTGACAGTGCTTTGGGTTATATTTGCCTTGACAATTTCTACTGATTGTTTTTACTTACATTGAATATGAGATGAAAATAAATTTAATGTAAAGATGTAGTTTTTTTTCCCAAGTCCCCTACTCTTGGCTTTTTGTCTAATGTAAGTTCCAGTACATATACGTAAAGAGTGTTATGACATTTTTTAAAAAGACTCATTTTTCTAGAGTTCGCTGAGTTTGAACAATGCACTGAGTTTGATTGTAGACCATTGGTTCATGACTTAGCATTGGCATTTGTCCATGTAGACCCAGGGTCCTCCAGGAACCTGGACTAGGCTACAAAACCCAATATTTCACTTCCAAGTCTTGATTTCATAAGCATATTTGGAAAAGTGCATGATCTTGATGGACAGTATTAAAAGACTTTTTTTTTAAAGATAGAAAGCTATATGCATGCAGCAAAGCTCACCGATGAGAGGTTTATAGAGAATAAATGGTTTATGTCATTAGTAAAAATCAGTTCACATCAGACAGCTTCTAAAAAGTCTTTCATCTGAATCTGGATAATGAGTGCCCCTAGTTTTATTCCAGGCCATCTGGTGCCCTGCAGAGAGTTTTTTGTTAATTTAAAAGAAAAATCTTAACAACTTTAAATGAAGAAGTTACTCATTGCTCTCTAGGAGGCCTAGACTTACCCCCTCCCCAAAAGACAGAGTAGATTCCAGTAATTAGGGACACTTTCTTTTTGGCTAGCATCTTCTACTTTAGAATACAGTCTTGCACCAGAAACAGGATGTCTGTGGAATCTCATGTGTTCCTTGGTTGAGTAATGAGCATTGATTGTGAACTGTGTTCAGTGAGCAGGCTTTCGTATCCCTATCAGTTCAATCAACTTCACTTGAACTTCTTTCTGAAAGTTCAGCAGTCTCCCCAGGAACAGTCACAAAATAGCCCCTTGGGAAGAAGAATAAACATTTAATTTTGTTCCAAATCTATGTCTGTAAATCAGAAAGCCTGAATCCAGTCTTGACTTTCCTGGTGAGTAGAACTGTCTAGGTCACTTCCTCTTCCACCTTCTCTCTCCCATCTGTGAAAACGTTCTGGGAAGAGAAGAGCCAAACACCCTGGGAAAGGTTTGTGAAATAGGTGGTAAGTGAGTAAAAAGTGGTCTATAGGAGGAAATAAAGAAGAGACATTGCTTGATGTCTTTGGTGACCGTCACCAGGCCAGCAGCATGTCAGTTAGCCCTAGCTAAGATTGCTTAAATGTGGTACTTCCTCATGTTCTGCTCTACATTTTGGTACCATGTAGGCTCTTGGTAATGTTACTGAGTAAGTGAATGAATGACTGAATGAACTCTCATGCTGAAAGAAACTGAACTCCAGGGTCAATGAGTGGGTTCTCCTAGGGTATTTCCATTTTCAAAAAATTTCCAGAACACTGTGCCTTCTGTATTTGCAGGACAGCTTGTCCTTTGCCTTCAGATCTGGACAACCACATTTCTCATTGTTAGACATTTGCCTTGATGCCTCCATTGTTACTCAGGTTTTTCTAGATTTCTAATTTTCTTTTGTATAAAAGTCATGTTTTAATAGTTTACCAATTAAAATTCTATGTTCTCTATTAAATAACTGGTAAAGAAACAATTAATAAAATGACACATTATTGAATTCAAGATTTTATTTTCTTGACATTTTTCATTTTTGAATTGTCAGAGCAATGTCTTCTATTCTTACACTTAAAACTGAGAATCAATCCACTCCTGTAAAGAAAACTGGTCACACTGCAGTTTTTACCTGTTACATGTTAATATATGGTTTCTGTCAGACAAAATCAAAAAATGTGGCTGTTAGAAATGGTATAGCCCCATAGACTCATGTATTTGAATGCTTAGCCCATAGGGAGTAACACTATTAGAAGATACTGCCTTGTTGGAGCAGGTGAGACCTTGTTGGAGGAAGTCAGTCATGTGTGGGGCAGGTTTTGAAGTCTCATATGCTCAAGCTATGCCCAGTATGGCTCACAGTCTCCTTCTATTGCCTGTGGATCAACATGTAGAACTCCTACCTGCCTCTCCAGCACCAAGTCTGCCTGTATGCCGCCATTGTTTACCTCCATGACAAAAATGGACTAAGCCTCTGAACTGTAAGCCAGTCCCAATTAAATGTTTTCCTTTATAAAAGTTGCTAAGGACATGGTGTCTGTTTACAGCAATAGAAACCATAACTAAGGTGAAAGATGTTTTGAAGGATAAACATCCTCTTAGCATTTTGGACACACTCTGTTTTAGGTGTAATCAATGTTAATTTGTGCTTCATAATTTTGTCCCTTTAAAAGGTTATTTTCCCCCTAAGGTTACCTCTGCTTCCTACCAGTAGAAAGGTGAGTACTTAGGGAGAGTTGTTCAGACCTGAGTTTGAGCCTTTCAGAGCTGCTGAGGATTATCACGGCTTGATTTCCAAGGGATCATGGCACTCAGCAGTGATCAGATGCTTGGTTTCTTTCACCCCTCTTATATGCACAGATTGGATGTACGAAAGGGGAAGGTCTCAAGCCTTTAGGTTCACAAATGCTAGTGACCTTATACAAGTCACTAAGTCTGTTCTGTTACTTGAAAGTCAGATTATGTCCTTAAAGCACATATACTCCTGCTAGTAGAAGGTCTGAGATTTAGGGAAGATGCAAGTAACAGGTAGGCATTGCTGACAGATGTCACAGGGGCAGGGATCCTAAAAAGGAAGTTTGTGACTTATGAATTAAAAATTGTTACAAAATATGTTAGAAAAGATGCTTTTGTTCACAAGTCAGTTGAAGAACAACATTAAAAGGACACTTAATACATATCAAGCAACTAGACCCTTGACATAATCTTCACAAGGACAATGCAAAGGTGTTTTTCTTATATGAATCATTCCCATTCTATAGTTGAAGAAACTGAGATCAATAGGAGTTTTTTGACAACTTAATCCAAAGCCTCATGTCTAATAACCAAGAATCTGAAATTTAAGTTCTAATAGGATCACTTTAAGTGTACCATCTTAACATTTATATGTCCAAGGAACTGAAAAAAATATTGCCAGGATCAAATATAAACACAATTCTATCCAGAAACCAGAGAGAGCAGATTGGCAAGAATTACCCAGAAAAAGAAAGGGGGGGGGTGTTTCAGGTGTGAGAAGAGCAACTGAAAATGTTGTTCACACCATTTGTCCTGTAAAAGAATACCTAAGCCTCGGTCACTTATTTTTGCAAGGCTCTGGCATATGGGAAGCCCAAGACCAAAGTGTTGGCAGGTTTAATTGCTGGTGAGAGCTGTACCCTCTGTGGGGATGCTGAGGTCATGCTGAGCCATGACTTCACATGGCTGAAGATAGAATGGGAAAGAGAATGAATGAGATGTGATGCCTCCTTTGTGATGGTCTTAATCTCATTTACAAGAGCTGAGGTCCCCAGACAGTTTCTTCCAGGAGTTCTCACCTCTTAATACAATTATGTTGGCAATATGAGTTTTGGAGGGAGTCTATCCAATGCACTGCTTTCTACTTGTGACTACTCCAGATCCACTTCACCTTACATGAAGTGAATGTGAAGTATATTCCATCCCAGTAGCTCTTATAGTTTTAATTCATTCCAATGCAAAAGCCTAAGTCTGGAGTCCTTTTCATCATTTTAATCAGATATGAGTCAAAGATAGCCTTTATCCTGAAGCCAGTTGCTCCCCAACTGTAAATTTGGTGTGAAACATGTTTCCAAAATTCAATGATAAGACAAGCATAGGAAAGTGTCTCAGTCACTGTTCTATTGTGGTGAAGAGACATCATGACCAAGGCAATGTATACAAGAAAATATTTAATTGAAGACTTACCTCAGAGAATTTGCCCATAAACATTGTGATTGTGATGGGGAACACAGCAGTAGACCTAGACCGGGAAGCTGGCATAACATTGAAGCAATAGCAGAGAGCTTGTATCTTGCCTACAAGATAGGGAGAGGGGGAGGGGGAGGGGAA
>NW_021604601.1:1980496-2026966 GCF_004785775.1 Grammomys surdaster | reverse complement strand
GGGGGTGGGGGCGGGGGAGGGAGAGGGCGAGAGGCGCGGGAGACGGCCACGGACAGGGACAGGGGAGAGGGAGAGGGAGAGGGAGAGTGAGTCACTGACTACATCTGGTCCATTCCCAGTGACACACTTCTTCCAACAAGGCCACACTTCTAATCCTTCCTGAACAGCTCGATTGGGAAGCAAACATTCAGTTACATGAGACTACTGGGTTGTTTTCTTTCAAAGTACCACAGAATAATATTCCCATTCCAAAAGAAAACAATCAGAAAGAAAAAGTGAAGGACAGGTCCCCAATAAGGCCAAAATGCAACAAAGTAAACATTAAATCTTCAGGTGATAGAAGCATTGTTTTAGACTGTATGTTCTACTGTTTGTACATGCTGGTTCAGGGCTAGGACACTCAAGGGTTCAGGCAACTCAGCCCTCATGGATTCTGTAGTGTAGCTCTTCTGAGTTGAAGATGCTTGTTTCCCACCTTGGCTGGTTTTTGCACAATCACTAATAAAAGTAAAACTAAGTAAATACACGGTGATTATGCCAACATTTTTTGTAGATAGTCATATGTGCATCACTTTTGGCTCATGGTCATCTGTGATCCTGTTGACCTCAGAAGTTCTCTGACCCTCACATATGCTACTATAGAACGCTTATGGGAGTCTATGCCTCTGGATTCAATCCAAACTCTTATGAGTTTACATGTTGGAGCATTCTTGAGCCTATTCATGGCTGACTGCAGAAGGTTTCTGAACAGCAACCCATTGTTTCCTCAAATGGCCTTTACATGACTTGTTGACTGAAGTGTTATGGGCTTGTGGCTCTGCAGTTGTGTTACCAGGCATGACAACGGTATTATGACATTGTTGGCATGCGTATGGTAAAGCCATATTCAAAACAGACTGTGTTGTACTACAGAAGCAGATGGCCTATGTGAGATTCACAAGACCTGGCCCTTAGTCTCCAGAACATTAAAAAAAAGAAAGAGAGAAAGAAAGGAAAATAAAGAAAGGAAGGAAGGAAGGAAGAAAGAAATAAAAAAAGAAAAGAAGAGAAGAGAAAAGAAAATGGACTGAGGTTCTCTAATATTCTTCCTGCACTTAAAATGTAGAAATGTGTACATTCAAAGCAATGAGTTATCCTTGTCTGCTAAGTTACAAGAAATTTTGACCAACTACTTGATTTTTATCTAGTCACCCTTGTCTATGCCAATGGAGATGTATTCATAATTTCGCCTTGAGCTTAAAATAATAATGTTTTGATTCCGTTTGTAGTTGAGCCTGTGCTAACAACCTCTAGTGTGTTTCAGATAAGATTTGCACCACAGAGATATGATTTGTATTGGTAATGTTTGGCTTACTGCCATGCTTCTGTGTTTTATGGAGACCCTTGGCTCATAGAAAGTCCTTACACAATGATTTAAATATCATTTCATAAAATTTAACACCCCCCCATGGAACAATGAGTGTTTTTGTTTTTAATACGAATGCCCAATGAGAGCTGAGTCCTCTAATGCCTGTATATCTGCCCTCTCTAGAACAGGGGTTTTTTCCTTGCTACTTGTTCAGAGTAAGAAACTGTATACACACATGTATACATGCATACATTTATATCTCTGTGTGTAATTTATGTCTTTGCGTTGATAAGAAGCAGCCTTACTGGATTATCTGTATTTTAGATGAAGCACACTAACTCTGACTGGGGACTGAAATGGAATCTCAGTTATGTTATTGCTCTTAACTGCTCTTCTCTGTTCTCTAAGGAATGTTGTTAAGTCTCCATTTGAAATGGTGTCTTACAAGTACCAAGAGAAATTCTCTTGGAAATTGTAATTCCAGCAAGTAATTTTCTTTATTTCCTTGTATTATACCAATTAATAATATGCATACATACATACATACACACACAGACACACACAGACACAGACGCACACACACAGACGCACACACACACACACACACACACACACACACACACATGAATGAGAAAGGAAAAAGGGAGAGGGAGCGAGAGGCAGGGTCTCATCTCACTGTGTAGCCCTGGATGGCCTTGAACACGCAGAGATCTTCATGCCTCTGCCTCCTGAGTGCTGAGATTAAAGCTCCGTACCGCAACACCTGGTAGCAATATTTTCAAGGACAGTAAAATCACCAGAGAGTTTCTACTCTTACAGTATGCTCTGTGTACCCCATGCCGGAGAAAAGTGTGGTTACAGTGATCTGGTGTTTTCAGGGGGGCTGTGAATGAGGTGGCTAAGATCCCTGATACTTTTGTGAACCAGTAACCATTCAGTTGGTTCCATAACAAAATATGACTTCCAATGGTTCTTAACCCCTTCCACCTCAATGCACATGTTAAAGTACTGCTTGAGAGCCATCTATTTCATCGTGCACATCACATTCAGAGCACAGCATCATTACATACTAGATGTCAATGCACTAATTTAATAAGTGTAATTAAGGCTTAGATTTGTGAAACTTTGAAATCATTGCCTCAAGTTTTTAGCATTCTTGCCTGATGTCTGCCTTCCTTCCTTCCTTCCTTCCTTCCTTCCTTCCTTCCTTCCTTCCTCCCTCCCTCCCTCCCTCCCTCCCTCCCTCCCTCCCTCCCTCCCTTCCTTCCTTCCTTTCTTTCTCTCACTTTAAACTTTCTTGGAACTAATGGTGAAATGAATTGAATATATCTCATTTACCCTATAAACTTTGTTCATCTGCTTTCCTTTTGCCATGCTTTAATCTCCTTCCAAGAACATTTGAAGAATGAGCACGCCTAAAAACACTGGCATTTTTCCTGGTTTGGGAGGTATAAAGAAAGGGTTAGCCAAAAAGTGATTTCTGAATGAAAAATTAAGTCTATATTTACATTTAAAATTCACAGTGGAAAAAAATTGTTGTGAGCCAAAGTAACCATTTTCAGGACAGGAAACAGCTAAGTTGTATGTAATTTTGATGATTGTGTTTTTTGAAAAGCACATAGCCACTGATTGCATATGTTAAGTCTAATGTACAGTACATCCAGAATACAAGCCAGAGTGTAATATTAACCAATAATTGAAAAAAATAAGTTGATGAACACTGTAATCAAACATTAAGTATACTATTACAAAGGTCCACTCTATCAAAAATATAGATGTAGTATTGCAACTTCAGAATAAAGGGAACTTTCTGATTCTGCCAAACAATGGGGAGAGTTTGAAATGCATTTACAAAGCTCACCCGAGAGAGGTATTGGTGGAGAAATAGAGATCTATGCATTTAATGTCCTGTTTCTCTTGTTTTTGTATTGTTTTGGAGGTTCTGCATCTGAATTTTTTTAACCTGTTATTATTAATTGCTTAACCTTGTATTTGATACAAAGCCCACCCAGTTTTATTGTTATTAGAACAATTCAAATCTCTCCATTTATGTTATAGTCAATGAAAACTAAAATAGGTTTTACATTTCTATGCACACATATGATTGCATGCGTCTAGGATATATGTATCCATTCCCACTTCCTCAAAATAAATGATGTTTGGGTTGCCATAACAGCTCTTAATGCTCCTGATTTACCTTTATAGATAACAATGAGGATTTTAAGTCTATCATAGTAAGTTTCATCAGAATATGTCTTTTTAAGAAAGGATGAGTTTTCTTCTCTCTGTGTGTGTACATGTGTAAGTGTGTGTGTTCATGTGGAAGTTGGTATCTTAAATTTGTTTAACGAGCTGAGGTATCTAAGGGACAAAAATGAATTACAATGTTTCATTTTAAACATGACACTTATTTGGGTGCAATGCCTTTAATCACTTTTCTACACACAATAATAAAGTAAAATTTAAAATCATAGTAAGTTGAATACAGCTGTATTTAATCAGTTTTTGTAAATCGCAAATAGTATCTGGGAGCTGTTCATATTCAGTGCAGAGTTAGAATAATTATTTAATTTATATTCAGCTTTATTACTTTTTAATTAAGTTCTGTCTTTGGCAATTCATACACATATAAAATGCATTCTGACTCCTCTTTCCTCCATACTTTCTTATTGACCCCTACCCCAATCGACTCCTACTCTTCCTGCTCCCTCTCCTAGATTTATGACATTTCATTTTGTTTTGTGACCCACTTATTGTAACAAGGGCATTCTGTATGTTCATTAGATTGAAAGTACTCAATGAAGCCCAGCGGGGTTCCTAACGCATATAGCACTGAACACAGAGGCCCTGTCCCTCTTTTTGATTCAGTTAAAACTGAATAGCTGAACAGTGAGGTGTGGGGCCTCTGGGACTCTCCTCTATCCATGCGTGATTACCTGTTCTCACACAGGCCCAGTGGAAGCTCTTCACCTTAGTTTTTAAGACAGGGTCTCTCGCCAAACTTGTAATTGAGCAGTCAGCTAGATAGCTTGTAGATTCTAGGTTTCTTCCTCCAGTCACGGAGAGTGCAGGTATGTGTTAGCTTTGTGTAACTTTTGTGTAGGTGCTAGGGATACAATCTCAGTCCCTCATGGTTGTATAAGGACTATACCCACTAATTCATTCCCGTCAACATCCTGTCTTTCTCCCTTTTAAAATATACCTTCATCAGTCCTTGATTACTGAAAGGAATTTTCTTCAAATGAGTTTATTCTGTAATAAAAACATAATTCCGAGAGATCATCTACTTTTACAAAAAAGATTAATGTAATTTCCCTTCGATGATTGAGTTGGTTCTAGTAGACATAGGAGAATAAATGGCAGAGGCCAAAAGTTATGTGGGTAATAATCCTTGATATTTTATAATATATAACATCAATGATAATACATGCAACATGATGTAAACCCAGACCATACTTATTAAAGACGATAAGACAGTACATCAATAAAAAGGAAGAGAAAATATTAGATATTGTTCCCTGGCTTGCCTAGGGCAAGCTGTCTCAGCTATCTTAAGTCTACATGAATGTTTTGCCTAGCTCTTTCCATGTATTATATGTCCGGCATATATTTGCTACCACCATAACATCATTTCCGTATTTATAATCGTGTTACTGAGATTGTGTGATGATTTAAAGGAAAACAAAAACAACCAAAGTCACGCCTAAGCCACACACATAGAGAAGAACTTCTTGAACTGTGCACACTGCAGGGATTACAGGCTCCACGAAAACATGAGGGGGAGTGAAAACTGAGTGCTGAGTGTAGAAGACATTCAGAGAAGAAGACAATCTCCATCAAAACAGAAATAGTGTTCATGTCAAATTTGTGGCATGTGCTGAGGAAGGAAAGTGGTGTCTTCTAGATAAAACACTCTTAAATAGCAGGGAGAATTTTGATGACCAGGAGGTGGGAGTAACATGAAGGAAGGAGGGAGTCCCAGATGAGGCCCTTTGCCCTTGGTCAGGGGTGCACAGTCTTTTGTGTCTGATTGCACCAAGGAGGAAGGGATGAAAAAAAAGGAGCATGTCTACCATCTCTGAAAAGCAGGATTCATATTCATAAATGGTATACATAGTAAAAGGGAAAATTGAATTTCCAAACAAACTACATATTTCCAAACTGTCCTTCGATATTGCGGTAAGTATTATTTGGGAGTTTCTACCCTACCTTACATCATTTAGTTCTCAAATAAAAAATACAAATACTTTATATTTATAAAAATCTTTAAAAGCACTAGAGCTGGACAGGTATCAATCCTCTGTTTTGTCTACTTCCCTGTCAATAACATGAAGATATGACTTGCCATACTCCTCCTGGCCTGCTCCTACTCCAACAGGCTGGCCCTCATGGCCGCATGCCCACAGTGCTCCTATCCCATGTCAACTTGACTTCTTCCTTCTGCCTCTGTCCTCCTCTCTCTTCATGGTCCCTTTCTGAGACCCCAAGCCTGGAAGCTTTGCCTCATCCCTTCTCTTCTGCCCATCCCAGGCTGTAGACATCTTTATTAGCTAATCACAGATAATTTGAGGAGCAAGTTTACACAACAAAAGCTGGTACACGTGAGGATCTCCTCTTCTTGGAGCAACCAGCTCTTGGGGCACAGAATTTACCATTTGAATATAGAGTAATACCTGACCAACCCACTATATTTAAGTTTGCAACTGATGACATTTATGGAACCAACATATTTTTTGTCATAAGTATGTGAGGCACCACCATACACATTAAGACAAATGATATCTTGCCTCTGCCATCTTATTAGTGTGGTGGTTTGGTGCTGGTGATTATTTTCTCTTCTCCTCATGAAGGGATCTTAGAATGCAAGTTCATGGTGATCAGGTTATGATAGGGAAATCCTACTGCACTGAAGAGTAAATCATTAACAGACTACTTCCTTAAATATTCTTTGGTGACAACTCTTCTGAGTGTGTCATTGCCAGCACTAGGGAGGAACATGGTTTAGTTTAGGCATGTACAACAGGGTGCTAGCATCAAGGATAAACTGACTCAATTGTCTCTGAATTCTATGGTCATACTGGCCAGTGGTGGGCTACATTTGCTCAGACCTCCTTTGACTTCTTTGTGAGCTCATCAGTTATCCCACAAAGTCCCTAAGTCATCTGCTTCTCTGAAAACTCACCACTACCTTCTTCTCTTGTTCTAACCTGTTTCTTGTTCATGCTAATTGCTGTTCTTCTGATTTCTATATTGACCCTTGTCTTGGTCACCACTGTCAAGTAGGACTAAGTGTAATGGTAAGAGTGCTGTCCTCTGCACTGTCCACTGGGATTGGCACATGTGGCACTAAGCACTTTATGACTCATGTGACTGAGAAATCCAGTCTTTCACTTTAATTGATCCAAATCTTCATGTGTTCCATGCATGAGATAGCACAGGTCTAGATGATCATAGAAACTATCCAGTTCAGTGCATCCTTGACAAACATATGCTTGATGAATATCTTATATCCAATTATTCTAGTTCCTAAAATGCATGAAATTCTTTTCTGCACCAAACTATGATTTTTTTCCAACAGAGTCTCCTGGAAGTTTCTATGTACCAGACTGGCCTCCTGAATGCTGTAATTACAGGTGTGCACTATCACATCTGGCCCTAAACTGATTTTTTTTCTCTAAATTCTGTACTAGATGTAGGAGTGAGTTGTGGCTGTACCATGTGCTCTTTGTAACTGTATCAGAGGTCAGGAAGGAGATCTCATGGAGTTGAATCTCTGCTGTGGCTTTGGGTTACTCCTATTCTCCAACCCAGAGAGATAATAGTTTTTTACCCTTGTCCTAGTCTTCAAATGGTCTTCCTGGGTTAAGAACTTCAGAGGGAAGCTGGCTTTAGATGAACAGATGTGACAAGTGGTACATTTCTTTCTCACAATCTCCTGTTTGGCAGTGATTCTTTAGTTAAGGAGAGCTAGCACAGGGCACTCCAAGACAGTGTTTCTTGGTCATAAATTGTGCGTGTGAAAACGCTGGGGTCATGAACTCATTTTTTTTTAACATGTTGAGTTTGAGTTCTTTCCAGAGAGATGTGGCTTAGATACCTGTAGATATCTTTTCTAGAGAAAGATTCACATGGGAGGTGCACAGGTGTGTGTGTGCATGCATGCGTGCGCTCATGTGTGTGTGTGTGTGTGTGGTGTATGTGTGTATGTTGTGTATGTGTGGTGTGTATGTATGTGTGTGCATAGTGGGGATCCATAGACACACACTAATTTAAATATCAGGAATGGTTATAATTGATCCTAACAATAACACTTCTGGGATGGAGACAGACCAAAACTAAGATATGGTAGTCATGAAAAATAAAGGGAGAACCAAGCCCAAAAGAAAGGACAGCCCACAGTGTCTCAGGTCATGAAAGGTCAGCAGGAAGGCAATAAAGTATACATTTCATGGAGTTCCGTATTATAAAAACTAGAGTCCCTGGGGAAAGCAGTTTCAGTGGCAACAGGTGACAGCCTTTCCTGGATGCAGGGAGCATGAGGAAAGAAAGACCACAGCTTAGAACATATCTGACTATTCAGGGCAGAGAGCTAGGATGGCAACAGCTGGAAAGGAGCTCACGGATATGTGTAGAACTTTGTGGAAGGTTGGATAGAGTTGAATGTAAGAGATGGTGTCAAGGAGGGGGCTGAGAAACCGGGTTGAAAATGCAGGAATGAGTAGATCAGTAAGGGACCAACCATCAAGAAAGAAAGAACGTCAGGTTCCGGCTGTCAGATAGGCTAGGCTAGGAAGCCAGATTTCGGCAGAGTGGGCGTGGTCATACAGTTTAAGGTTGAAAGGTGGTGTAGCTGCAGCTGTGGACAGGTTCAGTAGATAGCAGTTGAGGAAGGTGCTATGTGTGCTCTCTTTTACTCAAACCAGCTCTACTCCCAGGACTCTCCACCTAACTGTTCTATACGAATGAATACAAACATCCTTGTGAAGGGATTTCCCTTTCAACTCCTCTGTGCATCCAGTTGGTGGATTCCTACAGTAAGCTGTCCAGTGTTACTCTGCAAGCTCTCGGCAGCAGGTCGAAGGCTCTACAATAGAAAGGAACTTTACTTTAGGCATCCTTCTTTAACTGAGGCAGAAAGCCAGCACAGCGATTGTTTTGATGTTTTATTTTCAGTTTGTATCACAGGTACACAGTTCTAATTTTAGACAAATCTTGTGAAAACACGACCTTGGGTGTCTAAGGTACCTAGCCCATAGCAGTGAGTGATGCTAGCGATTGGCCCAGAACTGTGATCATAGGCCCAGCCTTCTGTAGTTAGCAACATCTGCTTGTGGGGAGCTTGCTGTGTGTGACGTTTGCCTGCCACCCTGTGCAGCTGATAGATGACCTTCACAGGTGCTAGAAAAGACACATTTGCCTCAGGCAAGCTGTGTGTGATAGTGTGTGTGTGTGGTAGCAATGTCTGAAGGAGTCTCATTATGCAAAATGAAAATGTAACTAAACACTGGAATACTTAATGATTTCTTAAAGTCACATGCCCTTTCATTAAGTGACAATAGGATGTGTAATATCCATATCTAGTTTGAAAGATACACATTTCATTGCAAGAACATTTCCCTAATATGAAGCCAAGCAGCTGTTTCTCCAGATGCCACATCAGGCTCTGAAGGGAATTGTTGCTAAATCCTAAGCCATAGTTTGCTAGATACTGAAGGAAATACTATGACACGAAGTATCGGCTCTAATCAGTAAAGTCTCAGTGAGCTAAAATTTAAACACCCAGCATGGAATTAATGTGAGAACTTGGATTACATTCTAAACAAGGGAAATGTAATTGTTGTGCTACTGAGCTTGCCACATTGTGATTTTTATTATTTAAAACCTATTAAAGACCCATCACACACACACAGAAAAAAAAAAGCCCTTTTTGTTTTCACTATAATCAGTTGTCATTGTGGCAGCCAATTGTTCAGAGAGTCAAATTACGACATTATCATTTATGAGAAAGAGCCGACACACATGATACATATTCTTAGTTGACTCCAATGTGCCTGGGTCAGGATCCTGTCTGAATGAAGGGCCCTGCAAGTTGCAGGTAGTTCTGTACAGGGAACTTCTATGCTGAAATGAAAACCTGCTCACCAGCCATGTCAGAGCAACTTGTCCTGCTGCCCTACAGCAGCAAAATGATGTGTGGGAGAAATGTGTAGGATTCCATTGGCTTAGAATGATATACTTGGAAATCATGCTAAAAATAGAATTTAAAAAATGCATACATATGCAAAAAGGCTTGGCAATTTACCTTAATAGTTTATTGATAAAGATAGAGAGGTGGCTCATTTGGTAAAGTGTTGGCTGCTCAAATTATGACAACCTGGGTTGAGTTGACCTGCACCTAAAATGCAGTTTGCACCTCTAATCCCAGCTCTGGGGAGGCAGAGATGGAGGATTCCTGGGGAGTGATGGCCAGTCAACCTAGCCAAACTAATGAGCCCCAGATTCAATGAGAGACAGGGCTACAAAGAGTAAGGAGGAAAGCAATCCAGGAAGATGCTCAGAATTCACCTCCTGTCCCTACAGACACCCCCCCCCACTTGTGTACACAAGTAATGTACACACAAGTAAAACAGACAGGCACAATTTTAGGGAAAAGAGAATTTGATTTTGATATATAGCATAATTCTATTGAGTGTTCCTACACTTCTAAAATATTTTAAAATATTTATTTATATTGCTATGTTTTAAAAACTTAAAGTGCTCATAATTTAGAGTGTTGAATTTATTATAGTATACACAGTGAGAAAATACTAGGACGTTAAATGTGGCACATTAGCCATTCTTTTCTCTAATTGGTATCACCCAGTCCTTTTATAATTTTTTTCCTTTATTATGGATGGCTGGCATTCCTCAGGTAGTCCACAATTATGAAAACACAAGCCAGCAAACAAACAACTCTTCAGTGTTGGATTCCTGCACATCCTTCAACTATTTGCTGACTTTTACTTTCACATGATACTCTATTGATAAAGTAACTATATTGATCAAGGAACTCCTGTAACTGGTTTCCTGTGGTTCCATCCAGTCTCTAACTCATCTCTGTACATACTCTCTCTCAAGATCCCTAGCCCTGGAGCCCTGGACAGTGTCATTTCTGATGTCATCTGCTTCTCCCCTCCCCTACTTCTGCAAGTCTTTCCCTTATCTTGAGCCAACACTCCCTTGATACTGTACAGCCTTTCATCACTATGACTTCATTGTTCCACTAAAATTGGGTCAACACTATGTTGGCATGATGAGTCTTCTTAGAAAAACTGAATGGGGAGCCTGTATTTCTTTTTAACAAATTTCAAGGAAATAGTTGGTCTAGATCTGTGAGTGCCCAGGAAGATGTACCTGGGTGTCATTCTTGACAGACATGACACCAGCCATGAAAGCATTAGTAGAAAATGTGACTGGAAGGAAGGAAACCATGGAGGGGAAATCATGATGATGTAGCAAAAGCAACCACTGTTAAAAATAGATATAACCAACCAATGGTTCTTAATACTTCAGAACATGATGACTTGGGAAGAAGAGAGTGCGTTTAAGACTTTTACCCAGCTCTGTTTACTATGCTTTCTCTCAGTCCCCAATTTTCCAGAAACTTGAGTAAACCACTCTGATTTACGAGACATGTATTGAGGCAGATGACAGTCACAGCTATGTCTAGATGGAAGATCTGTTATGGAGAGGGATGGAGGCCAGTGGAGGGTTTTTAAGCTTTGACAGGTTCAAATGTGGAACTAGGAAGACGACCCTTAATGGTACTGTAAGTATTAGCAGAGGAATCAGAAGTGGGAAACGATACAGCCAAAAGATGTAGTGTACAAGCTCTTTCCTAGTGACTGCTAAGTCAGAATATATGCCACTAATGTCCATAATTAATCTTGCCAAAGAGAGTAATATTTGGTCTTCAGAGCAGTGATGGGCCTCTGGTGAACTTTCTGTAATGTGCAGAAGCACTAATGAGAAGCAACCAAGTGTTCCTGCTCAGTAGCTGCATTAGCTGTCTTTTACCACTAGGAATTCACTTAATGAATTACAACTGTAGCATAAGAAATCAAATCACTCCTAAAAGGCCCAAGAAAGTATTCCCAAGGAGTGGCAATTTACTCTCTTCTGATCTAGACCAGAGACTTCTTTTTTTTAAAATCTGCTGTTCCTTTACCAATTATATAAGCATTCTAAGTTTGGTTCTTAATAATCTGTGCATGAATAACATTATTTGAATTTTTAGAGACCTTTGGTTTTCTGAAGTCCTAATGCTATCTGGACATGAGGCTGAGAATGTATGTATTCGTATCTATCCGTTCATATTGTGAAGGCTAAGCATGGCTAGGGAACCAGTAACAGTTTAATCAAATGGATTGCAGGAGAAATGAGTTGTGAACAAAATCAAAACTTCTTTGTGTTTCCATTATGAGTAATGTGGTCATGACAAAAAGAAATGGGTCATAATAAAGAACGGTAAGGTGAGAGCGAGAGCTCAGATCTCAGTTAGCTATTATCCTTAAGGATGGCCATCACATGGAGCCATGATTAATTAAGGCATCTGCCAATCATGTGGCCTGGAATCATTGCTTTGAAAGGGCAGAGCGCCTGGATATTTACAGAGGGATCATCTTCTCATATTCAGAGCATGAAGCGGCTTCCCCTGGCAGCCTGTGGCTTGTTGGCAAAATGTCTTCAATTATGGGCAAACTGCCTAGTCTCATATCATAACTAACCAATTTGTCAAGAGTGTGTATTTGGAAAGCTATGGAGACAGAAATATTTTACTCATTTCAAATGGGTGTGGAGAAAAATCTATTGTGCGCACATTCAAAAATGCCAAATCTTATGAAACTTCACCTTTCGGTAAATATTTAATGAAAATGTCAATGCCTTATACAAAGAAAAGTTAGAGGAGAAACGGCCGTGCGGATGTTAACACAAATGAGATCTACAGGTTTTAACGTGGAATTTCTAAATGGAGACGCTAAAATCTTTCTATCTAAACTCCACATTTAAAGTAAAACATAGCCATGAGTTCTATTTTATTTTATATTTATATTTTATTCTAATTAAGGTCTCATTCTATAGATCAACTTGGCCTGAAAAATCATAATCCTCCTGCCTCACCTTCCCAGATTCTGGCATTACAAGCATGTATCACCACACCCAACTACAGCATGATCTTTCTTTAAGTTCAAGTTGTCAAGAGTTCGTTTTTTTTTTTTTTCAAAAGTATAATCTCTTTCATATTCTGTTCCGATCATGAGGTTCAAACATTGGTTATTAGAATTTATTTGTAGATTATATAGAGATGTGTAGATTATATAAGACAGCCTACAACATTGAAACTAATATTCAGCAAATGCCAATTATTGTAGTAAACGTGAAACTGAAGACATACATTAACATTCTTCCATTTTTCTAGCTCCTTGCCTGTCTTTTAAGGACAGAATCCGGGATAAGGGGCTACCAAACATTTATTAGCAGATAACTTTAGTAACATAGATTCTGGCTCTCTTCTTCTGCAGTGGATATTACTTTGAGCTTTCAACAATACCTACTTTCCCACAAAGTCAATTGTAAAGACACTAGCTAAAAGCGGATGGCATTTTCTGTTCAGTTCCACTATGGAGATTTAGTGTACTTATTCATTTTGTGATCATTTGTTTAACCCTTGTCTTCCTTCCTTTAAGAGAGTAAGGCCTATGTCATCAACACTGCTTTTCCAGTATCTATAGCAAATATAATCTCTAATGGTTATTAATGACATATACTCTAAAAAAATATCTAAAAGAGTAAGTCTAAAATTTCACAAAATAAGGAATATAAGAGGCCTTTGGTCCAGTGAAGGCTTGATGCCCCAGTGTAGGGAAATGCCAGGGCAGGGAGGTAGGAGTGGGTGGGTGAGTGGGGGAATACCCTCATAGAAGCAGGGAGAGGGAGGATGGGGTAGGAGGTTTCCAGAGGGGAACCTGGGAAAGGGCTAACATTTGGAATGTAAATAAGTAAAATATCTAATAAAAAAGAAATATAAGATTACGTGTTATCATGTAAGGAATATGTTAGTACATGAATAAGAATGTGCTCTCCACAACTAAACTGGCTACAGAGTCTACTTAACCTTTTCCCCTGCAGTATTTTCAAGATCTGAGTCTCAGTCCATTTTGT
The DNA here is from genome assembly GCF_004785775.1 of Grammomys surdaster. Taxonomy (NCBI): domain Eukaryota; kingdom Metazoa; phylum Chordata; class Mammalia; order Rodentia; family Muridae; genus Grammomys; species Grammomys surdaster. The sequence goes on along the minus strand of NW_021604601.1, from coordinate 2,013,417 downwards.
ATTACCGTAACAGAATAGAGACAGCAGGCTTGCTCGGCTAACAGTTCTGGAAATCTATCAGCAAACACTAGCATCTCCTTGGCTTTTGATGAGATTCTCCCAAGAAAGACCAAGAAGTGATAGTAAGATCTGCTCTCAAATCTTGCAGTGAATCCAGACCTGCAGGATCCAATTCACTCCCGAGATACTTAATTCATTCTTAAGAGACTTAACACAATTTCTCCCGAAAGACATTAATCTACTGGTAGGTCTAGATCCATCCTGATCTAGTCATCTGTCGATGTAGTCCCCACCTTTAGCATCGTGTCATTGAAAGTCCAACTTCTGCATGAGTTCTGGTACCATAAAATCTGATAGAACTCTTATTCTTCTGGCCTTTGGCAGTCTCTGACACACTGTGTCATCTGTCCACCAGAGCAATTACTTATATCTCCTGGGGTTTAACTTAGCCCCTCTCCTCAACTGCACATCTAACTTTGTAGTGACGGAGAAGGCCTGTGAGGACTTGTTAATCTGAAGGGTACTCTGTGTTCGCTGGATATTTGTGATGCTAAGTAACTTTGCAGTTTTCAAACTGAACTGGGGACCTCCTAAGTCTAGAACTTCACACAAAGACTACTTAGAATGAAAGATAACTTTTCCCCCATGAAGTTTACACAACAGAAGGAAAGAAATTAAGAGGAAATTAGCAATAATGTGAGATTATCAAAGGCCAGGGGGCAAAGTCTAAAATACAAAGAGGCTTTCTGTCTCCCGTGTTTATTCTCAGCAGTAGCCAAATGATAATAAACAACTCTTGGTGGGATCACAGATATGCATCTAATTTACTTTCAAATATTTTTATACGTGCACACTATGAATCACAGTGCCCACTTTCAATGACTCATTTCTATTTCCTGAGTGAATTTGTTTTCTTATTTCATGATGCCACATATGGAAGTCCTAGTACTCCAATAGTCTGGGCTTTACATTGATGTAACATTTGAATGATTTAAGATCACGTAGTGTAGAGAAGCTTGGGTGGGGGTTGAGTACTCAGTTTTCACACTTTTTTTTAAGTACCTTGATTCACTGAAGTGTAGGCGTGATGTTATGGTAGAGCTCCCTGACTTAATTCTGCATTTTTAGTTTATGTATATTGCCTAGGGGCACTGCTTTCAGTCATGAAAGCTTGTATACTCATTTCTATGGTCAGTCCACCCACGATGTTCAGAATGCTCACAGTCCAGTCCAAACAGTTTGAATATCTCTTGACTCGTTTCTCTCCAGTTTGCCTACCATGGTTTTTCTCAGATGCTGCTAAATCCAACACAGCCACAATGAGGGATGGAGGACTGGGAGTTGAGCCAGACATTTGGGTCCAAATACTAGGCTTGGGCATTTGCTGGCTGTGTGACTATGTGTAAGCTATCCAGCCTCTTCAATCCCTGTGTCCTCATCTGTTCCTGTTAGTGCTGGCAGTTCTTGGAAAGGCAGTAAAGCAGGCCTAACACTCCACTGTCCAACTGCATGAGTAACAAATCCCAGATCCGTTCTGACTGTGAACACTGGGAAAAGTCACGTGATTTGGCGAATATAAAAACTCTTAGACTAAAGCCCAGCCCGTGGAAACTGCTTAGTAAATGTTACTGAGTGTTATTAGAACTCTGGGGGTGAAATATAGTATAAATACCAGTGCTTATCATGTAGTTGGCACACTGCAGATGAGAGCAGAACATTTTATTTACCTGGCACATCTTCGAAGGTGTCCCTTCCAAATTCTAGCAATAGTGTGTACATCAGGAACATTCTAAGCACATGCCTGCCTATGTATGTCTACATGGGATCAGAATTAGGAACTCGGAGCTGGCACTGCTTTCTAACTTCAGATAGAATGTTCAGGCCACAGACTGCAGGGAACGATCTAGCGAACTGCCAGCACATTTCAAATAAGATGAAAATATGAACTTCACTTGTTCTTACAGTTTGTGTATTAAGGTTTTGCTAAATTAGAAACATGGGTAAGGCACGGTTTACTTCTCCAGTTTATTTGACGTGAGAACCATAATTATAATAGTTTAATAGGGGCAAATATTGTGTTCTAGGAGGGGTAGTATTTATCTTTAAAAGGGCCATTCTGCTTACCCAGATGACTTTGGATATATTTTACTAACAAGGAAAAAGCTTAACAAGAAAGTATAACTCCTATACAGAATGAACTGTTATAGTGGATAGCTATCTGACTGTCCATCATTCCTCATGAATGAGAGATTCAACAGAGTCCTAGAGAATGTGAGCTGAACTGAGAGTCTGACCCACGCTGGAGAGGTAAACCCAGGCTTGAATTCAGATTTTTGTCTGTCTGTCTGTCTGTCTGTCTCTGTCTCTGTCTCTGTCTCTGACTTTCCCTCCCTTCCCTATACCTCCTTCTCTCCTCCCTCCAACTCTCCCTTCTCATCCCTCCCTCCCCCTTCTGCTTGTTTATTAGAACATTTTAGTAATAATCAGCCTCCTTGACACATTGTGCATAATTGTGAACATTTCTTTTTGATCAGCTTGTATTTGAATACTTGTGTTATAAAGATGGACATTTAGCCCAGCCATATATCTAGATAACGCGCCTCTGAGTTTTCCATTGAAATGGAAATTGTATTAATTTAAAAATAGGACATTCTCACTAATTTGACTTTTTATGCTTAGAGTAAGAATAGAAGGGATGTTGTGACATTTTTGGAAAATGACTTAAGCTGCATGCAGTAAGTAGGTGCTTGCCTATGCAGAGTTCTCTCCAGCCTCCAGCCAGCACCTATTCCAGGAGTGTGAAATTCAGAATCCCTGGGCCACCTCTGATTGGGTCTATTCTCTCCTCAAGCAGCACTTCTGTTGCTTAAAGAACTTTTCCATCAGTTAGGACCAGAACACTGGAGTCCATCTGTCGTTGACTCTCTCTGTCTTTATCTGTCTGTCTCCCTGTCTCTGTTGCTCTCTGTTTCTGTGTCTGTGTCTGTGTCTGTGTCTGTGTCTGTGTCTGTGTCTGTGTCTGTGTCTGTGTCTGGGTCTGGGTCTGGGTCTGGGTCTGGGTCTGGGTCTCTGTCTCTCTCCCTCTCCCTCTCCCTCTCCCTCTCCCTCTCCCTCTCCCTCTCCCTCTCCCTCTCCCTCTCCCTCTCCCTCTCCCTCTCCCTCTCTCTCTCTCTCTCTCTCTCTCTCTCTCTCTCTCTCTCTCTCTCTCCTGAAATGTTTGTCCATTTATATAGAAAGCATCAGATTACATCATCAGGACTTGCTCTTTTCCTCTGGTTTCTCTTAGGTCTTGGATAAAGGGATCTGTGGTTTCCTCCTGAATGTGATAAAGATATATATATCTAATAGGGAAGGAGAGAGGTAATAAGGCCTACCTTTTCTACAGTGGGGCTTGGGAGAAGCAACTGCTACCTGATGTATCTGCAGAGCTTGGGAGATGTTTCTTGAGGATGAGGCACACAAGATAAGTTGCAAGCATAGCCCTGAACAGGAAAATTATTCTGATCGTTTGAAAACTGTAGTCCAGGTACTTGAACTCAACTCACTTCCCATCCAGAGTTCTGTGCTTGTTTCTCACTTGGATCCTACCCAGCCTCACACGTCCATCACCATATCCTCCCACATTTCAGGTCCTCTTGATGTCCTTCCCCTACTTTCTGACTCATAAACTTCTTATGCTCAGTCAAGTCCGTGGCTGCAGCCCTGCATTCTTCTCACAATGAATGGGGGCAAACAAATAATCCCTTCTGTTCTCTAAGCTGCCAAAGCTTGGATGTGTGAACTAGTGGTACCCAGCAACAAGATGATAGTGATAACAACTACATTAGCTCCTCTGTGTACCTGCCTGTATATCTTCAAGGCAGCCAGTAACAACCATACTGAAGGGTTGCTTGAGAAATAGGAGAGAATATGAATAAAGTTTCCAGCAGGCAAGAAATGGGCCATCATAGATGCTGTAACAGGAAGGTTGCTGTAACAGGACAGATGCTGTAATAGGTGTTGCAGTTGCTCTTTTTCCTCGGACTGTGCTCAGGATCCATCAGATCCATTTACTGCTGAGACCTTGATCCTCCTTCAACCAGGGTTGATTTAAAAGAACACACTATATCGTAGAATCTTCAAGTACTGTGGAGGTAATTAAAACTGTATGCTATTGGACTTGAGTCCATGTAGCAGAGACAGAAATGTTGTGTAGGGCAGTGACTTCAATAGATCACAACAGAAGTTAGGATGTGGGCCTGGACCAGTACTTATGCTTGTCTGTCTATCTATCTATCTATCTATCTATCTATCTATCTATCTATCTATCTATCACCTATTAGCTATCATTATCTACCGGTCTTATCTATTATTATTATTATGCTCTATTATCTATCAATTGTCATTCTCTCATCAATTCATTCATTTTTTTGAATATTTAAAAGCAACATTTATTCCATGTCATGCTTTAGGAAAGCACTTGGATTTATAGTGCCAGACAAATCAGGCTTGCCATCTAGTCTCAACAAAACTGCCAGCTCAGCAGAGAGGCAGAAAACATACCAATAAGTACTCAAATTACTATGTGATCAATATATTAAAGCCAAAGGAGGTGATTAAGAAAGAGGGGTAGGGAAACCTGCCTTAGTGTAAAGGCCAAGAAAAGCTCCTTGCTACTAAAGTGGCAGATCTTTATCTGTGCTTCAGAATGCTCGCTTACTACAGTTGGTGTGTTCTTTACCACAAATGTGTTCAAAATACCAAGCAGCGCCCTGGAGCTGTGTAAGAGCACAGCTACCCATCATTTGCGGTTGGCTGAGTGAAGCATTTTTCAGGCTGTCTTACCTGAAGGTCTTTCAGAGGCTGACAAAATTCAAACACAGGTTTCGTAAGAATTAAACCCACAGAAGCGTGCATTCCATATTTGACCACATTCTGCTCTTTTCACCAGTATCTCTTGCGCTCAAATTCTGTCTGTGTCTGTAGGTTAGGGCAAGCATCCATTGCAGGAGGCCTGCTAACTTTCTCCACAAACTCACCGAGACTATAAAATAAAAAAGCAACAGGAGCAACGGAGGGAAGGGCCAGAAGGAGCACTTTCATTATAACTTAATTAGACTGTGTGTGAATTATCTGCGCTCCCGGGGCTTGTCCCCCTCCCTCGCTCAGCTCTTGTTCTTTTCTTTGCTTGTTAAGACTCGATCAGAGGTCAGGAAAGAGCAGACAGGAGGGTGCAGCGGTCCCACTCTTTTTATTAACATGTCTTGCCGTAGGTTTTGGTGGCATAGAATATCGCAAGTAAAATGAGATTATAATGAAGTTTACAGATGTCACTTATTTTAATTACGCCAAGTTCTGAGTTACAAATCTAAATGAGATGGATCTTGTATGACAACGTCTTACCGAACCACTTCTGCTACAAGGGTGTAGGTTGGAAATATCTGTTTCCACTTTAAGGAGAAAGCAGACAGTAGATTTATGAAAATACATGATTCTTTCCAGCATTGAATGACAGGACTAGGGCTATAATGCCCTGGTAGGACACTTGCCATCTGGTGTGAAGCTCTAGGTTTGGTCCCCAGAACCGCAAACAAAAAGAAAAAGTGATAGAATCCGAAAGCAGGACACACTGCAGGATCCATCCAAACAACTGACTTTAGGGGAAGAAAATATGGAAGAGTCTCCACTGATTCTCAGTGAAAGTGATCACCATGTAGCGTCTCTCCAAATTTTGGTCATGTGAAGAAAATCAGAGTCCATTCTGCTAGCTAGTTCTTTGGAGACTCCCGAGGAAAGCTGAAGTCCTTTCAGTGTTGGGTGTTATTCTGTTAAGTATTTTATGCTTGTTTGCTTCAAAAGGTGGTGGTTTCATATATCACTCACTGAGCCCAGACTTGCTTTTTCAGCCTCAAATCTGACTTGGCCTTAACTCTGAATGTGAAGCTCAGGGAAGTTGTTAATTCTGTATGGTAGAATAATCTTTGTAAAGCACCTGACACATAACTGCCCTGCTGGTGAAGGCAGCTGTAGACCAGGTCTCCATGGGAACTAGCTAGCAATGAGACTTGCTCTACCAAGCTGCCCTTAAAAACATTGAAATGCTTGCCACATCTGTGGAATCTGGTTTTCAAAGGATGACAAGAATGGACATTGTTGATTTTAATATTGGGTAAGTAAAGTCAAATGCCCTCGGCTTCCTCCCTGTAGCAGTCTGGACCTTAAAGTGACTTTCCCAAGAATTAGCAACATTCAGGTTTTAACTCAGGTCACACTGCAGTCTTCAACAACTTGATATTCTGCCTCCCTCAAAGTTAAGATGTTCTAGGCTGGGTTCCCCCACTCACCACCAGCCAGAAGGAATGACTAAAGTAAAAAGTTTCATTCATACGCAAGCCATTCATCTTTCCTGACCTTCAGTATTTTACCTGTAAAACAATAATATATATTCTCTATATAGCTTAGAGTTATCCCTAGATTTGTTTGTTTGTTTTTTAGTGACGGGAATCAAACTCATGGTTTTCTACATGCTAGCCAAGCACCTTACCACTGAGCTATCCCACCAGCCCTCTAGGATCTTGGTATCAAGACACAAGTGCTTGTGCTGCTGATGTTTAGTCGAGTGTGTTATTCTTGCCAAACTTAGCAAAGAAATCTTATCTGTGTTTATCTATAACCTGTCCAAAGTTTTTCAGGATCATAGTTAAGTATGCTGCTCGTCACCATGGCAAAGTAATTGAAAGCTGTCCAGAAAACAAGGTTATTTTACTATTTCTTTTATCCTCCTGAACTTTTTGCTCTTGGCTGGGATTTTGATTTTGCTTATGTGGTTTTCCCCAAAGGTTTTCTTTTCTTGTTTTTATTAACAGTCTCTATAACTTTTATCATGCAATATATCATAGTGTGAACAGACTTATAGGTACACCTGTGTCTTTATTCACTGTGCATTTACCAGGGTAGCTCTTATAGAATAGTTAAAGTTTCAACTTAGTACTGTTTAACAATGGATTAGAAGTTTATTTCCAGTTTCAGATTTACTAAATGCACAAGTCTGTGCTTAAGTTCCTGGCTGATACTGTAGCAATATTTTGGCTTGTATGTATTATCTGGATTATTGGCTTGTGTATTTTAACTGAATATCAGGAACTAATGTTTATTCTATAAAAAGATATTTTCTGAACAAATAGGATTACCTTTTTGCTCAATGAGTGTCTTTTTAAAAAATTGATTTGAATATTGAGTTACTAAATAATATCTTCCTTTCCCTGATTACTAATGATCTGTTATTAAATACTTTGTGAAGGTTTAAGAATGTTTTATGTTTTATAAACAGTGTTAGGCTTATTTTATTTTTATTTTATTGCCTTCCTCTTTCTCCCCTCTCTCTTTCTCTCCCCTCTCCCTCACTTTTCTTCTCCCTCCTTCCCTTCCTCTCTCTTTTTCTCTGTGTGTGTTTGTATATGTGTGGGGGCACAGGTGGGCTATGGAGACCCAGAGTGCCTTGCTTGATGGGTCTCCACCTTATATCCTGAAGTGTGGGAGGTCTCTCATTGAGACCCAGAGCTTGAAGATGTAGCTAGTCTAGCTAGCCAGCTTCAGATGTCCCCTACTACCTCCGCAAGCTGTGACAAGAAGCCTCAATGCCACCTGACATTGATATAAATTCTATGACTCTGAACTCCATTCCTCGTGCTCACATGACAGATACCCCTACTGTATGCACAGAGCCTCACCCCCAGCAGCATTTCCTACTAAAATATTTTTATACACTTGACATCCATGCTCTTGACTTACGTTTGTTTACATCTTTACCACCTGCTAAACTGGTGCTAGAGAAGAGAGTCTGTGTGTGCTCTGCCTTTGTGTGATCCGGGCCTTGTGGACACAATTGTGTAAGCAGAGGGTGACACATCTTTCAGCTTGCTTAGAGACTTTATTCAAGGCTTCATTCTTTGGAGTCTCAAGCTCTAGATGAAAGCTCTGTGCTGGGTGTTCATGATGCTGTTTGTCAAAATGGGAGGTTAGGGGTCAAGATGTGGCCTTTCTAGGTCATCTTGGCCAGCTGGAACATCACCTGATTCATGGCAGCCTCAGCGTCCTGGGTTACAGCTGCTGAGTCATCCAGAGAGTGTTCTAGAAAAGCATTCATTGTACAGACACTGCGCTACAAAAATCAGCATTTTTTTCAACTGCATGACTGGTGATTTTTAGATGGAATTACTAAGATTCTTTATCCAAACAATTAAATTCTCTCCTAAGTGTATAGCTTTCCAATTAATTAACTAGTTCATTAATCAGGGGCTTCTCCAGATGTCTGTTGGGATACTGTCCTTTGAGCCCTGCTTGGATCTGTTTTCAGACCGTGAGTTAATCCCTTTCCCTAAGTCAACTCTAGAGTAAAAAGAGACTATTTATTAAGAGAGCCCTGTTGTGAGCAAAAATCTATTTGTAATTATTTCAGGTAATCCTTCCCATTCAAATGTGTGACATGCTCTGTCATGAATTGATAATGTTTGGTAAGATCTTAATAGCTTCCCAGACATATCACCTCACTATGCTAGAATGTATACTTGTAAAATTAAACATCGTAGGTAAAAAGTAAAGAGTCATCAAATAATAAAATGTGATTGTTTACTGTTGTAAAACAAAAATACTATCTCAAAGTTTCATTAATACACATTTTACAACTTCTTTGTGAGTCATTACTTTCCAAGACAAAACTTTGAGGGGCAGCAGGTATGGTGGTGCATGCTTGCAATCCTAGCATTTGGGGGGCAGAGGCAAGGAGGACTACCAGCAGTTGAAGGCCATCCGGGTCCACACAGGGAATTACACTCCTTGGGCAGGGGAGTGGGAGAGGAGGCGTCGGTCTTAGATCATATCAAGGGGCAGCATGCCTTTTTCTGGCTCAGACTCTAAATCTACAGGAGCTGTAGGTCTCCTTGACAGTCCTTCTGTGGCTCTCCCTAGGAATTCTCCAAGGGGTCACTGTCTAGTACCTTCTAGGGTGACTTCCTCCTCTACACATCACTAAGTTGCCCTGTTCTTTGGTCAATCAGATGCTACTGAGGTGGGCCCTCTTTCATGTAGGACACTGGTCCTGCTGCCTCTTAGGCACCAAATTGCTTTAATGGGATTGTACAATAAGTCTTTCCCTTCCCCCAGATACAGTTTTACCCTACCACTGATGAGGTAGCATTCTACAGATAATATCACCAGAATTTCTTTTCTAAAGTAAGAGAGAATAATTCTCTCCACAACAGTGAGTGTGTGTGTGTGTGTGTGTGTGTGTGTGTGTGTGTGTGTGAATATGTGAGGAATAGCATGTGGGAGATATAGTATAGCAACTAACCACAGAGACTTTGGAATTAGAAAAGCTGTGATTGATACATCTATCTATCCAGTGTTCAATACCTTACAAGGATGAGGAGACTGACGTTGATGGACAGGTGTGTGGTACTGCATTTGAAAGACTTAACCACAATCCACCCATTTTATCCTACCCCTGGAGCCCATTCTCCAGATCCCCTGAATAGTTACCAATACCCTCTTCTGCACATGTGACTGGAGCACCTGTTCCTTTTCTGCTTACTGGATCTTCTATGTTTCTAAAAGCTATTTTGACTTATATACAAAGATGTGTCCCAGCTATATTGCCTGATAGGAAAGGAGAAAAAGAGAAGATGTCTGTATGGTAGGTCAAGGAGAGGGTTTCAGAATGAATCAGCTCCCAGAAGGAATGTATACAAATGAGGAGAATGCCTAAGAACCATCTATGAGGTCCACAGCAGTTCAAGGGAAGGAAGAGAGCCGTTAATCAAGAACACAGTGAAGGAGATGTGGTCAGCAGAGAAGGTGATGCAGTCATGAAACAGAACCACAGACAGCCAAGTGGAAGGCACGTGGGCGAATTCTGAAGGGCAGGTGCTGAAAGTAACATCATTGTTACCAGAGTTCATATTTGCAGATGAAGAGGGCCAGATACGCTTTGCTTGGCATGGGAGTTAAAAGCACGCAGTGCAATGGGTTTCTGAAATTATATAATCTGTTGATTGATTATCTCGGCTTTAATTACTAAAGAAGATATAAGTTTAATCCAATGTAAATATATAGTTCATCAGAATTGAGGGGAATTCATTTTTTTAAATCTCCTTTTCTAGATTGAACCTGGTATTTTAATGAGAGAAATACCCGAGGAGGCAGGAAGTACAAATCCAAATACTTTGCTCTGAACACCTTTGAGGCCTCATGTTCAACTTAAGAAATTTTTCTCCTGAGTTGGGCTTAGCAGTAAGAAGAGTCTACTGTGGGCTTGCATTTCAGTCAGGCTTCTGGTCACTGAAGTACTGAAAGAATGAGCCCAGCTTTGCCTAACTTTTCACTTCATTTGTTCCCTTAAAGGTTTACATAGGACTCTCCATCAAGACACCCCCATCTCTCCTAGGATGGGTGCTCCTGTCCTCTTACATGTCTCTTTCCCTCTCTCTTAAAGCATACGCTTAGATACTTATCAAGACATTTTCATAAACTCAAATTGCATTTCATTAAATAAAAGCTTCACTGAACCAGCCAGGCCCCAGCATTGCTCCTTTTCTGAGTGATATTAAGACCAGGAGTTCTGTGTTCTGTTCAGGGCTTCCACTCTACGCTCTCTACTATCTAGTTTTTCTGGAACCTACTGTTAGCAAGGCAGGAAACCCGTAATCAGCAGAGAACAACGGTCAAGTCAGCAGGCATGTAGATACTCTTGGTTGTTGCATCATTTGCTCCGGGTTGTGGAGAGCTTCCTGTGGGTGGGACAGATGCCAAAGATGCTTCCTTCTGAGTGTGAATGTGTCCTTGCATGATGGCCTCTAATGGCTCTGTGTTGAGCCCTCCTTTGCCACCTACTTCTGCTTTCACCTTTGCTCAGATCTAGAGAGTTCACTGAGAGGCAGTAGGTTTGTGGATATAGACTGGCCAGGCGTCCGGGGTTTGGAAAGCTGCATCTACTTTGCTGTTGTAGTGGTGACCATAACAGCTGTCTAAAGTATGAGATGCCAGAGATTTGTATTATTATTACTATTATTAATTTATTACTATTGTTATTGTTATTATTATTATATATTTTGTGTTTCAGACAAACTTTCTGTTCTTACTACATAAAGACATGTTAAAAAACAGAACTGAAAAATAGCAAGTATCCCATTTCATTTCATCTTGGCATGGTGGTTCCCTCTCTGGATCAGAGCACACTTTGGCCTCAGCTTGCCTTTCTTTCTCTTTAATTTCAAAACGAGGCAAAGAAACATTATCTATTCTCAGAGTGTGCCACTTTCTTCCCACCTTCCCTCTCCTCATTTAGAATCCCGTGTTTTGACATAATTCATCATGGGTTGTCACCCTTGATGATTAAAAAAGGCACTAATGAGATGAGGCTTGTCAGGGCTTGATCGCAGGTCTCGATGTTCTGTCGGGTAATGATAGGACATCTTGTCGAGATGTGGAGGAATCAAGACGTGTGAAAACAAAGCACAGCTTCCTGTGGATGAGGGCAGAAGTGAGGTGGGCCCACCCAGAAGGAGAATTCTGTAGGTAAATCAGAAAAAAATCCACCAAAGCATTTCTACCCTGGACTGTATGTTTGAATGGTGACCTGGGCAAACAGGTTGTATGTTCCAGGTCAGAATGGGAGATAAGCAGGTTAGAATGTTTCAGGTAAGAATGAGGCATTATCAGCAATGGTGTGTTCAAAAATAAATGTGAGTTTTTCTTGTGAGTGAGATGGAACTAAGACGGTTTTGAGCGACAGACCATGAGAGTCTGCAGACACCTTTTTAGACTTCCATGGGTCTCCTGTGGCATGTACAACCTGACTCCAGGCAGATGAGGCTGTTTAGCTACTCTTCTAAAGGAAGTTTTTCTTTAGGATCTGTCTCTTATTCTAGACTAGTGTGTACAGCAGGCATTCTGTCAGCCTGTTCACTAGAAAATGAAAATCCAAGACTAAATAAATCACAGCGTCCTTCCCATGCCTGCCATATAAACTTGCAGGTTATAAATTTCCATTATTGTGTGTATCCTAAACAGCATAAATCATATATTTTTCATATTTTTTTGATTCGGGACTGGCAACTATTTCATTCTGATTTTAGATCATCATGTTTCTTTATGGTCAGCACAATGTTTTAATTTTATTTATTTGTTTATTGGCTTTGGGACAAGGTCTTACATAGCTTAAATTAGAACTTACTATGAAGACCAAGCTGCCCTTGAACTCATACAGAGCTGCCATCTTCTGCCTCTTAATTGCTAGGACTAAAAGCAAACACTTGGCTGAACAACTCGCTAACTCATGTTAAATTTATTTATTTTTTTTGTAGAATAGTAGTTCACCAACTTGTCACTCGTGTTTTTTTATCATATAGGCATCTATTCAATGATGTTATAGTGCAATAAACTTTAGTATGTTTTGAGGGTCCCCTCTTCAAACTTTCACCAATAACCATATACTCATATTATTTGAAGACAACCATACTCTAGATTATAATCCTCAACTGTGGTACTGTTACCAAAGGCATGAAATATGGAGACAATGAGGAAGTGGTGGCATTATTTTTCTCTAAGATTACTGTTTGTCTTGTCTCAAGTGGGACAAAAGGGTTAACCATGGTTTGCTGTTGACCAGTGAATACACTTGACACACAGCTTACTTCAGTGTGAATGTGATTATGCATTCCAGGGCTATCCTGAAGAAGCAGCTGCCGGAAGGAATGTGTGCTTGAGAGCATTCATATTTTATGAAACTCATGTTGGTCCATTGCCTCATCCACTTGAATTAGCACTCAATTATCCTCAAGGAAGGGCTGTAGACCGAGCAGAATGGAGCAGGAGTGCCATCTCCACAGGCCCGGAGCAGCTGTCCACGTCACCCGTCATTACAGCAGCCCACTTCCCTCCCTTCACTTTTGCTCTCTTACTTTGTCAAATACAGTATATTCTGCATTTTACAAATGTCTTAGTACATATTGAGAACTGTGTAACAGCTTGAAAACTGGTAAAATCTCTCCCCTTAAATATCATCCACTCCCATCTGAGATTGGACAGGCTAAAGATTGCAGAATCTTTTTTAAAAAATGTTCTTTTCCCCATGAGACTTCATCATTCTGACAAAATAGTTTGAATTCTCTGAGTAGAATATCTAGACCAGAAAAGTGTATGGTTGAAGATAAAGCTGTTAATTCTTTTCTTTAAAATTCTTTAGGGGGATGGAGTGTTGAAGAGATGGCTTAGTGAGTAAAGTGGTCACCACATTAAGAATGAGGACCTCAGTTTGGGTACCCGGCACCCATGAGAAAGCCTGGCATAGCAATGACTGTATTTCCAGTACAGTAAGAGTGGAGACAGGTAGATTCTTGGAGTTTTCTGGCCATCAGTCTAGCTGAAACATCAAGTTTGGTCCAAGTTTAGAGAAAGACTCTGTTTCAAAATTAAGATATGCTGGCTAGAGAGAAGACCCAGTGGGTTAAGAACACTTGCTACTTTTGCAGAGGACCCAGGTTCAATTATCATCACCCACATGGTATATCACAACCATCTGTTAACTATAGTTCCAGGAGAATTGATACCCACTTCTAGTATCATCAGGTGCCAGTTATACACATAATACATCTACATACATGCAGACACTCACACATACATATAGAATATAAATAAATAAGTCTTAAGAAAAAATAAACACAGAGTGAAAGAGGAAAATCACTGGTTCCTTACATTCACAAGCACAGGTGAATAAATACACACACATATTCACCCATGTGTACACCATGAGTACACATGGGTGTTCAAGCACGCATGCATGTGCACACAGACAGACACCAAAAAAAGCCACATTTTTAAAAAAATTTATCTATACTATATTGTATCATGTTTTGGAAAAGTCTGAAGTGCTGCTTTGGAAGCAAATATAGTTACAAAATCTTCTCATTCAGTAGAGTAGGGGTTAGATAGCTAAGAATGGAAAAAGAAGAGAGAATTATTTAGGGCTAAAATACAATGTGTCAGTTAGGAAGAGAGGGCACAGTGAAAGAATAGAACTTGTAAAGCCGAGAGACATTTGAAGCAGAGCACCTTTAATGAGGATGAGTGGAATAAGGACATACATGTAGACTCCACAAATCACTGCAAATTTCAAAGTTCAGTGAGAGATGACACCAAACAGAAAGCGTTTTTACAGAGTTCCTTTAAAAAAGGAAACCAATTGTATGTTTAGTCCCGCTTTGGAACAACATCATAAAGAAGTTAGCACTGGGTGATTGCAGAAGAAATGAAGTTGACTTTTGAGGGTTGATTAATTAAATGAAGTCTACTGTTGGTAATTAATTTAATATTTCATGGCCTCAGATGTGTTAGCGGGGGGGGGAGTGTAACATTTTTAGTGTGATCATTTTTGTGAACTTGGAGGTGTCTATAGATGTTAATCTCGGTATCTATTGACAAATGGATCTTTTTCATTGGATTTCTCATTTTGAGATGATATAGTTCTAGAGGCATCTATTCTCCTGAGAGGACCCTTAGTGTAAGCTGCGGGGTTAGTGTTTAAATTTTTCCTCATTTTAGTCTGATAGTAACACATTGAGTTGAAGGACGGCAGGAGTGTGAATAGGTGGCACGCTGTGTTCCACTGACCACATCTTCCAGTGCCAGGGCCTGGCCTCTTCACACTGGTTGTCTTGGAGCTCTGTCAGGGAATGTCATTTGCTCAATATCACATGACTAGTTACAAATGAATTCAAGTCTCTAATCAGAGTCTTCCAATTCCTTGAGTAACACCTTTACACTAACTGTCATGGTGAGTTCTGGTAGATTGATATTTAGTGTAATTATGAATGAAACACTCATTGATCACGAAAGTCTCCCTTGCTTGAAGGCAGCAGGTTGGTGAAGGAACTGACATCTTGGCAGGGTGCATGTGTACATTTCTAAGTTTGGCAGTTACTAGTGTCTAGTAATTCTTGTGGAATGCATTTGCTGATGAGGACACACAAGTAGTATTCAGGTGAGTGTGCATGTGTGTGGGCATGACTGCATGTGTGGATGCATGTGTGTATGTGTTGTGTGTTATATGTGTATGGGGGCAGCTTTGCATACTCTTGAGTTTGTATATGGAGAGGCCAGAGGCCAGCAGTGGGCATCCTCCTCTATTTCTTCCTACTTTCTTTTTGAGACAGAGTTTCTCACCAAACCTGAAGCTCAGCAATTGACTAGGCTGGCCAGTCACCAACTCAGCAGAACCAGTCAGAAACGGAGTGGCAGGTGTACACCACAACACTAGCTGCTAAGTTGGGTGCTCAGGATCCAAATTGGGGTCCTCAAGCTTACATAGCACGTGCTTTGTCTACTCAGTCATCTCCCCAGTTCTGTGTCTGAATTGACCATAGTAGGTGGTTTGAAATATTTTATTTTAAACCTCGATATTTAAACTAAAATATTGACTTAGTATTCTTTAAAAGTACTGTTTTATTACTAATCCAAACACTAACAACTGGAGAAATTGTAAAACTACCAAAGTGAGTTGTGCCGAATTGATTTCTTTTTTATATAAGTATAGTAGTTAGTGTCCATTCCCATCCACCTCCCACATTCCCACCCCCACTTTGTGGTGATCTGGGTAAGAATGACTCCCATAGGCTTATATATTTGAATGCTTAGTTTTCAGAGAGTGGAAGTACTTTAGAAGGTTTAAGAGGTGTGATCTTGTTGGAGTAGGTGTGACTTTGTTGGAAGAAGTGTGTTGGGATGTCTGCCTTCAGGTCCAACTTGTGTGATGTTGACCAGCTAGGAGTGAATTAAAAATGGGTGAAGTTGAAAAAGGCAAGAAGATTTTTGTTGAGAAGTGTTCTCAGTGCCACACTATGGAAAAGGGAGGCAAAAATAAGACTGGACCAAACGTCCACGGTCTGTTTGGGTGGAAGACAAGTCAAAATGCTGGATTCTCTTGCACAGATGCCAACAAGAACAAGTACATCACCTGGGGAGAGGATGTCCTGATGGAGTATTTGGAGAATCCCAAAAAAAGTACATCCCTGGAACAAAAATGATCTTTGCGGGAATTAAGAAGGGAGAAAGGACAGACCTAATAGCTTATCTTTAAAAGGCTACTAATGAGTAATTCCACTACCTTATTTATTATAAAACAAATGTCTCATGGCTTTTAAAAGTATACCGTAATTTAATTGATATACCAAATTCAGATCATGAATGGCTAACAGTGTTTTTTGTTGGACAGTCCTGATTTAAGCAAAACTGACTTGTAGTAAACTGGATATGATCTTGTTAAAGTAACAATTCTGGTTGTATACATGCTAACACTGCTCTCCCTTTCTCAAGATAAGATTGGACTTAATTAGTAATGTATAGTTTTCCATAAAAATGGGGGTGTCGCCTCAAACCTATTAAATGGTTTTATACTTAGAGTTATATGACTGGGTATATGAAAATGTTTAAACACTGGGAAAATTCTATCACTGTCTCAGAAACAAGACTCACCTGTGTTTTAGTTTGTGTTCACTGGCCCATTACAAGCAATGGATAAACACCAGGAAGCAACTTCTATTCTTGACGATGTTGTTTTAATTAGAATTCCCTATGTCAAGGATGCTGCCCATTACCACTAAAAGGCCCTTAACTGTTGAGAGGTGGTAGGCTGTGAGAGGCAGCTGGGTACTTGATCGAGCACAGGCCTTGAACCCTGGATACCCTAAAGGGACAGTAGGTGTTTGGCCTTGCTCCTGGGCCCGGGTTCCTTTCACTCGGGACAGCCATCCACAGCCCAGTTGTGGTGCTGTGGTGCCCACTCGTGGATGTGGGTCCTGTTGGGCTGTGTTGTGGGTCCCACGTGTCTGCTGCCCCAGGCATCTGGAACCATGGCTCAGGGAGGCAGAAGTGTGAGAATTTGACTGTGTTCACTCCACGCTGCTCCAGCCAGAAGATAGTTTCCCTGCTAGGTTAAATGCTATGCATCCACAAAATCACTTTCAGGAGGCAGATGATTTTAGTGGCAGTTCTGGAGAGTTCTCAGCGCCGAGGTCTGTGCCAGCAGCATTAGACAGAGATCCAATTTCAGTTTTGGGTTTCAAGTGCGGAGGCTAGCTTTGACTCATCTGTTCCTTGAAATGCCAGATCCTTTTCTCAGCTTGGTTGGGAGAATTTTTCTGGTTCACTTGATGCATGGACTTAATGAAGCTCCAGCTTCACTGAATTGGTGAGGGTGGACTGACAAATTCACCGAATGCATGCACCTCCTATGAACACCGCAGAGACTGTGCCCCACGGAGATCTCCTAAAGTGCATACACTGATGTTAGTGAGACTTCTGGGTGTGCCTTGTTGGGCAACTGGAACACGGAGAGCAGCATAGCTCCCTTTCTTAATGAAATTTAAAAAGAGAATAGGAACTTAAAATACTTGCCAGTAAGAACTTCCAAAGCTCTGAGGAGTGGCCACTGACTTGCATCTTCCTGAGGCAATGGAGACAGACCCATGTGGTGGTATTTCTATGAGTGGTCTCTGTTATCTGTGTCATGTTCGGTACTAGGTCAATGTAGTACTCACATTGCTGGTTTTAGCAGCGTTTTAACCTTATAAAATGTACTGGCAGGAAAGATGGTGAAGAATCTGTTAGTAATGCTTGCGGTCTTAAAAGTATCATGCAATTTACTTGGAAAATAAGTATCTTAAGGCTTTCACATAAACAACAGAATAGACAGAAAATGAGGTGGATGGAAAGAATCTCTCTTAAATATTTATTGTTTATTTTTATTCTTGTGTCTCTGTGTGTGCATGTGTTGTGTTCATGTGTGTGGATGGTATTTATGTATGGGTGCATGCCTAAGCATGTGTTGAGTGTGTGTGTATTTGTGTGTGTATTATGTGTATGCATGGGTATGTGTATATGTGTATTTTGTATGTGTGTTTATATGCCTATACATATATCTGTCTATGAGTATGTGCATTCATACGTGTGTATTTATGTGTATTTGTATGTGTGTATGTATGAACACGCATGTGTGCATATTTATAAATGTGCATGTATATATGTGTATATATTTGTGTCCATATGTGTTTGTGTGTGTGTGTCTGTGTCTGTGTGTGTGTATGTTGTTCCTCAGGTCCCTTCCACTTCGTGTTTGAGATAGGGTCTTTCATTAGCCTAGAAATTTAGGTGAAGTTTGAGGGGTCCTCTGTCTCACCCTCTCTTCTTTCTGTCACTGGGTTATAGTCAGACACCGCAATGCTTGATTTCCTACAAGGGTTCTGTAAATAGGAACTTTGGTCATAATCTTGTGAGACAAGAGCTTTCTTGACTGAGCCATCTTCTCAGCTGCCTTTAATGACATTAATCCATTTTTTAAAAACTTTATTGGATTTAAGGCCCACTCCATAGAGGAAACGCACTCCTGTTACTTTATACTTGCGAACCTATGAGAACCAAGAACCCATGGTTGAGATTGTAGACCCCAGGGGTGAAGCTGGTCCCATTATGTTGCTAAATGGACAGAGTATCAAACTTCTGTTCATAGATAAAGGCAGCTCTCAGACCACATTAGAGCAGTTTCTTTGTGTAATGGATACCTATAGGGGTGATATTTAGAAAACGGTGCCCAGTCCGGCTTGTTCCAGGGCAGCCACCATGCTGGCATCTCGTGGGTGCCAGAGCCTGCACATCTAGTTAGCCGGAGCTCGGAACATGGTGGCTGCCCAGGAACAAGCTGGATAGGTTGAAAGCTGTCCTAGGTAGGAACTTCTATCAAAAGGTTAGATATTGTGTAACAACTCTAATGTGTGGACATCTTGTTGATTGAGCATTTCTAAATATATAAATCCTTTAGATAATCATTAAGCTTTAAGAGTCTCATTTCTACCGGGTACTGCCAGGATGGCAGATATTGTCTGGGGTTCAGCTGAGCTCTGTGGATGTAGCATGGTGGATTGGCAGAGCCATCTGTGGTTCTCCATGACTGATAGCCTCCTTCTTCTCTTCCCCTTCCTCTATTTCTCCCCTCCTCTTCCTCTTTTTCTCCCCTCCCCTTCCTCTCTTCTTCTCCCAGCTCCACCTCCTCTTCTACTGCCTAATCACGGAGCTCCACTGCAAATACAATGTAGCAGAATAAGTATCCTGCTACAGATACTAGTCAGTGCAGAAAGTACAACTTCTCAGAGTGCAGAGAGTAAGTGCTGTAGAGCAATCAACAACAAATGGAACATCTGTATCACACCCTTCCTCCCCGGGGACAGTCATGGAAGAGGGAGCATGCAGAAAGACTCTAAGAGCGAATTAGGATGGGGTTCTGGACTTGATGGGACCTGGGCCTTTTAGACAGCATTTACCACAGCAGCTGTGCTACCTGTACATGACCTGCACTAGACTGAGCCAGTCAACATTCTAGTATCTGGGATGTGCCTCAAGGCTCCCAATCCTACTGAGAAGGTACCGAAAATGGATGGCTTCCAGGAGAGGGACAGTCAGTTTTCTTTTAAGGGAATGGACACCTGTAGGTTGAGCACACCCTGGTGTATATGAGCAGCACAAATTGGACTTAAAAAGATGCAAAGTTGGGAAGGGATGGGGAGTCAGAGGTAAATTTGGGAGGAATTATGGGGAGGAGTTGGCTGTATATGATCAATCCATATTGCATGCATATATGGAATTCTTAAGATAAAATATTATTTAAAAATGTTAATCCACTTTTAAAAACTCTGTTGAAATGCCATCAAAAGTAACCATTTATAATTTAATGTCTTGCTAAACTCAGTGGAATGTACACTGTTGGACTGTAGCATTTTGTAGTACTGTCATTCAGTCACCTAAGCCAGAAAGAGGAATTGAAACTGCCAAATAAGGAAAAACGACTATGAAGGTTGTTTGTAGCCCTGGACAATGCATCTCAAAGTTGAGAAACTTACATTTGTAAGGAGCAAAGCTCACATGACACAGGAGGAAGAATCTGTTCCCATGAGAGATGTGTGGATAGTGAATGGAGGAGTAGGGAACACCAGGGCTGTGTGGGCGTGAAAGAAAAGACCTAGTCTGGAATTGCATCTCTCAGGCATAGTCATGAGTAATCAGCTGAATTTGAACATGGGAGGATACACATTTGAAAGAGAAATCAGGTGGGTTCTGTTTGGTCCCATAGACAAAGTTGTGCAAGAAAAGGAAGAAGCTGTCTATAGGCAGATGGGCCTCCATAGCAAGGGTTTTGCTGTGACACATAGCTAGGGTAGCCCTGTGGCAGTGTGTACAGAAAATCAGGCCAGGTGACATTTGATGCTCTTTTATTCCGACAAGACACATCTAGATCCCTCCTGGATTTCCCTTTTCTGTTTCACAGTGCTAGAGCTTATTCCCGTGGACTCAAAACAAAATAAAGCATACCTGGGTGTGATTAATGCAGCCCTGATGGTTGCAGAGAAACGTGTGATCACAATATTTACTGTGTAGGGATGGCCCAAGACACGCGTGTCTTCACACCATTTTTGTGCTGTGACATATTTTATAATTCCATTTATGTTTTTAAGTGTCAGATGACTTTGCAATAAATTATTTTACTATTTTCAAACAACCAGTTAGTAGATGAGTGAGAAGAACTGGAGCACAGATGCAGTAGGTAAAAGATGGGAAGTACTGCTTAAGCTGGGCACTGTCAAAAAAATACACAATAGTGTATGGATTTATTCAAATATGTATTTATTCAGCCCTTACATTATATTTGTTTGTCCCATTTTGCAGATGAGAAAACTGAGAAACAGTGACATTAGCCAATTGCTAAGAATGATTTTTACCCTCTTGAGATAGGTTCTCCCTTTACAGCTCTGGCTAGCCCAGAACGTACAATGTAGACCAGGCTGGCCTGGAACTCACACAGATCCATTCATGTCTAACTCCCAGAGTGCTGTGATGAAAGCTGTATATCCCTATGCTTCTTCTAAGCCATCACAACAGCTTCTTCTAAAAGCTATTATGTTTTAAACTTCCTGGTAGGGCTTCATATGAGTCTATATTTTCATTTATGTTGAACTCTGAACCCCAGCACCTCAGATCACAACCTTATTTCATGCTGGCTTTTATGAAGTTATCGTTTTTTAAAAGAGTTCATTTTAATGATTTTAATGACTTGGGTCCATATAAATCAATGGAATTTGTGGATAAATATGTTCACAGAGAGAATTTAACTTGAAAATGCCTGCTGATGGTCTAACCATGGAGAGAGGTGTGGAAAATACCCTTCTCTCACAAACCCCCAAAGGATCCAGGTCTGCTAGCCTTGGTCTTAGACCTGGCTTCCTCACAGTGAGCCATTCATTTCTGTGGTTGGAGCTATCCTGAGTGTGATTGACATTTTGTTACAGAAGCCCAAACAAATCTGAAGACAGAGCTCTCTATGTGTGCTAGACTGCACAGATAACTCTAAATATGTGCTAGTCAGCATAGAGAACTCCATATATGTTCTAGACTGCATAGAGAACTCTATACATGTTTTAGACTGCATAGAGAACTCTGTTGTGTGCTACACTGGATGGAGAACTCTATCTATGCACTAGACTGCATAGAGAACTCTATATGTGCACTAGGCTGCATAGAGAACTCTATATGTCTACTAGGCTGCATAGAGAACTCTATATGTGCACTAGACTGCATAGAGAACTCTATATGTGCACTAGGCTGCATAGAGAAGCGCATGTTAACTGCATCACTGTTGGGAGACACTTACTTCATATAGAACAGTTATTTTCCTTACAAATCTTAAGATTTAGCTTTTCTGAGAGCCCAGTCTGCGTCAACACAACTGTAACTGAGTTTTCCTTAAAGAATTGGAAAGGCACTCCCACAAATCAGGAAGGATACAGACTATGGTGCATGCTATACTCTGCAAACCAGGAGCATCATGTTTTCACTTATGAAATAGTTAGCATGCCGGGCACAAATCTCTTGTTACACATTGTACATTGTCTATGTGCAGGTTCACATTTCCATATGTATGTGCTTGGCTAATAAATACATAGAAAGAAAAAAGGGATAGTGGACCTGAAGCTTCCTATCCATTGCAATTTCTATGATTCTTAGATGATAAGCATTCTGGAGGAAAATAATAGGAAAAAAATCTCCTCTCAATGGAGACTGTGTTCAAAGACATGACATACTTTGGTGTAGTGACTAGGTTCTTGGAGCATTTGTCACACTGGACAGTGTTGGATGTGAACTATGCTCAGAGATATAATCCGATAGCATCCTTTGCATGAGTGTCTGTTATATGCTGTTTCCTGTAAATCTGGGATTGAAATGTGTATCCTTACCAATGGTTTTTGGGCCTATACTATCTGGATATGCCAACATTCCAAAAGAATATGTTGACAATTCAAGCACCAGGCCATTGCTTTAAATCAGACCTCAGTCCCTCCTGGAGCCTGTGAATAGCATCAGTCTCAAGAGACAGACCAAATTCTGCAATTCACATTTTAGCAGACTCTGCCCTCTATTCTCTTGTGGCTACAGGAATGCTGATCAGGCTTGTGGGTGATCTCAGAGGATTCCCTGAGATGAGAGCCGCTGGAAAGAATTAGATGAGGAGACTGTCTGGGGCCCACAGTCAGTATGGCATTTACTCAGAAGCAGAGAGGTCTAGTTCTGGAATGAAGGATACAAACTCTCAGGGGTAAGGTGCAAGACAGGGACCTGAAAGAAGACTGGGAATCAAAGTCACATGTATACTTGTCAGAAGCCAGCAAAGAATGCAAGGAGAAACTATTATAACTTCTCTCCCGTGTGTGTGTGAGTGTGTGTGTGTGTTGGCAGTGAGCACTCCAGCTTTACTGCCGTTTGAACTTCTTAGTTAATAGAAACATACTCTCTGGAGACCAGGAAGAGCTACAGCTTGGTTATTAAAATCTATGGGTGGAATCTCATTCACGTACATGGTCTTAAAATCTGGGGACCAAGTGCTCAAACACATGAGCCTCTGGGGACATTTCACATTCAAGTCATAGAACATAGGTCCACCTACCCTCTCCCTCAACACACACACACACACACACACACACACACACACACACACAGAGCACTTCTTCTCTCCTGGCTGTGGAGCCTACCCATATTCTCCCCACTACATCTGTGTAGTCAGCACCACCCACAGCACCTGCTCTCTCAATGGAGGCCAGAAGGATGCTTTGGGAAACTCAGAAGCCTGGAGTTCCATTAAGCATTGGTCAAATGAATTAACTAATGCAAGAACATAAAAATAAAAACATCCTAGAAGAAGGGAGCAAAGTGTGAGGGTAAGAGATGTTCAGGATGAAAGGAGGGGGCAGGAGGAGTAAAAAGATGACAGGAAGATGGTGGAATAGTAGTAGAAAACCAGGAATGAGGAAGGAGAACTAAGGAGAAGAGCTTTGTGAAAGTGAATGAATGTCTTTGTCTCCATCATTTTTTTTTTCCTAGCTCCATTTTCCCTGGCTGCTTCTTGGTTGACATTCATCCATCATATAACTAGCTGTCTGTCCTCTCTGCTTCTTCTGTCCAGGCATCAGTGGCTGTACAGGATGGAGGTATCAACACTTACATGTCCCTCCCTAGAACTAGTGACACATGCAAGAAGCAGAGTACAAACTGATTTAAACACTTTAGTCTGGGGAGACTCAGAAGTGTCTGTAGCTTGGGATGGTGGTGGGAATGCTTGACGGGGTTTGTGAGACAAGGAAGAAGGCCTTGGGACAAGGAAGACAGCCTTTAGTTGTCTAAGAAGGTAAAAGTCAAATCAGTGGCCATTAGCACCTAAAGCAACACAGAAGAATCTCAGAAACTCTACTGAGCAGCCAAAGGAACAGCAGGCATTCTTATGTTCACACGACTGCAAAGACAAAATATAGTTAAGAGTAATTTATAATGTTAAACGTTCAGATGGGGCAGAATTGACTGGAGAACGTCCAAAGAGAACTTTATGGAATACTATATCTTTTCTATGTCTCTGCTTGGGTATTGAATGCATGGGTATGTGCATATAGCATATATAGTAATTTATCAAACTGTGTACTTAAGATTTTACACTTTAAAATTTATATATACATATATATTATTTTTTAAAAGCTAAGCAGGTTGAAAGCACACTTGTAAATTAGTATGTTAAAATGCAGTTAAATAAAGCAGAGCCGGCTCTGCTTCTGATTTTACAATTTATATTTCTGGATTTTAAATGCTGGTTGAGATTTAAAATTAGGTTTCACCCACACCATGGGAATACATTAGAGCTCTGATTTTTAAGATTAGATTCAACAAATGTGTGCCTTTAAATATTTATTAACTTAAAAATAGATCAATGATGAGGTTTATCCCGTGCCTTAGGTTGCCTGTTTTTCTAGGACTTGGAGGGAAGTGTTCATTTCTCCTAACACGAAAATAAAGTTGAGGGAAAAAAAAACCAATCAGATGTGAGGTGGTTATTCAGTATTCTATCCATGACTATGAACTTTATTAAAGCCTTCCAAAAACGAGGGAAGCCGTTGCATACATATTATGCTGGTGAAACCCAAATATTGATAAATGTTTAGTTCTCCCAAATGTGCCAGAAATGTGTGTCAGTAGAATGACATGAACAACATTGGCTACAGTGCTCGTGTTTGGTGTAGACTGAGCATGTCTGCAGTTGGATATTTCTTAAATAGATAACAATTAACTGTGAAGAGGCATCGTGACAGGGCGCGAAGTTTTGTCATTGGAACTCCTATTGCAGATGGGAGGGTACATTTTTAACCTTTGCTTGATGTTAAGAAAAAAAATGCTACATAGGCTGGTACCTGAAGAGCTGGGTGAGTTTAAGCCTTGCGACCCTGTAGACTGTGTGAAGCTAGACTTTCACCTTAACCTGTCTGAGCTTAGTCTTCTCAGTGGAAGCCCACAGGATGGAATGATCAAAGCTAGGAGTATGAGCCTAGCATGTCTAGCATGTGGCAGATGCTCAAGCATGGCCCCTTCTACCCTCCCCCCCTCCCTCCCTCCCTCCCTCCCACCCTCCCTCCCTTCCTCCTATCCAGGGCTGTCTGCTGCAGAAGCAATAGCAACACACACACACACACACACACACACACACACACACACACACACACTTACTCTCTGACCTGATCAATTCTGTTCATATGCTGCCATACTGTAACAGAATATACAGTGGTAGACAGAGAGGGAAGTAACATTTTTTATCTCATTTTTATTGTTAACAAATCTCTATTAGATGGAGCTAGTTAAAATAATCAGAGGAATGTCTATCTTTCAGCCTTTCAGATTTTTTTCTTTTCTCCTTTTCTGTTTTGGAGATCTAAGGATGGAACCCAGAGGTTCAACTCTGCTAGACCAACACTAGAGCTTTGAGCCATCCCCCAGCAGGGTTTTTCCTCTCAGCACTGGTGCATCTCAGTTATGTGAGGTAGTACCTTGTAGACAGTCATTTAGCTAAAGAACCCGATTCTTTATCTGAAAGGATTCCGTCCTCCAAATAGGAGGTTTACATAGGTAATGGAATAGTAAGAAGGGTTATTTTCCTATAAAGTTGCCCATCTTGATATGCTGGTGGGGAGGTGCTCAGAAGCTTCTGTGGAAGTAGGACCTCTTGTCTGGTTCTATTTTCAGCATTGGCTGTCATGAACAGGCCCCGTAGAACTGCAAGAGCCAGCCTGGGGGAGAAAAGCAACTTTTCTGATTCCTTGGCCACTGGGATTGATTTGTAACTTACAGACTCTCCTTAGAACATAATGATATCATTTTCATCTTCACAAATGGGATGTACTCTCCAATCCAAGAGACCTGCACGGCTTTATGAAACAAAATCACCCCACCATGCTTTAAATGGCAAGTGCAACATCAGCTCCATAGTGGTATCTGTTCTGGAAGCTAATTGAAATTGCTCTGGCAGATGCCGGAAACAGATGCCGGGTTACATCTGCGTATGAGGTCACTTACTCCACGTCACTTACTAAACTCACTGTGCTGCCTTGGGCTTTAGGAGTGAGCCTAGGGCCAGTGGGAAGGGAGTTTGGGTCTTGCCCCTCCATACGTGTTGTATGTCCAGTGATGTCATAGATCTGTCTGTGACTGGTGGGTGCCTTGTTCAATACGAATCTGTTTGTTATAACTTACCGCACTGGCTTGTTGGTGTGGATTGAATGCATAATTATTTAAAAGAAAAAGAAAATTCACTAGGTAAGTGAAGAATTCAATTTTTAATGGGGACTCTATCATTACTTCAATAGCTTATCAACAAGTTTAACTTGTATCAAGTGCTTAGAATATGGGAGAACATTCTGCTCATTATGTTTATAGTCACTGAATCTTCCCAGGAGCCCTATGTTCTCTATTTCATAGGTGAGTTACTGATGTAATTAAGGCTAAAGTTGAAACAATAGTAACAACAACTAGACATTTGTTGAGTGCTGGGAATATTCTAGGCACTAGGAGGGGGGACAGAGGAACCTCAGATACAGCCTGGTGCCCAGACATCAGAGTACAGTAGGCAGAGGAAAAACCAGAGCCATCAACAGGCCTTTGTTTAAACCCTAAGTTGAAGAAACGGCTCACTGCTGAGGTTGTCTCATGAAGGAACAAGGGTAAACCCTAAGGAAGAGTGGTAGTATCCAGGTGAGATTCCCATGGACTAGCAGGAGGTAAGTGGAACTATTGGGGCCTGAGGCTTTCCCAGGATGCTGGCTGGAGCTGCAGGAGTATTCGGAACTGTGGTCCAGGTATAGGATATCAAAAGAGAACCAGACATAAAGAGCAGGACTGCCAGGGTCAGAGGAGTGTGGAGGCTCGGTGACTGTGCCCTCCAGGTAGCCATGTTGTGAAGAGTTGAGTGGTGGTTGGCTGAGATTGTTGACACAAAGGGATATAGAATCACCTAGATCAACCTCCCGGTGTGTGCATGAGGATGTTCAAAGAGAGCTTTAATAAGAGGCTCACCTGGAAATGGCACCATCTCTCATGCTGGACTGTGGTAGAATAAGACAGAATGAAGGGGAAAGTGAACCGAGGACCAGAGTCATCTCCATGCTTCCTGACTGTGGATGGAAACCAGCCAGTTGCTATGTCTTCCCTGCAAGGATGGAAGGGAGTCAAAGTGGGCAATACCATCAACACCCAGATCAGATGCTTATCTTATCAGCTTGAGCAGCTGCTGAGACTCAGAACCTGTTTCTGATCTACCCAGTGTGATGTCACCCCCTCAGGGCCAATGTAAGCCATGAGCCCAGTAAATGAAGATAGTTAAAGAAACTATCCAAGCTCATTCTCATGAGCATCCCATTTGCTGCTAACCATTTGAGCAACATGCTTACACCTGTGCTGTTATCTCTTCAAAGAACCACGTGTCCTTAGTACAGTCGATTGGATTATTCATGTTTTAACATTACTTCTTATCTTTCAAGGAGAAAGTATCTCTAGGAAGGTGATGGGTGGCAGTGAGATGAGATGTATTTGGAAGAAGGGTTTCTGAAGGAGAATGAGGTGAGCCTGGAGAGGTGGGAATGTGATGGGAGCAGAAATTATTAAAATTCATTATATGCATGTATGACACTGTTAAAAATAAAAATAAACTTAAAATTAAGGTTCATAGTTTCAAATGATTCAAAGATGAAGTTTTTTTCATTGTATCTTTTAAAAAACATAAAATACGAACTCTATAATGAGACAATTAGAAAGTTACTATGTACTTGGAATGAACTAAGTACTTAAAGAACATTGCATGAAGCTCTAATTTCCTAATAGCCAAGGTAAAAAGGTAAACATGGCGTTGTTTGCTTTCCATACCCTGACAGAAATGAAACACTCCTTGACCCGGAGTGATGATGAGGTCTGTGTTCGGATCCTGGGTAGATAGGCCATCTGTGAGACACATTTAGGTAAGACCCTCCCAGGCACTGCTGAAGTGGTAGATGATTACAAGAAAAGTCTTCCACTTTCTGTCTTTAATGCTACCAGTGATGAGATGGTCCACTTTCTGCCCTCAGGAGTTTCCAAGAACCATTGTCTTCAGAACGATTTACAAAACAGAGCATTCTGGGAGCCTGAAGCTGAAAGGTTGGGGGACCATCTTCCTTTCCTGGTGTCTGAGAGGTTGGCACAGGGAGTCAGAGGCTTAACAAACAATTGAGTGCGCCACCTAGTGGTGATTACCCGGTGGCCCCATTTCAAGTCCTCTGGGTTCTACAATCTCTCTCCTGGAGGCTGGGTCTTATACACCTTCTGTGAAATCCTGGTAAACAAGGGGACTCTGGGTTTCTAGTTCAATGGCATAATTTTCTAATTTTATGGCCAGGAGACACATTATTACAGTTTGAATTGTTACATTTTCTACAGGAAGTTTAATGTAATGAGTCAAAAATATATTGAACATTGGTATTTGGCCGTGGGAACCGCAGGGAGCCCTTGCTGGAAAGAGCAGCCACACTGTTCTTTCTCAGTACCGCAGTGCTCAACCTCTGCTCAGAGAAGCCTTCCCTTCCACGAACCAACCCTGCCTATACCACCGTCATTTTTCCTCAGCCTGTGCTGATGGAGAGATGCCTTGCAAACCCTATTCTCATTCGCTTCTGCCTTACCTCCCTATCCACGGCCCATGTCTCTTCTGTTCAGTCTAGTGTCCATCTTATTCCTGAAGAACTTCTCAGGGGGCCAACCATGACCTCTCTCATGAACTCTGTTGTCAGAACTGCTTCTTTGCAGCTGCTTTGCATTCTTGTTCCTACAAGCCCTGTTTACTTCATGTACAAAGCCTGGGCAGGGGTTGCCTTCAAGGATTATACAGAGGGAGGGATGCGAGCCAGATATAGTTAGTTCTGCTTCAAGGCCACAATAGTAAACGCATGAGATAAATTATTGAAGGAGGGCCATACATGGGACGTGGGGAGACTGCATGAGGAAGACTGTTCTGAGCACAGATTTCTCACCAGAGTGTTGGATACTGGAGAATTTCATGGCTATGCCTTTGGCAAGCAGCTTGTTGGAGGGATACAGCTGGCCTTGAGTTTTATCTGGGTGGTTGTGCTAAGAATGTCGAATCAGAGGGAACTCTGTGGATAGGCCTGCTGAGAAGACAGTAAGAAAACTTTCTTATAAGTGGACGAGATATGGCCATTGTGAGTGTGTGTGTGTGTGTGTGTGTGTGTGTGTGTATGTGTGAAGTTAGAAGGGACTAGAAGTGAGGTGTGGCTGTTTAATGATTATAGTCCCAGCACTTAGGAGTCAGAGACAAGAGAATTGTTACCAGTCCAAGATCAACCTTGGTTGTAGAGTAAGAATCTGTCTTAAAAACAAAAATAAAACAACAACAACAAAACCCAAAGAAGTAGAAGATAAAAAGGAGAAATGGCAAGATAGAATAAAGGGTCATGCCTCTCCCTCCCTCCTCCTTTCTTACTACCCCCCCAACATATGAGGAGAGCAGTAGGAAATGAGCCAACTTGCCAATAGGCACTGGGAAATGTGTGTTGGTTTGTCATCACTCAGGGTCTCTGATGTCAGGCTAATTGAGTGCGAATTTTACTCTCAAGTTGGAGGAGTCAGTGCAAGTGTCAGGGGCAAAACAGAATGACTTCATCTCAGCAGAGCTTTGTAGACATGTCCACATACTTCTCAAGCTATGAGAAAAGAGGGGGTGGCAGTGAGAAGATCTGAGGGAATGGTTTAGAACTTTCACAAGAAACAGACATGCAGTAAGATGGCAACAATGGGAGGCCAAGGTTGGAAGGGTGCAGGAGGGACTGATACAAGAGGAAGGAAGTGATGTGCCAATCAAGATGGAGGCGGGAAATAGAAGGAGTGGAGTTGGGGACAGTGGCACTGAAGCTTAAGCCTAGAGGCTGAGAGAATGCTTGTAAGGGTCAAGAGACATCATTCTATCTGGCCAAGTCAAAGCTATTTTCTGGCTCCATTGAATGACTTAGGATTGGCTTGACCTCATCAGTAATAGTCTGAGAACAGGAATGAACTAATCTCTGAGTTCAATAGAAGTCAGCTATAGGCATGAGATATACAAGGGCTTGAGTTTGATTCCTAGAAGCCATGTTTTATAAAAGCCAGATGAGGCAGTGCACTCTTGCAATCCCAGTGCTTAGAAGGCAGAGACAAGTAGATCTTTGCAGTTGACTGGCCAGCTAACCTAGTCTGCTTGTTAAGTCCCAGTCCAATGACAGACTCTGCCTCAAAAAACAAGGTGGGAGGCACTTGAAGAGTAGCACCTGACGCCATCTTTTGGCCTCGACATGCACACATAACTCTGAACCCACCACACGCATGCAAGGCAAGGAGGGGCTCATGAATAAAAGAAAGTAGCCGAGAGGTAGCTCTGATGGCTGCTGTTCTCATGCCTGGGGAGACCACAAAGAGGATATAAAGAGCGTCATGATGAAACCAATCTGGAATGTGGATATTGTTGGTTTGAAATGCAGTAGAACCTTGAGTCTACAAACCATCTTGCCAAGAGGCTATATGTGTGTTAGTTTTACTGTTAGTGTTGTCTTCAGCCAGACATATCAAACTTAATAAAAACAATTCACAAGAATATGAGGAAGAAGAAGGAGACAAGGCTAAGGATGTGGGAGTTTTAGGATGTAGACTCATCACCAGTATTTAATCTAATTTTTCCAGTCATGTAGACTTTATCATTTAAGTTTATGGCATATAGTATAAAATGTTATGACTTATGAAGACTACGTATAATTATTAATTCAAGCTACTTAATGCATCTCTCGTCTCACTAGCTTACCCTCCTTTGTGATAAGAATACTTGGTCCGTACTCTTTTACCTTTTCCTTCCTGCCCTCCCTGTAGTAACATCTCCAGGGATGGGCGGGACTCTCACTACCACATTACGCCATGCACACCACAGAGAACAATTTGAGTTAACTTCAGATTCAAAGGCTCCCTGCAAGCCCCAGGACAAGGGTAGGAAGGCAGTGGGTCTCAGGAGCAACTGAACCCTGGAGCTGCAAAGGCTCAGGGGATGTTGCACTGCCCGGAGGCAGCTCCTGCTCTACTGCTCAGGACTAGGAGCTGGGAGAGGACTGTCCAACCACACCTCTTGTTCAGGAAAGACCACCCTCACCCCAGGTTACTTGGATCTGAGCCCATATTCTTAGGTAGGCAATCTGACCCATTTAGTAAGCAGCCCAGGACTATGAGTTTATAAACGGGGAGCTAGGAAAGAGGAGGACAGCAACCAAGAGGAGTCCTCACATGTTCCACAGTCATTCTAGAACATATCTTTTACCTCGATCACTTCTGCAGCTTTTCCCTTTTGACATAGCAGGGTCTTGCTGACTAACTAGCTACACGTGACAAACACCTCCAATGCTAAACTCATTATTCAAATGTCAAAGGACTTTAATATAAATAATGCACTTCCAGATTTGGGGACATATGGCATGCTTTGAACTGTAGTAAACATTACAGGGTCCTGCCCCTCCCCTGCAGAGCCTGCTCCAGGCGGTAGAGATGGAGAGGCCTGATAGCATCTTTGCTATTTCCATGACTGATCTTCCTGTTAGGCCACTTTCACTGGAGGAAACCACATAATTCTGTACTTGCTTGCAACAAGTCTTCTGAAGAAAACAAAGTATGAAGCGGGAAATAAGGCCTGAGCCTTGTCACTTTGATGGCAAGGTGCCTGGAGAATCTGAAAGCTGCAGCTCTCAAAGGGCCAGCAAATTCTACCAAAATGGAATTCGTTAGGAAAGTGAAGGATCTGGAACCGAAGCTGCCCATTAGGGTGGAATTTTAACAAAAGCCTTGCATACTCAGTTGATTTTTTTTTTTGGTTTTTGTTGTTTGTTTGTTTATTTGTTTTTTGCTCTTATTTACTCCTTAGGTAAATTTGTTTTCTATTTTCAATTTCTGTAACTCTGGGAATCAAACTAAGAGTCTAAATCCTCCAAACTAGGCTACGACTTAAATTAAAAGCAAAATCCAGCAGTATCAAGGTACGCAGAAGTGTTAGTAGAGACCACAGTTCAGTATGCTTGCCCACGTTTTTATTTACAGATCCTGCACCTAAGATGTGGAAGCATCTTCCAGCACACGCAGGCTCCAGAACTTAAGCATCAGCTCTGCTTATTGTGAAGTAATAAAAAGCCGCCATGGTTATTTCAAAGCAAAGAGGCCTAGGCTATGAAGAGAATACTAGAAGAGATGAAATTTATAAATGGCAAATCCACATGTAATAGTGTATTTGTAGGAGGCGTGGGGATGTGTGCATGCCATGATGTACCAGTGCAGAAATCTTCAGGTATTGGTCCTGCCCTTTCACATTATTCTGAGGTCAGATGTCTTTGCTGTTCATGGCCACTAGAACTTCTGGAGACTCCCCTGTCTTAGTCTTGATCTCCCTAAAGGAACACAGGGATTTCAGATGCTTGAGCTGGCTTGAACTGGCTTCTACATGCTTTCTTGGGATTTGAACTCAGGTCATTCTTTGTGCATGACCAATGCCTCCATCCAACCATCTCTCTGATTTGTCCCCTTTTGTAGTGTTCGAGTCACTGAGCGTTGGTGTAAGAGGGGACTACAGTTCCCATCCTCTGGCACGCTGAGGCTGGGAAAACAGAGCCATCCAGGTTGCAACTTTAAATAGATACTAAGTCTTTTAGTGATGGGGTGCTGGGGGAAGAGCTTGGCTCTCCTGGTTTGTGGTCTGACTTCTTTTGAGAAGATAAAAGTATGGTTGTAGAGAAATGATAAGTTTCACGAATGCCTTCAGCACAGGCTTAGGGGCCTGTAGCTGTATTCTATATCCTGTGTGTTGACAATCTGCATAAGAGGGCCCATTCATGCCCTATTTAAAGATAACTCACAAACCAAGTATTTTTAGGACAGAAAGTTCATCAATTCTCTCTCTCTCTCTCTCTCTCTCTCTCTCTCTCTCTCTCTCTCTCTCT
>NW_021604601.1:1939216-1980486 GCF_004785775.1 Grammomys surdaster | reverse complement strand
TCTCTCTCTCTCTCTCTCTCTCTCTCTCTCTCTCTCTCTCTCTCTCTTTCTTCCCTCCATTCCCCCCTCTTTCTTTCCCCTCCTCACTACACATAGATAGATACATGGCAATAACCACATTACCTTCAGAACGTAAATATCTACCCTGCCTGCTTGCGTCCAGAAGTCTGCAGACCTAAGGCACCATGGGAGCCATGACAATCCCACATCTAGTTGCTGACTGAATCTCAGCATTTTGCCTCAGTTCCAGCTAGCAGGGACTCAGTTCCGTGCACAATGTGGGTCAGATCCAGTTCTGACAATCCTGCTCCTTCTCCTTTAGCTTGCTTTTTTGGTGCTGCTTGCCTGTGAGTGAGTTCTGACCTAACTAGAAATCTAAGGAGGGGAAGGGAGTGGTTTGGAGAAAGCTCTCCTGCTATTCACACGGCAGCTGTAGTATCACTGGTTGTGGTATGATTGCTGGTTACTGAAGCTATAGTATTGCATGAGGTGAACAGCCAGCTTGCTTTTTCATCTGTTCTTGACATCATCAAACCAGTGCTACTAAGCAGCAACATCAAGATGTCTGACTGTGTGTAAGAAAATTAAATCGTGCTTTACTTAAGTCATTGTAATTCTTTTGTCTGCTACTTGTACTCAATTATCTTCTTACCAATGGACCCTTCCTTTAGCCTTGGAATCTAAATTCCTTCCAACTTCATTTTCCTAGGGAATATCTTCAGGTCACACAAAACTTACCAGACATTTCTTGATCTACGTCTTTGTTTGTAACTGCTTCTACTCTTTGTTCTATATGCACATAGGTTTAACTTTGTTTTTAAATGGTCTCCTATGTATTTTGTATAAGTTTTGGTATTGTGTAATCTTTCAGTTCATAGGTTTTTAGAGTACGAGTGATAACAGCATGTACCTTATAAGGTTCTTTTGGCTTTTGGACTTTTTCGAGGTTTGCTAGTCCCCTTTCTGCCCTTCTCCCTCTCCAGTCTTTCCTGGGCTGTTTAATAAAGCAATAAACTTCTGAGATTATATATACTCTTTATTAAGGATGGGAAGGCAATGGACTTGGAAGGACTTAGGAAATATTTATGTAAAAAGCTTTTTAAAAAGTTTCTTATCAGCATACATTAATTATACATAGTGACAAGTTTCATTTCATACAAGTAAATAATGTATTTTGATTATATTTATTTTATATTTCTCTTTCTTGCCCTCCCTCCACTCCTTCCGACTCTCTGTTTCTTAACTAGTTTCCTTTCTACTTGTGTGTGTGTGTGTGTGTGTGTGTGTGTGTATGGTGTGTGTATGTGGTATGTGTGTGTGTGTGGTGTGAACTTGGTGAACCAGTGAGTTTAACTCATGTTACTTACAGGAGCACAGTCAACTTCTCAGTAGCTACACCACTAAAGAGATTGTCTCTCCTCCCTGTGGCTGCCATTACTACCTGTGGGTCCTTAAGAAAGCAAAGCTTAACCTCAGATTCCATGAGGGAAAACAACTGAAGACTCTTCATTCTCAGTATAAGTCAACTGAAAATGGATAAAGGGAGACGTGCAATACAAAGACAGCAGAGGAAGTATGTGCTTTCTTTCAGTGTTTTGAGTTACCTGGCAAAGTCACAAACACATGGTGGAAAGCAGTGTGCAGTCTGTGGAAGGTGCAGGCTTATTTCAGCTAGTTGGTAGATTTAGAGTTTTTGTGCAGGAGGCACCTGAGTGAGACACGTGTGGGGTAGGAATTTTTATCATACCAATTTCATATTTCTCATAAAGAAACCTTAGGGATTGACAGGAAAGAGAATATATTTAGTGAAATTAGGAACTAGGGGGAGGGAGTGCCTCTTTTTATTTTTTTTCAGACGATGCCTCAAAAGGAGGAATATTTCTATTGCAATAAATTATTTTTTGATTGCCTCTATTCCTCTTCCTGCTCCACATCCCCACACTGAATGGCGTCATTAAACAGTGCCCGGTGTGAATATTAATGCGAGGCAGGAGAAGGCTGCCAGCCACACACAATGCATTCAAATGTTGGCTTTACATAATTATCCGTTTTCTCCTGTGTTCTTTATGATGCCCAGTCTAGAGTTTGCAGGGCTATCTACTAAATCTGCAGGAAAATCTCTTTGTGTTTGGATGACAGCCTAAAACATTGCCAGCCTTCAACCTGGATTAAATTTGTCTCAAAGTGAACATAGGCTACTGGCAAAAAAAAAGAAAATGAAATTTTATCAGTTTTAAAAATACTATCCACAATCTGCTGATATTTTATTCCATGTTATAGATGTTCACTGCTGCTGGAGCTTATTGTTTTATATCTCTGTGAGCAAAAGGATTGATAATGCTGCCTATTGTATCCCAGTGCCCAGGAGTTGCTTCACAGAGCTACCAAATACTGAGTGTAAGGTCTAGTAAATATTGTTAGTCTACAGTAAAGGCATGCTTCTCATGGATAAAAACATGAGTTGGGGACCTCAGCCACTGCTGGGCTTGCTTGTTGCTTGTTGTGCTGTGTTTTCTCTAAAGCTAATGAAGTTTCTTAAATCTGGTCTTGGACTTTAGGTACAGGAAGGAGATTACAATACCATATGACTCAACAACTTAATAAAAATGAATTGTCATCTAATATCATGAAAAGAATTTGAAAGTCATTTTTCTTGGTTATTATTGATCATTGTGATATATTTTTGGGTTAAAAAGAAAGAATGGCTTCCAAGGTGTGGCAAATGAAGTCTCAAAAATGATAAACTTGGGGCTGAAGAGACGACATAGGGGCTAAGAGCATTTAGTGTTCATGGAAGGACCTGAATTCAGTTCCCAGCACTCAATTCAGGCAGCTGAATTCCCTCACCATATAGGCAGCTCACAACTGCCTATAACTCCAAGGTACTGTAATTATAAGCTCCAGGGTATGGGCTGCCCTTTTCCAGACTCTGCAAGCATGTGTGTATACCCACACACAAGCATCTGCAGAACTGAAAAGATAAAATTAAATCTAAAAAAATATGAAAACTTGACTTCCATTCTAGACCAATGGAAGGGAAAATATGAAGGGTATTTTGAGAATTGGAATAAAATGAAGAAACGTTATGAGGTTATATGGATTTGCTAAGATTTTCCTTGTTGTTGGTAATGCTGTATGCTGGTTACTGTTTTTGTGGGTGATGAGAAGCAATTTAAGGGATGAAGCAATTATTGGGGGTTATTGCTTAATGCAATAGAGAGTATCATGATCAGAGGCATAATAGTGGCTAGAGCTTAGACTACTGCACTAACCACGGAGCAAAGAAAAAGAGAGCATCAAGTCAGACTGGGACCCTGGCACGTGGGATGGAGCTGCCCATGTTCCAGGTGTGTCTTCCTTGCTTCCTTAAGCCTCTCAGATAGCAGTTCTAAACCTCTGGGTCAAGTGGCTTTGGAGGGGGGGGGGTCACATATCAGATATCCTACATATCAGATGTTGCTATTCGTAACAGTAACAAATTTAGAATTATGAAGTATCAATGTAATAATTGAATGATTGGGGGTCACCACAACATGAGGATCTGTATTAAAGGAACAGAGCATTAGGAAGGTGGAGAACCACTGTTCTACGGAAACACCCTCACCAGCGTGTTGTAAGGTGTCCCTCATTGATGGCCTATGAATTTTTTTTAGCCTAATCAAGTTGACAATGAAGTGAACAACTGTAGCATTAGTGAGAGAAAGAGCCCAGCAATGGACCAGAATTTCAGAGGGCTTTCAGGATTGGCGCATAGAAGTATAGAGACTTGGCTCCTCTGTGACTCTTCTCCTTGCCTGTCCAGTCTATGGAACTCTCTGTGGTAAAAAGGAAAAAAAAAGCCACAAGCCCATGCAATAGAATGTTAGACTGTGCCTGTAATCAATGAAATAACCACACCCAAGAAGAACATTATTACCTGGATGGCAATTCAGCGTGTGTGTTCCAGGGAAACACCGCACATCTTCCTTCAGCTTCTATTACTCTTGTTCATTTTTTTTAAAAAGAATGCATTATCTAGATAAAGATATTGGTGGTCTAATTTCGGATAGAAAGCTGCAAAGACATTTGCACATTGGAAGGCCCAAAGACATCTTTGAAGGGTAGAATGAAAGACAAGGAAATCCAATAAGATAAAATTAAGTGGGAAGAGATAGAAAGCTCTCCTTTCCGTTTAATAAATCGAGTCATACATATTCAAGACAGGATGTAATTTAGCAGTCCATGTGACACAGGCTTGGCGTTTCTAGGTGACTTGAAGGAGCATACTAGTTAGGGGTAAAAGGTATGGGGCAGTGGGATAGATGGTCTTCCATCCTTCTCTCATGAGAGTAACTGAACTACTGTATTCCGAATGTTGATAGACTGAGTATTCCCTCACAGTGAATATTTTTTCTCTTCTGCTTTTACTATCCATGGCTCTGGCTCATCAGGATTCCCCATTGAGGCCCTCTCTGCTTCTCAGCACCTAAGAAATAAAGCCCATAGTGAGATGGACTCTGAAGGACAGAAGAGTTTTCAGTCATGATCACTAGGTTTTCTTAAGGCAAAATAACTTTTTTTTTTTAATGAAAGAAATGACTAAAGAGCCAGAGGTAGTTTAGACCATGGGACTGTAAATCTAGTGATGAAAGACTATAGGACCACTTGACAATTTCCAGCACAAGATTAAGTGACCAAACTTAGAAGTATGCAGTAATGGCTAATTGCTTACTCTTGTAGCTGATGGCATGAACCTGAGAGAACAGAACCTAAAAATGAGGTAGACTAGAGTCTCATGCAATAACAATCTTATTTAGACCACCAGACATTGGATACCCTGAGGCTTAAGAAGAATCACATGAGTAAGGTGTCAGTCATAAAGACAAGCCACAAGTGGTAAAACATGTTTTTCCACAAAGGCTGTCTTAGTTAGGACTTTTATTACTGCGACAAAACACCATAACCAAAATGCAAGTTGTGGAGGAAAGGGTTTATTTGGCTGACACTATCATAACACTGTTCATCATTGAAGGAAGTCAGGATAGGAACCTGAAGGCAACAGCTGACACACAGTCCATGGAGTTGTGTTGCTTACTAGGTTGCTCAGCCTGCTTTCTTATAGGACCAAATACCAACTGCCCAGGTGATGGCACCACCCACAATGGGCTAGGCCCTCCCTCATTGATCACTATTTAAGAAAATATCCTACAGGCTTGCATACAGCCTTGATCTTATGGAGGCATTTTTTTAATTGAGGGTCTTTCCTCTCAAATGACTTTAGCTTGTGTCAAATTAACATAAAACTATATGGCACAGGCATATGAATAACAACAGCTGAAGAAGCCACACTCCTCCCAAGTGCAGTGGATAATTGCACTTGGGAGGAGCACAGAAAACACATTCCAAGAAGAGTTCTGTGTTCAGAAGACACTGAGGTCACAAGAACCACGTCTTGTTTCCTTGAAGTTTTTCTTGCAAGCACTCAGGAATCTGCACACACAACCCCATCTTGGACTAAATTCCAATAGTAATTGCTTTCTTTATAAATAATGAGCCACAGTATGACTTTTTTTTATAAATTGATATGACAGCTGTAGAGTAAGTTGCACTTACATCATAAATTTTAACAGACTATTAAGACAGAATTTCTACATAGAAATTCTCATTGAAATATCTGATCATTAGTATAACTACCACTGTTCTAACTCTTTGCTCTCCCAATTCTGGTCCCGTCGCCTGAATAACTGACTTCCAACCTTCCTTTCTGCCTCCTTATTTCCTTCCATCTGCTCATTTTCTCACTTATTAAACACCCCCCCCCTTGCCAAAGGTACTATAAAAGAAAAACGTAATAATGCTTTTTCATTTGGGCAGACCTCTGGATGAGGAGACAAATCAAGTGAGCTTGTTTGATGGCTTAAATTTAAAAGAAATCATTGTCTACAGTTTTTAAATCATATGTCACCCAATATGGCAGTGCAGCCTCATGATCCCAGCACTAACGGAGCCATAGGAGGAATGTGTGTTTGAGGTTAGCCTGAACCCATAGCAAATCTTAACCTCAGCAAAACAAACTGAAAAAAAAAAACCAGATATCTAAGTTAATTTTAGTTGTCTTGCATATATATATGTATATGCATATGCATTCATATATATATATGCATGAAGAATACACAAAATGAGGTGCACCCCATTCAGCACTGAAGGTCACGTTCATTGGCTACAGTAGTTTGGAGGCTAAGCTCCTGGCTCTTACTGTCGTAATTATCAGCCCTAGGTGTTCACCATGGTTACCTGCTACTTGTGTTGAAGGGCTGAGGTTCCCCAGCAGGCAAGCCCTGCTGTCACTTCCTTTGGTGAGGCTTCCTGACTGGAGGGCTCCTTCAGTTGTGATTTCTTCCTTCTGACACAGGAGAGGAAGCAACAACGACTCTGTTAGCTAACTTGGTTGCTAAGGACCAGGCATGATAAGGGCATCTCTTCAGGCCTATGCCTGCAGCCTGGCACAGTCTAGAGATGGCCTTAGGGAGGAAGCTTACACCCCACGGGCTGACAACTGTTTTTCCAAGTAAAGGAAATGCTTGACATCCATGTGGAGAGGATTTCCTGTGGAGGCCAGGCTTCAGTATCCCTGTGCAAGGCTTGAACTCAATCTGGAAACCTGCACAGATTTTAAAAACTTGCAGACAATAATTTTTTTTTTAATTTAAACCACCAAGTAAGTAGAGCTGATTTTTCTCTTTTTGTAGCTTTCCCTTTATTTTTATGAGCTCAAAAATATTAATTTTCTCCCTTTGCATTTGCTTAACATTTAAAGGTATACAGTCTGTCGTGGCAGGCAAGGAGGGTAAGACCATGGGTGCACAGGGAATAGTGTCCCACAACACAGAAACAGAGATTGTGGTAGTACTTCCCAGATTCGTGTATGAGAAACGTGAGACTGGTGTTAGTGCTAGCTTTGACTGGCTCTGGTGTTCACATGCTCTTCTCAAGTCAGCTGTGAATCTCAAATATTCAGTCTTATTTCTGTTCCAGTCTGTTTTGACTTCATATTGATTCTACTGTTAACGATGACTTGAATAATTGTTATTGAATGTTTGCATAGAAAATATCCACGGTCTTTTTACCATTGTGAGTACTTCCTACCCTTATTTAATGTGGTTGCCTGTGATGTGACTGGCTTTAGCCAACTGAGTAGTTGGAAGAGCTAAAGATTTTAATGTGCTTAGACATGTTGGGCTGCCCTTTTTGAGTTGATGAAATTGCATGACAAGAAATTCCAGAAAGCTACTTCCCAACTCTGGTATGAATCTGAACTATCCCCCATAGTCTTGGGTTTCAAACACTTGTTTTATGGATGGGAGAGCTAATTTGGAAGCTTAGAACCTTCAGAAATTAGGTCTACCTGGGGGAAGTGGGCCACTCCTGCAGGGAGGTTGGCTTAGAAAGTCTGAGCACAGGTCTTGGTTCTAGCGTCTCTGTTTCTTGGTCCATTGTGCTGTGGGATCCCTCCGCCCTTTTGACATTATGAGCTGAATCTGCCCTGTGGGGATGGATGGAAACTCCTGAAACCAGGAACCAAAATAAACTTCTCTTCTAAGTTAATTGTGTCTGGTATTTGGGCAGAGTGCTGAGAAAACTAATTAAAGGCATGTAGCTAGAGTCATGAAGTTGCTGATGTCCGCTGGGCCCGAGTGTGTGCATCTTAGGGCTCTGAAGTTGGTTTGTGTGAGGAATGAGGAAGAGTTTGGAGATGCGGGCTGGAGAAGCTCTAGAGCGCTGTGAGCTAAGCATGATGGGTAATGCTAGTAGGTAAGGGTACCTACTCCTGTTCAGCTCAGTGACACATAGGCTTTCCTTAAAACTTTCGTTTAATGGAACAGGCTCATCTCGACTCCAGTGCCTCAGAGAGCCTGTGAGTAACTCCTGTGTCTGTCCATCTCTGGTTTCTGGTCTGTAAAGCAGAAATAACAGTAACAAGTCATTGCCCTCAGGGTTGTTTCAGAGACAAATGAAGTAATCTGACTTTAACCCTATTATGCTTTTTTGGTACAGGCTGGCAGGCTGGAGAGCTGTAATTGTCTTGTTGCCTGCCACACACAT
Source organism: Grammomys surdaster (assembly GCF_004785775.1). Classification (NCBI taxonomy): domain Eukaryota; kingdom Metazoa; phylum Chordata; class Mammalia; order Rodentia; family Muridae; genus Grammomys; species Grammomys surdaster. The sequence continues at coordinate 1,972,404 of NW_021604601.1, read as the reverse complement.
GCAGGTATTTGTAAGGTAGTCTTGTCTTAGCAAAACATGAAGCCTCACTGGAAAAACTTTTTTGAAAAATAAAAAGAACCCCCCAACCCCATCTCATACACAATTTTAGCTTCTCTGAACCCACCTTTGTGCGATGGAATGGTTTTTGCCACGGTCGGGACAGGAGGACTTATGTTCACTCTTCGGCACAGCAGCTGCTTGAGGATAATAAATGCCGGTCTGTCAGCGGAGCACTTTCCTGGGTGTGATTTAAGCATCTTCTTTTTCATAAGCAAGTTCTGCTTTTTCTCTTCCACTTTAAACCAATTTAATACTTTTGTTCAGCACCAGCCATTATTAATTTCTCTCTGCACATATTTCAAATTCCTCACATGACAGTTTTGAGAAAGTAATGAAAATTAGGGCATGTTAGTGTATTGCATTCCTACAGAGACCTGCTAATACATTCAATTACACTCCTTAATAGTAATGGAGGCTGCAGAGGGAAGCTCTCCCATTTATACTTGCCTGCTCTGTTGTGTGTGTGTACTCTTCCTTTCTCTCTGCCTCCCTCCATCCTTTCCCCTTAGCAGATATTTGGGGGAAAGTGTAGCATAATGCAAAGGAAAAGCCATTTGGGGTGCTATTTTATGAAGTGGCTATTTCAGAAAATGTATCACTTTTTACCATGAAGCGGGATAGAGGAAGTGCACGTAGCTTACTTAGTATTTGTCAGCTAGGAACATTAGTCCATTTATCTACACTCCTGAAAATCTTTTTGCTCACCGAAGGCTTCAAAGGAATTATGTAAGGATACTTTTTCTCTCTGGATGCATGCTTAGCAATTTGATTTTGTTTTAAAGTAGCATAATTACATTGTCTCCATCCATCCTGTAAATCACAGCCCCTTCGGGAATTCCTTTGAAAACCATAATTAGGGAGAGAAGATACCAGTACCTTGTATATGATCATGGTTTGAGACTTCACTGTGCCCAGCAGGGCTAGCCCTGGGCTTAACGATATCATTTTGAGGCAGGTGAGCTCTGCACTCCCGCTCTTTGTTTGGCAGGTGAGCCAAGTCATTTTCTTACAAATGAATGGGGAAGGCCTTAATTCCTGAGGCCAAATATTTTCATAGCCTATTATAGAATAAATTTAAATGCATATTTGTTCTTCCTAAATCTGTCAACTTCAGTATTTTTAGTTTTAAATGATCACTTTCTAGAACTTAGGAACTCTGTCTCTAAATTTAATTTAGACAATCTTCATATCCATTTTGGCAAAACAGGGCTAATACATTTCTATACTAGGTACTGGTTTACTAGCCTGGTGCTTTCAAATTCTTATGTGAGATCACACATGGGTTATTTTCTCATTAACACAGGGTAGCTAAGATAAGTGAACAAATATCAACTCAACTGGGCAAGTTCTGGGCCAGACATTGCCCTGTGTGTTATAGGTCTAAAGGCATAAGACAAAGTATGATCTTTTAGTCTATAAGTAAGTATGTGGCAAATGAAATTATTCAGATTCTAAGTCTCCTTGAACCTTTTTCTAATCTTACAAATTATGCAAGGAACCCAGAATATCTAGTTTTGTGGTGGTTACATTTCTAGTCTAAAACTAAAGCCGTTGCTGCACAAATTAACTAAATACAAGCCAGATTTAATGAAGTGGCTCATTTTTTTTAAATGCTGGTTCTATTTGGTCTTTAAAAATATCTGTATTTGCAAGAAAAAGTTTGGACACCTCTATCCTCTAACATCAATGTATCCTCAAAGACCACCAAAGGGGTCAAGAAGAAGATAGTTCCTGTTTGAGGAACCCAAGCATCATGGCTCAACCTAATTTGGTAGGCTCACGGATGGTATTTGTCTACTTTCTTCACTGTACCAGCAATGTTCGTTCCTTTTATTAACCTCGGATTCCAGAGAATACGCAAGCGCAGGAGGTTGCTTAACTCTGTACTCTCAGCCTGACCTCCTTACTGAATAGAGGGTTAGGTGCTGGGAAATTCTTCTTTTACATCTTTTGCTGTGAGAATGTGTTTGAGTAAGTCATAAGATCAGTTGTTCATGTTGTCAGTTTGACTTTCTGTTGTAGTTGGGTTGGCAATCTGTATATAAATAACTTCAGCAAAGGTTATTTTATAGCACTGATACTAAAAACCAAGGACTTGAACATGCCTGACAAGTACTCTATTGCTGGGCTAGACTCCAGAATATACCATAGATCAATATTTTGCATAGCTTTATTTATATTTGAAAACTAATTATATTCAAAATAGATAATTTAGCTTTTACTTTTGTATTGGGGATTGAATTCCAGGCTTTTTGTATGCTACTAAACATCTGATGAGCTATGTCCTTGTTCTTTTAAATTATTTAATTAATTAGTTAATAATTAATTTTGCAGTACAGGAGATTAAATTTAAGGCCTTACGAATTCTAGCCAAGAATTCACCCATTCAGCTATATCCCCAACCCTTATTTTATTTTTGAGACAAGTTCTTGCTAAGTTGTTCAACCTGCTCTCAAACTTGCAATCCTCCTGCCTCTACAGGAGAGTACCTGGGAGTGTAGGTAACCACTATTATATATATCTGCCATACATAAGTTTTGATAGCCATGTAGAATGAGTGACAGCTTCTAATTGAGATTTTTTTTTTTAAGAAAAGTTTACTATTGGGCAAGAAGGGCAAAAACACTGTAAGCTATTTTGTAAGAATAGAGATGAACCAGGAGAATAATTGATCATTCGGATTCTTCAGATGACACCACACACATTATAGCTAAAGGGTCAGTGGTAAAAGTTGGCATAAAAATGAAGAACTCTAGATAATGTAGCTACATTCTGAAAGAGAACCCTAAAAGATAGTTAAAGTCTGTGAATTTAACCACATGTTTAAGAAGGGTATAGTGTTAGCATATATACTTACCTAAATAAGGTCAATGGTATTTTGTCCAATCGCTTTTCATAGATGCTCACTGGCAAGTATCCTCGCTAAAAGATGTAAGATTTTATGATGCTATGTCCCTAAAACAAATTTTAAAAATGCCTTGAATTATTGCTTACCCCGAAGGCCACAGGCTTTGCAAGATGGCACTTTAGGGTTATAGCCCTCAGAGTCAGACCCAGGGACTTTGTGTTTATGAACATTCAGATGCTTATCTTGTTGCTTAGCAGTTAAGTATTTTTTAATTTAATGTTTGCTTCCCTTGTTCTGCACCCTACCCTTCTCAGAACTCCCTTTGAAGATGCCCCGACTCTGGTGGAAACTTTAAAGCTGCATAGTAGTATGTTTGGGCTCCTTAATCCTCTGTAAATTTGCTTTAACGTCAGCAAGTCAGCAAGCGTTAATAAGAGCTGGACAGTGATAGATGGTGATTACTTTGTTGGGTGAGGTAGGATTCAGGATCTGAGTAGCCAGGGCTCCTTAACTTGATCCCTAGCTGTTTTGACTATGACAGTCTCCAGGAGCTGCCTTAAGAACTGCCTTTCCCATCCCTTCCACCCATGTGTGAGTTTTAGCAGCATATGATGAGGTTCTGTGTTATCTACAGGCTCACAGGCCCTGGCTGTAAGACTGTCAAAGGTCCCTCATCACAATGTGTGTTAAAGAGCAAGCTACCCTTTTGCATGTGGTAGAGCGGTCATGTTCAGAGAGGCACAGAAGAAGTTGGAACACAGTTCAGAACTACAGACGTTTTCCTACTTGGCCTTTGTCTGAGAAAACTCATTAGTTCTTTTTCCTCTTTTAAAAGTGCCTTTTTTTTTTCAAAGCTTTAGCAGTTGGATGACTACACTCTCATCATAAAATGTCTATAAAGACTTTCTGTTTAAGTGATGATTCAGATGCTAACTTCTGGAGAGTTTGTACTTGATTAACTCCCAGCTGTCTGGAAATCCTGCTCTGAGCTTTCTTTTGGTATTCTGCCCTACCCACTGCTGGGAGATTTCTGCAGCTACATTTTTAGTGTTTGGTGGGAGGTAAGGAATGAAGACTCTATCAATTTTACCTACAAACTTGAACTAACCTCACTTTCAAAGTTTTTAAGTGAGCTTCTTATGTTGTTCCCTGCAGCCTGAATGCATGATGTATTTATCTAAAATTATATTCATTATAAAATAATTAGAAAACCATCTTACCCTTAGAATGTTTGATTGTTCCTGTCTTATAGCAACGACTCTCTGACATAAAAGATGCCCATCTTGTTTTCCAATGTCATGGTCTCTGTTTTAATTCTTACCAAGTCAGAAAGAATGCATTTGCCTGTGTTAAAACACTTCTCCTTTTGTTCAATGCAAAAGTGAACAATGGTATTATTATACACATATTATACAACTTTTCTTTTTCCTTTGTAAAAAGAATTATGAGCTAGATTACAGACTGCAAGAGACTACACTTTCGTAATTGCTTCACAGTTTTAAAAAATTGACTTCCTTTTAACATATAAAAGTTTTTTTTAAAAGTTTTTTCTCTCTTCATGAATCTACATGATCTCCATGCATTTAATTCCATACAGAACGGGTCCTAAAAGTAGCTTTGGTAATGTCCTCATTGACAAAAATGGCACCTTATCAAACCTCAGTTTCCTTTTTTGTATAGAGAGGGGTTTATATTCGACAATCCCAGAAGTCTCTTGGAACATGGTAGCAATCAAGGCTGAGTTGCAACAGTCCCTGGATTGCTCAAGCATCACAGGCTCATAATGTGACCTTTCCATTCAAACTACAGAACTTGCCTCTGCATGTTCCCCACAGTGGCATCCTTTCTTCCAGTCGTTTAATAGCAGTGACGGTCTGACCCGACCCTTTCATTTTACAGATAAGAAAAATAAGATAGCATTTTGTTGAAACATCAATGATAAGTACAAAGGAAGGAACCTTTTGTTCTCTTTCCAAGAGCTGTGCAGCCCAAGCATTAAATAATCTCCAACTAAAGCCGCAACTGCAATCTAATTCTATTGACATTTGCTTTTTTTATAAGACGTTTATTTTTATTTTATGTGTATGAATGTTTTGTCTGCACATATATATGTGTACCACATGTGTGGTGGGTGTGTTCAGATGCCAGAAGTTGTTGGGTTCCCTGGAGCTAGAGTTACAGACAGTTGTGAGATGGCACATGGGTGCTAGGGATCGAACCTACTTCCTCTGCAAACACAGCCAGCGCTCCTAAGTGCTGTGTCATCTGTCCATCCCTTCTGTAAACATTTTTAAACAAATTGGGAACTTATTTTTCTTGCTAGTATGAGCTGCAGGACTTTAGTGTTAATGTGAATGGGTTAGTTAGCCGCTGTCTGTATTATTATCATTCTAAAATAAAATCACTGCAATAGAAAGCAAATGACATTTAGGCGCGCTGGATTCTGTGACTGTAATTGCTCCTTCCCCAGATGCAAAAATTTGTCAAAGAAACTCATCATGCTATAATAAAACACTCGTACTCATTATTGACCCTGCTAAACAACCCTTAGTTGAGGGACAACTCTTTCAGGCAGACCACTAGCGTACTCTACTTGGTGGTGAGAAATCTCATCTTGAAGGGCATATGGAATTATTGCCAACTTGTAAAGATGATTTCTTTCTATTTATTAATGATTCCGATGTAAGTTAGTAATTTATAGATGTGTCTTCTGCAGTCCTTTAAATCACAGGAGCAGATTTTTGTATTATTATTATATCATCATCATCATCTGGGGTCTTAGACAAGCTTAACTAATACACACAGTGAACAATATTTTAGTCAACTGTGTAGTAATTCTATTTACTTTATTTAAGAGGAGAAAAGGAGGAGGAGGAAGAAAAAGGAAGGAAGGAAGGAAGGAAGGAAGGAAGGAAGGAAGGAAGGAAGAAGTGAAAATCAAAATAAACTGTCTAGTACTAATATATTAACCAGCTTTTGTTTGGGATCCTTAACTTGCCTGAACTGACCTGAGATTGTGGTCAAAAGTAACTAGGTTTAAATGTCATATATAATGGCAAGTAGGAAAACTGGGACATTATTTGCAAGTAAATGGGACAGAGGAGACAAAGTACTGACTCATTACTGATGAAGGTTTATCCTTGGTGAAATGTTTTATCTTCCATGAATTTATAAATGACATTTCTTCCTGGATGTAAGATATGGATACCAAACCTATGTATGTTAGGTCCTTGAGTGTTTTTCCATCTCATACACACACACACACGCACACATAAAATCATACAGAATTATGAAATTCTTTTATTAATTGAAAATAATGCTTTTTCCATGGCTACTTTGCTTTGTAATCCTTTCATTCAATTGGGTGATGTCTAAAGCATTTATAGGGTATGCGCTTACAAATCATTTTGTGTGTGCATGTGCACATATCAAGTGTAATATATATTTCAATTAAGTAATTCTTTACATCACCACAAGAAGATTGGCATTCATGAAAGCTTTGACTATCCCAGGGAAACACAATGAATTAGGATCAAGTTCAGAACTGGAGCTCAGCAGCAGTGCTGAATTCCAAGCTGTTGTTGAAATATGCTGGTTGTGGTTTGATCTGCATGGAACTGGAGGTCAGGATGCTTAGAGTTGGGTTTTTGTAGTCTGTGAAAAGATGCTGCAGAACAGAACATCAGAGGCCCTGTGGGAAGTCCCCTTCTGAGGATGGGGTATTGGCCTGCAGAGATTTTAACAAAGACTGCTATGATCAGAGGCCCCATGGGGCTTAAAGGCTGGGGCTCCACACACAACAGGACACCTCACTGATTTGAAGAAATGTCACCAGCAGCTGATGGTATGTGGAAGGAGGGACAGCAATCCCCACTTGGGGGTCTCTCATCCTGCCATCTTTCTTTAAGAAACAGAGCACAGGCCAGCTTCCCTGGGCTATGTGAGGTAAATATTCAATCCTCCAACTCATGTTATATTTCTGGAAGAAAGAGAGAAAGAAAAGAAGAGTGGCTGATCCCCTGCTTCAAGTCACGGTTCTGACTTCCATGTTAGGATGAGAGCTTTTCTATAGGTAAGAGATTCATAGTAATTTAATGCACGTTTAACCTGGGCAGCCTCAGAAGGAAGATCAATTTACACTGATTTAGAATGTTCTGCAGATGATCTTGAACATGTGTGCCTAAAGGAGTTTCTTCAGTTGGAGCTAGAGCGATAGCTCAGTCAGTAGGGAACCCCAGTTCAACTCACAGAACTCATGTGAAAAAGCCAGGTTTGGTGGCATATGCTTGTCAATCAGTACTGGAGAGGAAAGGCAGGCTGGCATCCTGTGGATCACAGGTCAGCCAGCCCCAGAGAAGCTGGAGACTCTGTAGTTAAATTAAATACTACTACTACTCTAATAATAATAATAATAATAATAATAATAATAGATGAATAGCACATGAATGCCTAAAGTTAAATTTGTACCTTTACATGCATAAGTATGCCTGTGTTCACATGTATACACACATACAAACAGAGAGGGGGGAGCAAAGGAGGGAGAGGGAGAGAGAGAGGAGAGGGGAGGGGAGAGGAGAGAGGGAGAGAGAGAAGGAGAGAGGGAGAGGGAGAGAGAGAAGGAGGGAGAGAGAGGGGGAGGAAGGGAGGGAGGGAGGGAAGGAAGGAAGGAAGGAAGGAAGGAAGGAAGGAAGGAAGGGAGAGAGAGAAAGGAGAGGAGAGAGAAAGAAAAACAGACAGACAGACAGATGGACAGACAGACGGACAGAGAGGAGAGTGTTTCCATAGTTTTGTCCTGGATTAGGAGTGGGTGACAGTCTGGAAGGAACCTGAAGTAGGTCAGGGCTGAGATCATGGGAAATGATGCTGTAATGACAGCCTGGGCTTCTTGTTGCACCCAAGGGGAGTAGGTACTACTTGGCTTGAGTTGCTGGTTGTGTGAGGAATACAGGTCCAGTGTTATTAGATTTTTAATACTTGTTTTCATAATAAATTAAACTCCAGGTTTGTAGGCAAAACTTCTCCATCTTAAATATAACCTTGAGTCAGAGAAAACATGCTTGCAGGCCAGAGTTGGCCCTCGGGTGATGGTGTGCAGTACATCAGGGTTACTATTGATGGCTTACTATGTGTCGAGCTCTGAGCCAGGGATGTTGTCTGTTTGTGGCTCCTTTATATTCATCATGGCTGTGTAGAACAATGTCGTTGTCCAGAGCAGTTGGATAGCTCATGCAGGGATTAGTAGCTGCCTGTAGGAGAGGAATCTTAATTCCAAACTTGCCTTTAAATATCAGGAACGTGTAAGACGCTGGAGCTCTAAAACAGAACCAGAGAAATCCACAAAGTCAGTGGTCGGAGTAGCTAACTACAGCAGATGACTGCAAGAACGAGAAGCTTTGGAAGGACACGCTAGACGAGGACTTCTAACATGAGGCTCTGATCTGGAACTTAAGGGAGGCCATGGATTGGCTAAGTGTAGCACTGGGAGATTTGGTCTTCTAGGCATGAGTATTAGCAATCAGAGAATCATAAGAGGGAGGATATGGCTGGGGCTCACAAAGAGCTTTTTACTAGGCATGACTTCATGCTTTGAGTGTTAGCATAATTACTCTAGCCATTTTCTGTTCCCCTAATTGGAAAGGTCAATCACGGTAGTGATTGCACAGATAGGGTTGTCATTAGGGAACAAACTGGAGCATTTTGCAAGAGGTATAGGATCTGAAGTAAGATAGTGATGTTGACAGTCAGTGATGCAAGGGGCAGTCACATGAAAACAGACCAGACGGCTAATGCAGAGGATGGGGGAGGGAGAAGATAATCAACTTTGACGAGCTGTAAAGAAAAACTTCAGAACTTAAGCAAACGTTACATCCAACTTGACTCATAAGTGAGATGATGAAAATTAAGAGAACACTAGAATAATGTTTTCTCTCACTGGCCAAAGCCTCTAGAAGTTTTACAGCTTTCTTGAAAAACTCTGAAGAAGCAAATCCCTGGATAATCTGGGGTAAGATTTCAAGAGACATCTAGAAGTCTCTTGGAGAAAAATTTGGCAACACGCAATGTACTTATTTTGACCCCAGTAATGTCACTTCCAGGAATGTGTTTTTAGATATGTCATTGTATACATGTGCAGACTTATGTTCACAGTTACTTGCCACAGCACTGTGGAACACAAACATCCATCTGTAGAGACCTGCCTAAATAAATTGTGGTGGATGCAGACGGGACACCTTCTAAATGTGAAGAGAATTAAGAAGCCATACATCAAGAATAATAGATATTTAGGATATTAAGGAAAAAAAGAACAAAATACTACAGATGCAGAACTTTCTAGAAGAAACAGGATGCTTGCTTTTATATTTTTTGAAGATTCCACAGTTCTTATGGAAACATGCCTCCTGGGAGGCTTAGTTTGATTTTTTTGTAGTTTATCTGTTTCTCATTTATTTTATCTTTGTTTGTGATTGATGTGGAATTTTTTTTAAGTGTAAATCTCATTTTATGTATTTAAGGTACATAATTCAAACCAGATGAGATTAAAATTTTTGGTTTTAATTTGCTAGTAAATATGGTGAAACCATTCCCAAAGGCTAAGCTATTGAACTAGGTGATGAAGAAAGAGACAAGGCTTGGGTGTGTCTGTGTCGAGTCTGAGTTGGAGATGACATTTGAGTGGAAAAGCTCAGAAATCAGTTAGAGATGCCTGAAGGTTTCTGGAGTGACCTAGGCTGGACAGATGGATTGTAAGAAGCACATGCTGATGAAGATGATGAATTCCCATGTGTGGTATGTAGCACACTGTCCTATAACAAAGTCACTTCTGGTATGATGAGTTGCTAATGACAGTCTATACCAAAGGGTCTTCATGTCCTCAAAGAATGTCAGTTTTCACAGGGGGTATGTTCCCACCATTGATATCATGTATACTTTTCCCAAGAGGGAAGTTGTTGAGGATTTAAGAAACACTCATTTTTCTCTTTGTAAGCTTTACCTCTTCTGAAAATGGCTTCTTAGGTGAGCTTAACTCAGTACGTTCTGAGTCTTCACACTGTATGTGATGAGTGGTAACCAAAACCTCATCCTTCTGTTGGAATTGCATCAAGAGCTCAAGAAAGTCAACCAAAGTCACAGGTCAGCATTTCAACCTAAATCTCTAGGCCATGATTTCACTCCTCAATTCACTAGTTAGCCTGGTCCTGGTTACTGGATAGACTTGCTTCTCAAGCCAGCGGTCATTTGTAGACTCTACCCATATATCTGGCTCACTGAGGAGAGAGGAGTCAGAGCCTCTGATGGCTTCAGTACACCTCACTATTTCTTCAATTAAGCTGATATTCAAGACTTTATAACTCATCCTATGTCAGAAATAGAAAACTCTGGAAGATATGTGAGCCACAGCCTCCAATCTGAATCCTCAGACACGGAGAGGATTTATTTTAAATATCTCCGTTCAGGCAGAACAGATGTGTTTGTTCTCTTTTGGATGCATCTGCAAGTCAGCAAGAAAAACAGAGAAAGTAAGTAAAAGTAATTGGTCTGGAACTTTATTTGAAACTGACTCAATCACGAATGTACTATATTTAAGGACGAGTTAAAAGTGACTGGCCAAGGATGCTTCACACATTTAATCACTACAAACACTTGAGAGGAGATTTGATTGCCTTTCTCCAACACCAACATTCCATTAAGCTTTAGCCATTTGAACTCATGAAATGCATGAGCTTGCAGAGAAGTGCTGGGAGAGGAAGAACATTCACACATGAGGACATTTTTCGGATTACCTCTGCTGGATTCTGATTAGTGGTGTTTACGTTCAGCTAACGTTTTCCATATGCTGTTGCTGGACGAAAACTTGGTCTGCATGTTCATTCTTCTCAGCAGCTGTGGAAGTCTAGACCTTTCCAAACAAACGTCTGCCTAGTCTGTTATCCTGTCCGATAGAGCTGTTTATTTTAGATGAGTTTGGTTTCATTTCTCATGGAATAAGGGTTTGGGTGACACATCTGTGAATATAACTACAAATTTCAGATGTCTTTTATCTCTGCCATGGAGTTATCTTGCCATTTACTTAGCTGACTTTCAACGTGGAGAATGCTGGCATGTGCTGTAACTCTAAAGATAAAACTGAATATTCTAGAAAGTTCGCATGAAATGAATTATACTGTGACTTTTTCGAAACCAGCTTTACTCTGTACAAGTGCCGTATGTTCACCGAAAAGAAGAAAGTCAGTTAATTAAAGTACAGATTGGAGCAGACATTACTGGAGACTTTAATAGTTGAGTGGTATCATCTATTCCCAAGTCTCTCTGTGAATATATAACTGTAGCTTTTAAATGCTATATTATCAACCAATCTGTAGAAGCATCTTGTATATTATCTCATAGACAATAACTAAAAAAGCACTGTCTGTACCTCAACGCTTCAGAAAGTAAAGGTAGAAACTGTTAATAATCAGGTTAGGGCAGCAAGTATGTCCAACAAGACTGTCCCTGGATATTCAGACTGAGAGAGTTCCTTTCTCAAGTATTCTGTATATATATATGTTAATTTATTATATGCCGTCATTAGCCAAGTAGCAGTTATAAAGTAATTGAAGACAAGGTTATTCTCAGAAGCTCACACAATCCAACTTCTATCAGAGTGCCCTGAAATATGGATCATGGCAGAGGGGGACTGAGTATATCATGAGAAGACATACAAAGTTGGGAAAGAGAGGCATTCTCCTCTAAGAAAGAATGATAGAAGCAAACACCACAAGGACAAAAAGTATAAAGTATTTTGGGAAACTGAGTAGTGCTTACAATGAGCCAGCAAATAGCCAGAATCTTTGGTGGGAAACAGGGAGAGTGGCTGTCGATGAGGCTGGACAGCAGCCATGCAGCAACCTGATTACAACCCACCTGCAGTGCTTTGCTAGAGAAAGGGAATTTTACTCTAAAGATACTGGCATATTTTAAGCTATAAAATAAGCATAACTGTATTTCATTCTTAATTAATTTGTTACTCATTCCTTTATTGATTTTGAACTATGGTTTTCTATATGTTGGATCTTAAACTACCATGCCTCATCCTCTATTGCCCTGTGATTATAGAGTTGCCATCACCATGCCCAGCCTAGACTTGCATTTCAGACTTCTGAGTGGACATACTATATATGGGAAAGGCTAGGGTTCATCTGATGAGATTCAAGGGGTTGTACCTATTGCTTTTGGAGCAATGGAAAGAAAGATATCACAGAGACCACCCCAGGAAGCAGGCTGGATAGAGCAATCCTTCACAGAAACATAGAATGCCTAGGGAAATGCTAAGTTGGGAGACAAAGAAGAGAGTGTAGAGGTGTCTCATTTGATGCTCCAAGGAGCCATCTTTGTGGAGATATCTACCTGAGTGATTTGGCACGGACTTGAGAGAGAACTAAATGAGACTGACTAAGGGATTGGTAGTTTAGAGGTGGTATTTGAAGTCAGGGAATTGGAGGCCAGCTGGAGTTTTATTACTTATCATGAATTTCTATTAACTCTGGTTCAAGGTTATTGAATTTGTAATAGAGTAGAATAAATGGTTGCTGAAATTATGACATTTTGAAATCCGTCCATCCCCCACCCATTTTCATGAAAGAAACATTTGTCTGGGAGACATAAAATACCACTCTTCAGAATTTATTATTCAAAGCTTTTGGTGAGGAGAGTGTTAGCCAAAAATCAAATTTAGAAAAGTCTTCATTTTTTCCCTTCCATAGCAGAGACTTGATTAAAATTCTTTTATTAGACATCACAATGCTTACTACAGTTCAGCCTGCATTGTAGAAACAGGAAGCTGTCAGTTCATTGGCCTCCATGATCTCAAGGTATTATAAGAACTATATCTCCATTCCTAATGCTTACCTACAAATTCCCCTCCTGACTACCTGTTTGCTTAGTGATCATATACAAATTGATGTGCTAAGATCCAAAGTCTCAGGGTGGTAGCGTTAAGAAGTGGTGGAGCCTTTGGAAAAATGATTAGCATCAAAGGGGGAACCTTTAGGAGAGGATTGGTGTCCTTATAGACTAGCCCAGGGGCCTTACTCATTGGTCCTTTCCACCATGAAAGGACGCATCAATGAGTGGAGTCTTGTAGTCTTAAAGCAGGCTTTCATCATAACCCAACCCTGATCCTAGACTTTTTGCTTTCTAGTAGTATGAAAAATGAATTTGGGGTGTTCCTTAAAAGCTACCCTCAATAGTAGAAACACTAGTGTTCAACTATTGTATGAAGAAAAAAAAAGCAAATTAAGAGAGTAATCAAAGAATATGTGCACATAACTTTAGGATTTATCCAAACACAATCATTTTCATGTAAAGCAATTCAGCAATACCAGGACAAATAAGTGCCTTTTGCAAAATAATACATATGCCTTCTCAGTCCAAGACTCTGCTAAATTAAAAGATAAACCTCCTAACATGTTCAGCATCTAATACATTTCCATTTCCTTCCTCCTCCATCCTTTCTTCCCCTTCCTCCTATTCCTTTCTCTTTATCTTTTCCCCCTTCTGTCTCTCCTTTCTGCTTTCCCTCTCTCCTTCCTTCTTTGTTCTCCCTCCTACCCTCTCTTCTTCTTTCCCCCTCTCTTTTTCTTTCTACAAATCAATCCTGTGTTGATTAAAAGTACTAAAAAATGAATGTGTTAACCAAAACGTAAGGATCTAAAGAACAGGAGACGAAGCCACGTTTTCATTTTCTTCCATTTTAAATGGATGATGTGTATTTGTCACATACCCTCAACTTTCTTGAACTAAACTCCCATTGGTTTCATGAGAACATTCCAATTTTGCTTTGGGCTCAATAAATAAGAGATTAAAAAAAATGTCTGTTGGAGTCTTCTCAAAGTGGGCTCGGGAATTTTATCAATGTGTTATAATTGCCATTTTCTCAAACAAACACATAGGCTGCTTGAGTAGATGTTATGGAGGAGGAAGGACATGGGACTGTCCAGTACCATGTCTCTAGGCTGCTAATCCACACTCACTATTGGCTCACATCTGACTGCTGTTTGACTATTGCTTTTATAGTCTCCTGCAGTACTTCCTGCACACTACCCTACAGCAGGACATCTATTTTCATTTTCTCACCGTTTAGACTCTCCACACTTTTTCTTATCCTATCTAATGTGTTGCTGTGTTCTGTCAGTTTATGTGGTCAGCATTAATTTACTTTTTGTTATTTATTTACTTGGCGCCAGCTACTATCTTACAGGCTTTTTTTCTTTTGTCTGTCTGCCATCTCTTACACTCACTAGACCTGCCTCCTACCCAATTCCAGTAAGCTCCATGTGTTTGTTTCCTAAATAGTGAGCATCTCTTCTGAGTTTATGTATACAGTACATAAACTTATAGACATATAGTATCAGGTTATTTCCTTAAAAATCAATACTGCTTCCAAGTCACCCAAGGTAGCAATACATTGCCATCTTGCTGGAACAACAGCAAGTGAGAAATGAATTGAATAATTACGATTCTAAAGTCCACATTTCCTAGAAACGTATAAGCACCTCACCTAAATGAAAAGTATGGTAGGTGTAGGAATAAATGAATAGTCCCGGATACTATAAAATTAAATTGCCGCACGGTAAAAATATTCAAATAAGGAAGCCATCTAAAGCTGTATCATTTGTTTTAATTTGATTGCCTCATTTACAAATGGCAACCAGAGACAGGACAAGGGAGATATGTGTCTCAACTCTATACACTGCACTATAAAGTATACACACATGAAGACACCACATAACCATGTGCCTGTATCTGTGGCTTCTTTAGCGTTTCTCTTAATTATGCTTTATACATGCTTTGTTCAGCCAGGCACTAATCATTCAAGTGCCATTGTCTGATTCAAAGACTTATAATTAGACAGAAATGATGGGTACAATGGACTCTGTGGAAGTATCCCTGTGCTCTGTATGTGTGAAATTGCTCATCTAGAATTACTTCTCTGGGGAAAAAAATTTCCAGTTTCAAAGATGCATTAGCCTATTTTGAAATGTTTGTTTCTTCTCATTATTTATGAGTACTCCAAGAATTTCTTAGACAATTGCAAATTGCAGGCTTTTTCTGTTTCACTGTGAAATGGCATCATGCTTCCTCATTCCTCTGCTAATTGGTGGGCTCTTCATCCTTGTGACCAAAAGTCATGGACTCTTATTAACCCACTATGATCCCCATATAGTTCCTTCGGTATGGAAACAAGAAGTGACTGTCTTTGAGACTGAGTGCCCCTTATGGCACTGGCCACAGCCTGGAAGGTACCAAGGGGAATGATAAGAGGAATGCAATCAACAGTTTGGAACAGAATCCTCTGACATGGAGGATTCTATAATGAGCCTCTCTGTTAGCAATTGTCGTTACTTTCACTGTGTGCAGTCTTTCTCTCAAAGGATAAAATTCTGCAAGGTTTTGAAAGTAAATAATTGACTTCTGCATCCCAGGTCTTAAAATCCTGAAAAGAACAATCTTTATTTCTCTGGAAGGCATTGTCCTAGTCTGTCGGTGGTGAACTTAAAATTTGGGGGAATTTTCTCCCTGGGAAATGGAGAAACTAGGTTTCATTGCTATGAAGAGACACCACGACCATGGCAACTTTTTTAAGGACAACATTTAATTGAGGATGGCTTACAGGTTCAGAGGTTCAATTCATGATCATCAAGGTGAGAGCATGGCAGAGCCTAGGCAGGCATAGCACAAGAGGAGCTGAGAGTTCTGTATCTTGTTCTGAAGGCAGATAGGAGAAGACTGACTCCCACATGGTTAGGAGGAGGGTCTCATTGGCCACTCCCACAGGGACACACTTCCTCCAAGGAGGCCACACCCACTCTAACAAGGCCACACCTCCTAATAGTGCTGCTTCCTGGGAAACGCATATTCAAACCACTATATTAGGAGATTCTTGTTCCTCCTTTGCACACAAATATAAGAAAATCACATTCCTTTTTACAAGAACATAAGTTTTGCCTGTGTGATAGACTGGGAAATCCCATCTGCACAAAGAACTCTTTTGCGGAATGGATACCAACCAGGAGATGGGAATCCTCTGTGGCTATAATGGCTATGTTTTGACCAAAACATGTGCTCCCCTTTCCTGGGACTCCACACTGCTTTATTTCAGTGCTCACAGAGCATTCTTCTCTCCTGATTAGCCTCTGATTTCCATGCAGGCTGTTGCACTGACAGACATGCCTGTGAATGAGCAGCATGCTGCAACATGCAGAGAGGGTTTATCCCTCCAGAACTCCCGACAGCTCTTATATCTCAGTCAGTTTCTTCTACCTAACAGGCCTGATTATTATTTTTTTCTCTTAAAAAAAAAGTGTGTGTGTGTGTGTTATTTTAAAACAAAAATCTAAAACCATCCAAGAGACACGAAGTCCCCTCTCCCCCAGCACTTTCAACATTGAATATTGTCAGTTTGTCATCTATTATCCTACCCAAGTTAGGAGAGGCATCTGTGTCAGCCTGTGCTTTAGTGACTGTTACAGCAGGGGTCCTTGAGACTGCCAGGCAGGATAAAGGTTCAGGACCACAAGTGACCCTCAGCATGCATGTTTAGTCACCACTGTCCTGGACACCCATCTGTTTCTCTTTCTGACACTGAAATATCAGAGAGTGCCACAGTGTTTGTCCCTATCTTTTCCTTGGTTTCCTAAGTGACAATTGGCTGGCTTCTATGTTGTTTTCCTCTTATCAAAGCACTAAAAATAAGGATCAAATGAATATATTGTGATGTACACATGGTCTTGGGCATACAAATTCTCAGTTGCCCAAAGTATTTGTAAAATGAAGAATGCACTTTGGTTTACATAGAATTACCCTAATAGGAAAGTGGGAAAGAGAACACTTAGTTGCTAAGTTACTTATTCTAGAGAAGAGTGATTTCACACCAACTATGAGGAGTTTCATAAGTAACTTCACCTATTGGGGCTCATTTCTGTCACATGTATGCAACTCTTAACCATGTCTCTACCCAAAAACATCCAATTGATTAGCCATCAGAATCTATGCACCATCATCATATCTAGCACAGAAGGTGAAACAACCTATGGATTTTGTTAATTCCTCATTTGCTCTTTCTCTGGAACCCATGTCAAGCAAATGCGAGGGTTGCAAACTGCTCTGTGTTACTCATCCAAGAAATGGTTTTCGTTACACCTTCTTAGTATAGAGCTGATGGGTTATTCCCAAAATCTGTCAATCATAGTGCATAATGAATGCAACTTTCAAAGCTGCATAGATCCAAATATCATGCAGCTTTTCAGAAAAAAAAAGTAGACTCCATACCAAAAGTATTAAAGATTAAGAAAAATGCTCTGACATTACAAGCCAGATTCTACAAGAATATAGTAATATATGGTAATATATAGTAATGTATGATAATATATAGTAATAGTATATATTATATAATATATAATATACCATATATAATATATATATATAATATATATATAAATACATATATATTAGTGAATGTATGTGCACAGCAACTCCTTGTTTGAAAGAGAAAGGAAGGAAATAAAAGGTATGGTCTGGAGTGATTCAAATCCATATAAAATGTATAATAAACTAGGAGTATTTTTAGCTTTTTGGGTAAATGAGTAATACTGTTTTTCTTTTTTGGTATGTGACATTTGAGCTTGAACCTAGAGCCTTGCACATGCTGGCTAAGTACTACCTCACTGAGGTGTATCTCCAGTTCACCTTGTAAATTTTTTTTATTCTGAGATAGAGTCTCAATAAAATTTGCAAGTTCACCTTGAACTTGGATACTCCAAGCCTCAGCCTCCCAGGAATCTAAAATTACAAGCCTATACCACCAAATTTGGCTTGAAATCACAGTTTTTTGTTTTTTGGTTTTTTTTCTGAGACTGGGTTTTTCTGTGTAGCCCTGGCTATCCTGGAACTTGCTCTGTAGACCAGGCTGGCCTTAAACTCAGAGATTTACCTTACTCTGTCTCCCAAGTGCTGGAATTAAAGGTGGGTGCCACTGCCTCCTGGATTGATATAGCACCTTTTAAAAGACAAAATTAATTCAATCATGCAGAAAAAACTCTCAGTACATCACATATTTAAATGAAAAAATATAGAAGCTAGGAAAAATATCTGAATCCCTCTACATCAAGGGTATAGAAAAATGCTATACACTATTTAGAATAAAAACTAAATTTGGCATCCTAAAATTTAAATTTTCATATGTTCAAACCAAACCAACATAATAAAACAAAATACATTAAAACAAAACAAGCAAACAAACCCCAGAATCTTCCATCACAAAACAAAAACAGCAAACAAACAAAAACAACAAAAAACAGAACAAGCCAAACACCAAACTGGCAAGCATCACAAGGAAAGAAGTTGGAAAAAAAATAGCCATGAACCATGAGGGAGAAATGTTTCCGGCTTACATCAGCAAGAAAGAGCTACCACCTTAATGTGTAAACATGTTTTCAAAAGTAAGGGGGAAATGTACACACTTCTTATAAAACGACAGTCAGAAGACATGAAGGAGCAATTCACAGAAAGAACATGTGAAAGATCTTTAAATCCATGAGCAATGAGGGAAAATGTGAACTAAACCACTGATGCTCTTTCCTGTCTATCAGTCTGGCAAGCTCTGAAGTCACAAGGCTGCACCCTCCCACCCTCCTGGTAGGAACAGCAAAGGCCACCTTTCCTAGGCAAGAGGAATTGCAATATTTACCCAACTACAAGGGCACTTGCATGTTAGCCTTATAACCCCACTGTCAGAATATACTCTGAAGATAAATTTATAATTTTGTCTATCTCTCCATCTGCCCCTTATGAATATGCAAAACATTTATTAAAGCATTAACTGAAATGAAAAAAACTATTGGGTACCTTTTAAATATGCAAACACATTGATTGATTGCATAAGCTATTCTGTAGAGTCTCATTAGACAAGATGCAGTTATAAGATAGTCTCGGGAAGCCTCTGTAAAGAAGTACTTTCCAGGACATACGCTTAAATGAAAACACTGCATACAATAGAATGTAGTCATGTGATTTTTTTATATGTATGGAATAAAAATTAGAAAATATGCATATATCTTTTTATCTTTGCTAAGAAGTACAAAGGAAGACTAAACCAGGAATCAACTACATTGTTTACAGAGAGATAGGGGAATAGGGCAGAAGACAAAGGAATAATTGCTAAATGAATATGTGTGTGTCCTTTTGACTTTAAAACGTCTATTGATGTATAAAATTTTTTAAAAATACAATCATCTCTGTAAGAACCAGAAGCAAGCTAGGACAAATAAGTTGTATTTCATAATGACTATTTTAGCTGCATTTAAGATAATGAAAGGAGAAGAGGGGGGAAGGTTAGAGGGAAGGAGGGAAAGAAAGGGCTAAGTAACTTTTGAATAGAATTCAACTGTGTATCTCTTCAGTCTCCAGAAGATGGGAGTGAGTTGCAATCCCATCCCTTCTTTTTAAAGTGTGTTTCTACTATGAATAGAACACTTTCAATGTCAAGTTAACTTAGGTACAACACTTAGATGTGTAACAAAACTGAGCAAATGGATAGATAGGTTTATTTTGTTCAAATACAGAATGATGACTAGGTTCAACATGGAATGACACCTCAATATGGAATAGTAGAAAACAGGAAAGACACATGGAATGAAAGTATCTTAGTGGTTTTATGAGGAAACACACACACATATACACACATATACACACATACACACACAGAGAGACACTCATATCTATATGTCTGTATAATTCTACTTATGTGTATGTCAGAAATGTATATATCCTTATATATTTCTGATCTTTGATCACTGGACTCATCAAGAAGGAAGGAAACACACACAGTAGCAATGTCTTTTCCTCATGTCTGTATCTTTATGTTTAAAAACATTCATTGCTCTTAAAAAGACCAGAGAACCAGAGAATTGGCTGATTTCAAGTTTGAGGCAGGATATATAAAATGTCTTGAACTTTCTTATTATTTTATAAAAGAAGGAGATATGACAAATGATGGTAACATGCTTCAGGATACAGAAGCTAACATGTACTAGCCAATATTTGACCAAATGGAGTGCCAGAATGATGTGGGGTAATGAATTTAATCCATCAAAATCATTAGGAATTCTGAGGCTAGGCCAGAGAAAGAGTAATAAAAGGTAGTCATAAACAAAGAGAAAGGCAGGCCCTGCTTCTTGGAGGATGGTAAAAGCTAACGAAGACTTGAAGGACTGGAGGGAGTGCAGGAGTTTAGAAAGAAGAATAAATATTGGATCAAGCAAGAATTATCAATTGATGCTAAACTTAGGAAGAAGCTTTGAAGATAATGAGTAGGCAACTCGGATGTTCTTAAATTGTTTTTCTCGT
The DNA here is from genome assembly GCF_004785775.1 of Grammomys surdaster. Taxonomy (NCBI): domain Eukaryota; kingdom Metazoa; phylum Chordata; class Mammalia; order Rodentia; family Muridae; genus Grammomys; species Grammomys surdaster. The sequence goes on along the minus strand of NW_021604601.1, from coordinate 1,952,114 downwards.
ATACTACTTATTAATTGTGCAGTTAATTAGGCAATACTTTGACCAGATGATCAAACTCAGCATCACTAATGAGGGCTAGAAAGGCATTGTACATCATTAGCTTGCACACTTGGAGAAAGAGACATCACCTGTGTGGGATGCTGGTCTCAATGGACACTTGAATCTAATCCATCAATTTCTGTACAACCTGAAATGAGCAATACCCTATTAAGATAAATACTAGAAAATGTGGAGAAACTATTTTCCTCACACATGTTAATCCTATAAAAGATATTGAAAATTACTGTAAAAGACAATGGGATGATCCAGAGTACAGACTATTTAGATATGAGAGAGGAAATGCATCAGTCACACCAGATCTGTGCTAGAGGGATAAAAAATGAAATAAAACCACACTTGGGACAATTGATAGAGCTTGGAATACTACTTATAGTGTAGATAAGATTACTATCTTAGTGTTAAGTTTACTGAAGTTGCTAACTATGATACAGTCATGTACAAGAATAAATACCCTCTTCTTCAGATGCAAAGTATAGGCAACTTATTTTAGGGACAGAGAAGAATGTGGATGTTTCAAGTGGCCCAGAAAAAAACAGAGAAAGAAAGATGAGGAAGAGCAGTAGAAGAGAAAGCAATCCCATAAAGTGTTAAAACTTGAGCACATCTCTTTGTCTTTGTCAGTTCAGACCACCATGATAAAAATACCATCAACTGAGTAGTTTATAAATAACAGAAATTTCATTCCCACTCTCTGGATGCTGGGAAGTTCTAGATCAAGGTATTAGCTGGAGGGTTATCTAGCAAGAATTTTCTAGGTCATACATGCCCACTTTCATGTTCGATCCACACATGATAAAAGAGATAGGACAATTCTTGAGGAACTCTTCTGTAAGGGCACAATTTCCTTCATGAAGGTTTCACTCTTATGAGTTACTTGACACCCAAAGATCCCATCTTTTTGTATCACTTTGGAAACTGAAGTGTCAACATGTGTATGTGGGAAGGAGAAAACCATTCAATCTTCACTGCTGGTCCAAAGGTAGATGAACATCCTTTGTTCTATATTTGTTTTGGGAAACAGTGTAAACTATTTCCAAATCAAAGATCTTCAATAATGATGAAAATTAGCCTTCTCTCACACGTCCAAAGAAGGCTTATACAACTCTTGAAAGCACCACCTGTCCCTTTGCTCAAAGAGGTCACATCAATATGATGCGTTATGGTCTCAATTCAGTGCAGGACCATCTCTAGATGCTTCTCCAGTGTTTTAACCAGCCCAGGGAGTCTCTTCCATTTAATGTAGAGAGCAATAACATGAGATAGTCTGGCAACAAGTATTATGTATTTCAGAGTTCTTTTGGTCATGGTACTTAAAGCCAACAAAACCAGAAGTGATCAAGATGTAAGACCACAGTTAGATGTGGAATTGCCTCTAGGAAATCTTCTCCTGCAGTATTATGCTTGACTTCGCAACTGAGACAATTGCTACTATTCATCTCGAAATGTGGGAAATCTCAGTGGCAAAGCCAAAACTGGAGTTGTATAAGCACTCAGTATAGATTTCTGCTGTTTATATCCTTTCTTTCTTTTTCTTTTTCGAAAGATTTTACTCATTGAGATGGTAGAAGGTAAAAGGCCAAATTGGTGGTGGTGGAGAGTGTTCTGTGAGCATGCAGAATGAAGGTTGGAATGGTTTAGAAACGAGTGAGGATCCAGCTTCTTTTCTGAGGCCTGATCTCAATCATTTATAGATCAGAATAATGATGCTAGCAATCACTAACATTTATTAGGTGTTCTGGGGAACACATTGTCTAAACCCTTGTAAGGGACAGCTAATTCAGGATATTGTCACCTGCTGCATCATGACATTCTACTCAACCATGGATTGCACTTATGTAGATGGTCTTACACGATTACATTAAACTGGAAATTGCTGTTACCTAATGACACTATAGACATAATGATATTGTTACAGTACATTACATATATGTTTATGGTGATGAAAAGACTCCTACTGTGCTACCTATATAAATGTTTGATGCTGACAATAAATGACCATATCACTACCTGGTTTATACATGTAATATTCTTTACCTTTTATCTTTATTCTAAGTCATATCTTATTGCATCTTTCAGCTGTCTCAAGAGGCTGTATGTGCCTTTGATGCCTCAATGCCTTCTGTGAGGTTCACCCAACAATGAAACTGCCTGGTCATGCTTTCCTTACAAGGCAGTAGTATCCTCATTAAGTGCTGCCTGGCAACATGTTCATTTGTTCTAGAGATGAGGAAATAGGCACAGAGATATGATTTCCTCAGCTTACGAATGATGATTACTCTTCAGCCTTAGCCACGAAGGCAGATCGAGTCTGAGATTAAAGGCATCTAATTGAGAATAGATGACAGCATTTAAAGATGCCATCTCCGAGGCAAACGTTTTTATGCAGACACTGTAGATGTTCTCAGGCAGAGTGAGAAAAAAAAAAAAAAAAAAACATTGAGACTAGCATGCTCCCAACTGCTTTATAATTGGCAGGTGGCAGTTGGGTGCTTTGGGTTGTTAATAGGTTAATGGGCATCTCTGGGGGTGGGGAGTGAGTCTCCTAATCAAATAAGATTGGGAAACAGGATGTTTAAAAAAATAATTTCCACATCCATCCTGGGAACATAACTGGTATTTTTTTTTTAAATCTCTCCGGTTCTGTGAAGCTCTTTGCCACTCACTGTGATCTCAGCAATGTTTATCGATGGAGTCTTGTTAAATTCCCTAAAAGATCAAGATAAAGCCGGCATAACCTTTACCTTCTGCAATTGCCCAGCCTCTCCTGGACCCAGTGATGATATTTAGAGGAAAGGGCTGTTCATAGACACACAGCAGATCCCTGGATGTGATCAGAAAAGAATAAAAACATTTCACCTATTATTTTCCAAAAGTACTAAAAGAAATGCACTCTGTACGTGGAATTTTGTGAAATTGCTTTTTATTAAACAAAACAAGAGAAGGGGTAACTACAGCCTACCTGTACATGTGAACAACTAAATTATTTTGTCTCCTATATGAAGCAATCTTTGAAAATATCTAGCAATACAGTATATATTTATAGCATTAAGCTAGATTTTTTCCCATTCTAGACACACCCTTCCTTGTAAGATTTTTTTCTTAAGTTGTAGCTGAATAGAGTGAGGGAAAGCTATCACCTGGTCCCTGTACGTTACTGCCCTATTGTGCCTGTAGAAAGAAAGCCACTCGGTGGGGAGGAAGGGAGGTGGCTACAAAGTCCTAATAGGCCATTTTCTGTCTTCTCCCTATGATTGTCCTCAATCGCCTGGCAATCACGATGCTATTAGAAGCACCCTAGCCCAAGACACTCACATGCTTTGCTTTGCCATTAACAACTTTGACAGGAAGCCTGAGGTTGCTGCAGAGCTGATGTGTCTTGAGAGCTTTGAATTAGACATCTGCCTATCTTTATGACATGCCAAAATGGCCCAGTGCCATCTGAGGATACTCACGCAAGAACTGAAACTATACATGTGTGGATGCCTAAATTATTTTGTCTCCTACGTGTCTCTTCTGTTTTCCTAGACTTGTAAGTGTGATACAGTCGTTGTTGTCTCTAATCATAGCTATGGATTTCATTAAGCCTGAAACTGAGTGCTTCCTGGGATACAGAATTTATGGAGTGCCTTACAGATCGCCTCTTTCCCCAGACCTGCACCCTCTGCCTTGCAAAAATAGATATTGCCAGATTGAAGCCCTGCTTTGTGGCTCCGGAAGTCCTTTGGGTTTCACGATTTGATGGCAGGCCTGGGTTTCTTTGGGGCAGTGTTTCAAGGGTCATCTCCTATGTTTTCCTTTTGAGATGACTCAGCTTCTATCAGAGTACTTAAGAAAGTTCTTCCCAGGTTTCTCTCTAATATAGGGGACCAGGAGATGAGAAAGTTTCAGATTGGCTACAAATGTTAAAATTCTGCATGACATTGGGCAGTGTGTGTTTATTCCTTCTATGAGCAGAGCTTCACAATTCCTTTTTAAAAAAATTCCCCAGTAAGAGAACAAAAAGAAAGAAAGCTCAACTCTTGAGATTCTAATAACCTTCACCTTTGAAAAGTATTTGCCGTATTTGTGTGGTTGCATTTATACTTACAACCCCAGTACTCAAGAAGCTGATGCAGGAGGATTTTCACATTCAAAGCCAGCTTGGTCTACCTAGCATGACCCTGTCTCCCAAACAAACAAGATAATCAACAGAGAAACAACAATAACAATAATAAAATTCATTTGAAAGCCTTACCTTCGTAGGCTTTTGTCAAAGAGTAAATTAAGGCAGCAAGGGATTGTTTTTCATGTGAAGGAAGTAAATGCATAAAATATTTTTGGAAAGCACACCTGATGTCATTGTAAATTAAAATTATACGTGGGATTGTGATGGAGAACAATCTCTTAAATCTTAAGACAAAGATATTCTTTGAGACAGTTCATAAAAGTCTTAGAAGTGTAAGGGCATCTTATGACCTTAGAAGACATTATTAGTCATTTCATTAAATTAGTTATTATTCTCAAGCAAGCCCCCCCACCCCAACCACCCATCTACACACACACACACACATACACACACAAACACACAAAACAAGGACTAGCTAAAAGCTGCAAGACTAAGGTCACAGGTCATCTTTGCTTCTTAGGTGGAGCTGGATGTTTGTCCTTCATCTGAGTGCATGGTTTCCCCATTTCTGTGATCTGTGAAAGTCTTCCATGGTTTGTCCCCCCTCTTACTTACTCCCTATTTATGAGAGTAGAGAGAAAGCATCAAATGACAGGCAGTACTCATAGTGTTTAGCCAATGAGACAGTGGGATTAGTGTGGCTAGCCGTGGTCTTTGGCTTGGTACTGTGGCTCTGACACTACGATATAAATTAAGAGTAAAACAGGTTCGGTGTTTTAAGAACTCACACATGTCTCTCAGTTAAACATTTGAAGTTCATCTCTTGTGTAGTTAGTTCATCAAGCTTTGGAGACAGAGAGCAAATGAGGTTGTAAGTATCTCTTTCCAGAGAAGCTTGCTGCTGGCAGACCCTGGGGACATCCTGTTCCTCTGGGCAATGGACAGCCTCATCGGAGCAGGACGGCTGGTTTGTCTTGATGCATTGACAAAGAATGAGAACCTGGACATTTGGATGCAGAAGGAGGCAGATCGCTTCTAATTTGATATGTGAAATTATTGAGGGACTTGAAATTTAGATATGAAACTGAGGCATCTGGTCACTGTGGTATTCAGTAAACTGTATAATAATAAATGTATTCCCCTCTGGGGGTTTCGGGGTCTGTTAGCCACTTGATGAGTGCATACCTGTGTCCTGGGATCCCTTAGATCATGCTCTATACTGGGGTGAGACTGTCCAACCAGAAAGACCTTGGTTGGCTGCCACTAATGAAGCACAATTTGGGGCCCACACTGTTTCTTTGATTGTCCCAGAACATGAATGCCACAGAACTCCCTGCTTTGCCACATTACTCTTCTGCATGCGTTTAATCATTTCAATCTGCTGTCAGCTCCTCTCCAAGCCATGTGCATAATTGGATACATGTACTGCAACAAAAAGATCCACTTTGACACCTGCCACTTTAGAAAACAAGTACAGGGAAAGAAAGGGGAATATTATAATAGACAAATGTATTTATTTTGACAAGTGTGATTCAGTTTTAATTATTAATATTTCACAGGATAGCAGTAACTGTCTGGTAGGATATTTTGTAAAAGTGATGATCTCTGATAATCTGTCATTACTGGATTAGCATATCTCTATGCAATTAAGCTTTTCGTCAGAGAGGGGCTGACTTTCATTTTTAGTGTGAATTACCATGCAGCTAGAGATGAATGCAAGTATTGCAATTAATAATAGTATTGTATTAGTTAGGCTTTACGTCAGTAATTGAAAACATTTCACTATTTATGCCACTGGGGAGTCCAAAAATCTAAATAGAGCAATTTCCCATATTCCTGTAGAACTCTGTGTGTGCGCGTGTGCGTGCGCGTGCGTTGCTGACAGAGGTGGACTTTGAGAATCTTCCTTAAGTGTTTTTCATGCTAGTTTTGGGACATAGTCACTCACTGAACTCAAGGGCTCTCCATTTTGGATCTGTCCAGGATCGGCTTCTCTCCCAACCCTCAGCATGCATCCCAATCCTCATGTTTTCTGTGGGTGCTGGAGATGTGAAAGTAGGCCCTAGGCCATGCCTGGACCACATGTGAAGGGGTTCTGCTCAGTGAGCCATTTCCCTAGTTCCTGATGTAGAATTTTAAAATCATTTGCATTGTTATTCTAGAGTGGAATTCTTTTTATCTTTCCTTTCTTCTTTTTTTTTTTGTTTTGATTTTTTTTGTTTGCTTTGTTTTGTTTAAGAAATTTTGGTATTTGGTCTTTTGGAAATCTTATAACAGAACATCTCAGCTATTTCTAATTAAGCTATATGAACAAAGTCAAGCCAAGAAGGTTTTGGTTTTCTCGTGGTTAGGCAAGGAGAACCGCTGGCAATTTTTTCTCTTTGCACCTTCAGTGAAAACAACAATGCCCTCCTTCCATCTGCAACACCTCCACTGAAGTTTCCTGGTGCTGAGTTTCCTTGACTGATTTCAAGACAGCCCTGAGAGGGGCATCCGGCCCCTCCCCCATGACCACAACCCTTTCATAGCCTAAAAATCTGATTTGGTTTAATTTGTGCTCAGCAGTGTCAGCTCTGTCAGAGGAAAGGGCACCCCTGCTGACAGCAATCATTACAACTCCAGGGGACCAGCAGAGATAAATACACTATAAGGCATCTTCCAGAGTAGGCCAAACTTGTCCTTACACTTTTAAGACCTAAGTACTCTGCAGATGGATTGCCTGTATCCCAGCTTCTTACTGACACCCAAACCAGGCTTGTGTATGATCCGTTTATAGAAAAATGTTCCTATATCACAGAGCCAAATAGGACAGATGTGTTTACCAATGGCTCTTTTTGAAGTTAAATAAACTGTGCAAATGGCCAAGAAGTGATGACCGTCATCAATGTAAATAAGTAAAAAACACAAGACCAAAAACACTGAATGCTGTATATAAACTTAATTAGATTTTTCATACTAATCTCTCACGATTGTGAGGAATACTTGAAGAATCGATTGGAAAAAAAATGAAACTCACATTTAATATGAGTAATAAGCATGAAGTCACAAAACATGTAGATTTTTTAAAATTTTATAGACTTGTCATTAAAAAGAGATTCCTAAATTCTGTCAAAGGAAAAATAAAGAGGGTGAGGGGACATATACTGGAGGAATGACATTCCTGCTTGCTTCTCACTTACACTTGGAAGAATGTGATTGGCGTCTTTGTTCTCTGTGTTTGGCCTACTGTAGCCTTTAAAACATTTGCTCGGGGGAACAATGTCTTCATCATGTCCCAGGATTGCAGAGACTCGAGTAGGGAATCGCTCAACCTTGTTTAACCAGAATGAATATTTGTGCTGTGACTGGGGAACATGTTTTTGGTAATGAAGATTTTCCCCTAAAAGAAGGTTTTCATTGTATTCCCTACAGTGCTGCCTTCATTGCATTTGCAGACAAGTTTAGGCAATGGAACCTACAAATACGTTTAAAGCAGTTTATGTGATTTCTGCAAGCATGCTTCTGTTCTCGTTTTGCATAGATCAGATTCGAGTCTTTTTATATCCCTCCATCAGGTAAACCCTGTGATGTCTATATTAATGTTTTGAAATTGGAGTAACTTCAGGAAAATAAAAAGACAAGTAAAATCAAAATAGAAAGTTGTTAGTAGCCACACAATTCGACGCTGTGGGTTGTATTTTCTTTTTCAAGTGTTTTTGTACATTGACGATAACAATTAAGATCTTTTATAATTAGGAGGGAAGAGAACCCGGTTTAGACATCAGGTCGGTGAGGACCAGGATGCCAATAAGTATTCATAGAACCCCTGCGGCGTACTTTTCGCTAATTAACTCCATGGTCAAGATTCCTGTCTGATATAATTAGAGGGTGACTTCCCACAGCTTTTGAACTTGCCCCTCCCACTAGCCATGGTAACTGTCTTCATGACAAGGGTCTCTAAAATGTCAACTGAATTCCGGAGGAATCCTTGACGTGGCTTTGTTATGTAATGAAGGCAATAGCTCTTGGGTTGACAATCTTTTCAGGATCTACTGAGGTATCTGTTACGCCTTTGGAGTTTCCTGTGAAACTCTTAGAGATTAGTCCAATAGTGGATCTTTCCTTCTATACTGCTTCAGTCTTCATAGGTACTTGCGAATTGACACGATAAAAAAACATGCATTTTCATATTTATATGTACATGTATATTATATGTATAGCATATGTAATAGAATATACATATTACATATATACTTGTAATAAATATATATTTAAATATATCATATAGATTATACATATAAGTGTCTATTATGTACATATGTAATGTATATGATATATAATATATATTTGAATTATGTTATATCATATATTATTGGTTTTTGTTAAGGAGGGATTTCTTTGTGTAGCTCTGGCTGTCCTTTGCCTTCCAATTGCTGAGATTAAAGACATGCACCACTACCTGGCTTCCAAGGACTATATTTTTGCCATGAAATTTCATGAGTGGGTACTGATTCAGTCTGTCAACTAGAGAAACAGAACCACAGGGAGACGTGTGCAGGGAGATAGATATGTGTGTGTCTGTGTGCGTGTGTGTGTGTGTTGTATAATATATGGATATATATCCATATATGTATATCAGATTTATTAAGTGACTTTGAAAATAGTATTGATGATCAAATCATAGCTGAGAGGCTGATACTCTGCTGATCTTCCTTAAGGCTGAAGCTTCAACAGTCAGAGGAGTCCCACAATAACGGTCTAAACATGGGTTTGGGGAGAGAATTGGTTGTTATTCAGCCCACGAGGCTCAATAGCTCCAGTCTGGGACACAAGGACACAACCAAGAAGAAGTCTTCAGGTGAGGCTCCCTACTTAAGAGATTCTAATTTGTGGCAAGTTGATAATAAAATCAACAACAATGGGTATACTTTTAAAATTCTTGCTGTCATTGCGGGATGACTTGGCTAATTTCTTTCCTCTGACTAATACCATGAATGTATGTAGTACACAGTGTATTATATTATTATATAGGAATGTGGGTAGGTATTTACTGAAGAAACTTTTAAACAAAGCTTTAAAAGTATATCAATTTTATGTTAACTATACATGAGAGTTTCCTTGTGGCATTGTATATCTTTATATACAATGTATTTGATCATATTCTCATTTCTCTCTCATGTTCCATAAGCTCCTGCTAATCCCTGGTCCTTCCCCCCTACTTCCTGTCCTTCCTTCCTTCCTTCCTTCCTATCTCCTCTTCATTCTTCTTCTTTCCTTCCCTCCTACTTTGCATCATTTTGCTCCTACCCTCCACCCATCTGTCTCTCTCTTTCTTGGTTTGAATTAATACTCATTAGCGCTGCTTATAGGAGCCTGCGTGAGGGCTATTTATAGAAACATGGCTCCTTACCGATGGCTACACCACTGAAGAAAAGACCTCTTTCTCTCCTAGCAAGCATCAATTGCCTATAAATCCTCAAGGATGGATGGGACTTGGTGGATCTCTCCCCTCTAAGTACGACTGATTTTCTGTATCTAGGTCCTTGGGTGGGGCGTCTCCCCACAGCAGGGTGTTGATAGGCACAAACTTGTCAAACTTTTGGGGGCAGTAATTGCAACTGCCGTGAGATCAGGAGTATGGATGTGATGTCGTGTTTCCAACAGTGCTCTCCCTGACCTGCTTTGGTCCCCATAGTCTGTTCACCCCCACTCGAATGTTCCCAGAGTCTCGGAATAGCGGGGGAGGGCTTGATAGAGAACCCTTATTATGGCCGTGCATTCAATAGTCCCTTGTCCTCTGCATTATGAGCAGGTGTGAGTCTTTGCATTTAGCAGTGCCCACCGCAAGAAGCTTCTCTGACCAAGGTTGAAGGAAGCATCATTTTGAAAAAAAAAAAAAAAAACAAAAAAAAAAAAACAAAAGAAAAAAAAAAGACTTCTCTCAGAAACGCGAACAGCCCATTTCAGATTTCCTATTGACTCTTAACGGCTTCAGGCCCCTCCTCCTCGGCTTCCTGATTGGGGCTTGCTTCAAGTCTCCCAGTTTTAAACTGCTTTGACAGTAACCAAGGACAATGTCCCCGATGGCCTCAACAAGCCACAAATTCCTTCTATGTTCAAACTGTGAATAAGCTTTTCTTTCTGTGATCTAGTAAGAAATAAAATGATTTGGGAAATACAGCATTTTGTATTTGATGCCAAGGATCCAGCTTAGTAAAACACAGGAAGTCCTCATAGTACAGGACTCAGAGACAAGAGGTAAGTCTCTCTCCCTAGCCTGTTCCATCTCCGTCTGGAAATGGAGCCCTTGCCCCTGTCTATGCCTGGGAAGCCCTGGCTTTGCCCCACCCCTACCCCAAGAAGTATTGCCACAAATTAAATCTCTTCACTTTTCCTGCCCGGTCCCCTTCCATCAGATTTGCCCTTAAGCCTTTCTTGTCACATAGGTTTTTCTGGAGGGCATCCTTCCCTGCTTTGTTCAGAGTTGGGTGACTCATCACTTCCCACACGACACTTCCTAGGACCCATCCCAGCTTCCTCTCCTAAAACAGAGCAGTTATTAAGCCTCGACTCAACCCACCCTGGAATGAAAGTGACTATCTGCATATCAGCCATGGCTTTTACATCACTGGGAGCTTAGAGATAAGGACGAGGCCTGGCTGGGCCTTGCTCATTTCTCATTTCTCATTTCCCCACAGTGTTTTGTTGAGAATTTTGTACACATTAGGCCGCAGGTACAGCATTAATGTCGTCATTTAATTCAAATTTCCCAACATGTATTTATTTTTACGGTGAGGTGTTGATTAGAGAAAGGAAGAAAGGCATTAAAAAGTAATTTGCGGAAATAATCACATCTAACAATTGGAACAACGATCTGCAGTTTTGCAAAAACGGCTCTAGAATATAACAGTAAGAGACACCTAATGGCAGCGCCTGGGCTGGAGCGTGTTGAAATTGCAATCTGAAAGGCTGAGAGGAAGCCGCGTGCCTGCCTGGGTTCTCTCTGCCATTGAGGCTGTGGATGCTTCCTTCACGTTAACCAGCACCAGCCCAGATCCCTGGAAGGAAATGCAGCTTTCCAAAGCCCTAAGGTAGATGACTTAGCAATCTCATGCAGTAGGGATATGATTTGACCTCAGATACCTTCTATGAATATTCCTATATTTTGTCTCTTTATCATTCTCCCCAGTACCCCCCCAAAAACATTTAAATTACAGTACGAAAGGGGGGAAATGTGAAAGAAGAAGATAAAAGGGAGCCAAAAATGAAGCATAATTGAAAAGTGTATTCTGATTGTGATCTTTTTTCTCAAAAGTTTTTTTTCAATCATATACCACAAACTGATAAAAAAAAATGTACTTGCCACAACACTTTATTCTTTGGTAGGTTGGTTTAATGGATTTTAAAATATTAAATTATAAAACATCTAACTACAAATCTGCAGAAATTTCTGGGATAAAAAGCAACATATGCTAGAATACGTTGTGCAAATGTTAACTCTGACTCTTACTCTTCACCCCACTCTGATTCTTTTTAAGAGGAGAATCTTGTTAAACATTTCATACATATTCTTATAGCTCCTTTTCTCTGCATTTATACGTGTGTGTGTATGTGTGTGTGTGTGTGTGTAGGTTCAAATGCATATGTATCACACTTATGTGTTATATTCTAATTTGTTCCTTTTGCTTTCAGTGTACCTTTAGACATTTTTCATTTTTTCCCGAATACAGATACATACTGTTTTGTATAGCTGTAGAATTTGTAGACCTTCCTGAGATGATTGGCAGGCGACTCATTTGGTTTGGGGACAATATTAGTCGTACATACGGATATACCCATAGAATGCAGTTCCAAAATAAAGTTCCTGGGTTCATAGAATTCCGACTGACTCCTCTCTAGACTAACTGAAGTGTGTAGCTAGTAGCAGAGGCGCAAGCCAACATGACTCTCCTCGTGTCAGGTCCCACTGGTTCCTTAGCCCAGGGAACTGTGAGATCCCTGTAGGTAGCTATCACAGGTTAGAATGTGAATGGCTTGTTTATCTTCCTTCCCATTGGTGTTTGCTTTCCTGTCTGTCCCCTCTCTGACTCCATACCTTGGAAATTCCTAGAAATGGCACACTGCATCCTTTATTTAATAGATCCAGCCCCGTTTTCTTTCTCAGAATTTTTCCAGCTATTCTTGTGCAGTCCTTTCTCCAGATGGATCAGCCTGAGAAATTCTCTCGGGGATTTTGTAGCAGCTTGCATTAAATCTACAAATTCAATTGAGACAGAGTTTACATGTTTATAATATTGAGTTTTCCAGCTAGGAACATGGTTAACCTCTCTGGTTACAGGGTTTTTTTTTTTATTTGTGGCTGTTTGTATAATATTATAGTGTAGGGTACACTTGTCACTTGTTATATGTACCAGTGTTTTATTATTTTGTCACCATGGTGAGAAAAATCTCACACTGAGTGTCCTTGGGGTTATTTAAAATACATGGGAACTTCTGGTTTTATGCATTTGTCCCAGATATTTTATGGCATATTTTCTGTTAGTTTTATATTAGGTTCATATAGACTTAGGAATTCTTTTTCAGATTGTAAAGTTATACACGATAGAGTAAAGTTTCCAAAGTCTAAATTTACAAAAGAAAACAGAACGCAGCCCTGTATCTCTTTTAACAATTCATCAGGAATGTGGCTTTCACTTGTTTCACTTGCAACATGCTAGTCCTGGTTTCATAGTGTGTGTGTGTGTGTGTGTGTGT